>NC_056523.1:120114196-120233963 GCF_019175285.1 Sceloporus undulatus | reverse complement strand
CGCGGCTCCATTTGAAACAGCGCAGAGGTTTTTTCGTAACCCGAAAAAACCTTCGTAAGCCGAAACAATAAATCCCTATGGGATTTATTCGTATCCCGAAAATTTCGTAACCTGGGTATTTCGTAACCCGGGGGACCAGTGTATTGTAATTTAAAACTCTTATAATCCTTAATCACTGCTATGATGTCTTTGGCTAATGGGATTTGAAGTCCAAATGGAGGGCTAAACAGGCCACTCCTGGATTATAGGCTAGCTAGTAGGCATGTTGACTCCAGACCTGCTAAGTGGGCCGTTTGAACAATTTCCAACAATAAACAGATAGATGAAAGGCAGACTATGAAAACAACTTCAAGGCAGATAAGTCTAGGAAATGTTACATTGGATGTCAGTACTTAATTTCAATTAAAATGTCAACTACTATTAGGGTTTTTGTATGCATGTTCCTTTAAAGTTTAAAAGGATTACAATGGAAACTTGGATGAACTGCTTGAAAGACAGTGCAGACCAAAATGATGCTGCATTTGACGTTTAGTGTACCCACCTACTTGGCACAATGCTAGAGGATGGCCTTTAGGGCAGATGCCCTGTAGAAAACCTAGTTGTGCATGGGCAACTTGCCTCCTGGTGGGTAATTAGTACCTGTTGTAAATTACAGTGGTGCCTCGGGTTACGAAAATAATTCGTTCCGCGGCCGCTTTCGTAACCCGAAAAGCCTTCGTAAGCCGAAAACCCATAGGCGCTAATGGGGAAAAAAGCCGCGGCTCCGCCGCGGCTCCATTTAAAATAGCGCCGGAGTTTTTTCGTAACCCAAAAAAACTTTCGTAACCCGAAACAATAAATCCCTATGGGATTTTTTCGTATCCTGAAAAATTCGTAACCTGGGTATTTCGTATCCCGAGGTACCACTGTATTAGGATGCATTGGGCTGTTGGAAATAGAATAAAGTGACTTTCTGCATAATATCTCTGTGGGTGTAAGTAGTCTTGCTGGAACCATATGGGAACATTGTGAAACTGTATGTAATACTCAAACTGCAGGCAAAGATGGTTCTGTCTGGCATACAGTGTTAAAAGGAGGCAGCATTCTGAACAACTGCATTCATCTAGTACATGTCTCAAAAGGTATTAAGCAACTAAGGCCCAGTACAGATGGGTCTTTTAGCACGTAAGGAATACATGCTAGGGTTGCCTCGGGGTGTCACTTACAGACGCCCTGCAACCCTAGTACGTATTCTCTATGTCAAAATGGTGGTGCCCTGTACACACAGGCGACACCATTTTGACGTGATGGATGCTTAGCGTCTGCCCGAGTGCTGCCATTGGCGCACTCGGGCATCACAAGTGCACCAGGTAAAGAACCCACTTTTTGCGGGGGGGGGGTTTGCCAGTGGGAAACCGCATGGTTTATCCACTGCAGCTTCCCGCCAGCAGAAAAGGGGGCGTTGGCAGACTGCCCTTTTTGGGCGGCCTGTACAGTGGTACCCCGGGTTACGAAATTAATTCGTTCCGCGGTTAATTTCGTAACCCGAAATACCTTCGTAAGCCGAATTCCCATAGGCGCTAATGGAAAAATAGCTCTCTGCTGCCCTCCGGTGGCGGAAAATAGCGCCGCGGTTTTTTCGTAACCCGAAGAAACCTTCGTAAGCCGAAGCAATAAATCCCTATGGGATTTTTTCGTATCCCGAAAAATTCGTAACCCGGCGCATTCGTATCCTCCTGCCTATGTGTTACATGTTAAACCTCTCTGCAAGAATGGCGAGTGTTTATCAGTAGTCTTAGAACATTGAGAAATCTGTATGATAGTACATATTTTATCAGAATTATGGACAACAAGAAAAGTTCATCTGCTTTTCCTAAACAATATCATGTTGCACCAGACACAGTTTAGTGTTAATGGTACATATACTGTAGTTGGTTGGAGAAATCATTGCAGAACAGCTGATTGGTTTGTAAAAATGATAGGTTTGATTGAAACTTTGTCTCACTTACAGCAGACTCATTGAAATCCATGCCTAACCTATTGCATTCACTTTTATGACTTACTTTGCCAAGAGTAAGAGAATCTAATCCATTATGTTCAAGAAACCTGTTACCCAGCTTGGATATTTACATTAAATGAATGAATTACATGATTAGCTGACTTCCATTGTGTATAAAGAAAAAGCTACTGTACTTTAAGTTTAAATATGGTATTGAGTCAAAATTTCTGTTGAATTCCATGGAATTTATTTTCTGTTCCCCCCCCCCCCCCCCCCGTTGTGGCCTAATTGTAAAGCAAGCAAAGTTGTACATAATTATCCTGTGGAGGAAAATTGAACTCCAGTGAATCTTTGTTTTCTAGGTACAGCCAAAGCATTTGGGCTGTATTGGGCTAAGTTGCTTCTACCTGGCTGTGAAAGCCACACAAGAAGAGAGAAACGTTCCACTAGCCACTGACTTAATCAGAATCAGCCAATATCAGTTCACCATTTCAGACCTCATGAGGATGGAGGTGATTCTTCTAGAGAAACTATGTGGGAAAGTGAAGGCAACAACTGCCTATCACTTTCTACAACTTTATCATTCAATCCTGCATGGTAGCCTGAGCTGTGAAAGGTACAGTCTCCCTTCTGAATGAATTTAGAATTGACTGTTCCTTTAAGGAGGATAGGAAGCATGGAATTAGAGAAAGACTCCAGTATGTTATATATTAGTAGTATACATTGTTGCAGAATAGCAGTTTAACGGTGTAATAACTACAGTCGTCCCTCCCGATTTGCAGTCTTCCCATTCGTGTCCCTCAGTCCTTCACGGACAGCAAGCCAGGAAGGACAAAAGGGTGTGTGCGTGCCCCCTTTGTAATTAATGGGGCTCCAATCTTGGCTATTCTCCCAATTTGTGGGGGGGTCCCCCACAAATCAGAAGGGACTTCTGTAACTCCTTGCTGCCAGACCTATAGCTATAAATACTGTTGTAAGAGGGTTTTTTTCTGCTTAATCAGTCTGGTGTTAGTCATGCCAGCTATGGTCTGTGATCTTTGTGTGTGTGAGTGAAAGCAGATGAGGGAGAATAACGATTAACTTCTTGAGATGAATTTTTGCCTAGCTTTTTAGGTTCAGATGGTTTTTGAAGTGCCTGAATACCTTATGTGAGTCAAACGCTAAATGCTATTAAATGCTATTCATTAATCTGCAGATGGCAGTATATTAGGGTGCATACTGAAAACCTTGATGGTTTCTTGGAGATTTAATTTAGTGAACTAGTACTAAAATGATGAAAAATACCCTGTTTTTGCAAGCAACTGAACAAGGCTTTGTTTTCTCACAGGAAAAGTCACCTTAGCTTAGAGAGACTAGAAGCCCAGCTGAAGGCATGTCACTGCAGGATTGCCCTTTCTAAAGTGAGGGTAAGAATTTTGATCAACACTTTCATGAGTTCTGTCAAAGCTTGATGTAACTGGTTGTAGTCTTAATTGCACTGTCTCTCCTTCAGCCGTCGGTGTTGGCTCTTTCAGTAATGGCTCTGGAAGTTGAAGAAGAAAAACTGCTGGAGTTGGTGGAAGTAATAGAAAGTCTCCGAATGCATTCCAAGGTAGGCTACATTTAAATGCTGAAGCACATCTAGGAATGACACAAGATTGCATAGCTTTGATAGTTTCACCATCCTCATGCTTACTAGTTAGCTTCTCTAGCAAATATTTTCTTGTTAGAAAAAAATTTTTTTGTTAGAAAGCTCAGTGTCATCTGCATATTATCAGCATAATTTAGATTACAGTAAGAAATCCATCTCCTGGATCTTTTAACAGCTAAGGTCTGGCTAGTTAGGAAGCCCCTTCGGTAGTGCATGATTCAATGTGGTGTCTTTCAGAGAAAAGATTGTTGAGGTCACAATCTAAAAAGCTACCACCTTACTGACTCCGTGCTGTGAAATATGTTTGTCTAACATCAAACTGCCTTGTGCTGGACAAATTGCAAGTCATGAACCACTGGTGCCGCAATGCTACAGCTCAACTATTAAGGAAATATGTATTGTAGAATCGTGTGTTGGTTAAAATGAAATGGGTAATTGTTGTCTAGAGTGAGTGCTTGGTCTTTCAAAAATCCTGTGGTTCCTGTTTGCTTAGGAGAATGGTACTTTGGAGATAAATCTCTCAAGCTAATGGTATACTTTAGCTTAAAGTATGTTAACAATAACTTTTTGGACATTTGTCAGGGCCAGAGTGCAATGCATTTTGACTAAGAACATCAAAGATATGTAGCACAGTGGTTCCCAAACTTTGGTCCTCCAGATATTTTAGACCTCAGCTCCTAGAATTTCTGAATGTTGGCCAAGCTGGCTGGGGCTTCTGGTGGTAGAAGTCCAAAGCAATTGGAGGACCAAAGTTTGGGAATTACTGAGGTAGCAGCTTGATAAATGCAGCATGGCCTAGAACCTTTGCTGAATATAAAAATGTATATTGTCACCTGCCAGTTGTATTGCTGGCATCCACTTTGAAAGGTGCCTAGTGTGTGTCATAAGGACATGTATGCACCTAACAGTCAGTACATTTGTTGCTGGTCTCTGGGTGATTTTGATTGGGTGTTATTTTCACATTTGCCTTCTGCAGATGAATGGCAGAGAGCTTTCCATTTGGAAGGAACTTGTATCAAAGTGCCTCTCAGAGTATTCCTCAAGCAAGTGCTCCAAACCAAATGTTCAGAAGTTAAAGTGGATTGTGTCTGGTCGCACAGCAAGGCAGCTAAAGCACAGTTACTACAGAATAGCCCATCTTCCCACTATCCCAGAAAGTAGTCTCTAAAAGGTGAGTGTTTGTTAAAATTATGTTTTGTGTCTGGGTTCTAGTAAAACAAAAATCCCCTTCAAATGTATGCTGTACATGATTTCTGTAGAATTCTTAACTGCCTTTTCCTTATAAACTGGAATAAGCTACAAATGGATAAGAAGCATTTCTCTCTTGTGTCCCAAAGAACCTAGTAACTGCATGTGTGTAAGATGTTGGGAAATCTCTTAATTCTCTGTATAATCATCAGTCTCTAAGGCCTGTTACAGACTGCCAAAATAAAGCTGCTTCGGGTCTCTTTGGAGGTATGCTGTTTAAATGATGCGTGCACCCTAAGAATCCAGAAGCTGCACCAAAGCTGCACTCCAGTGCTTAGGAATGGAGTGTGGCTTTGGCGCGACCTCCGGACTCTTAGGACCCATGCATCATTTAAATAGCATACCTCCAAAGAGACCTGAAGCAGCTTTATTTTGGCAGTCTGTAACAGGCCTAAGTCTGGTGCTGGCTTTGTGAGAATATCAAAGCTTGTAACCTGCTTAATTCTTCTGATCACTTTAGAATGCAGGGAAGAGTATTGGTAGCAGCTAGGAGTGGCACAAGACAGTTATCCTAGATGGGGACCTCTTAATTTTTGGCATAGGTTTTCATAATAATGGTGGTACACATGAATATATTTCTGCCATTTCACATACATGAATGTCTTTATAGAACTACAGAAGATCCCTGCCTTTGCTAATTTGGTCCCCTCCAGATATTTTGGGCTACAACTCCCAGCTTTTCTGGACATAAATCATGTTGCTAGGGCTGGGAAATGCTGAAGTCCAAAAGACTGGTGAAGACTGGGCTGACTTGTCCAGGTCAGAATGAAATGAAATAGCAGGAAAGTTTGTGCAAATCTTTTTCTTACTATAACATTGTCAATCCTAAAACAAATGTACTTGTAAGCAAGGTTGTTTAAATGAAGCACCTTGAAAAAACAGAGTTCCTTTTAATGAGTTTCCTTTTTTGTTTTGGCTAGAAATGGTCCTGAAGAAGAAAAGATGGATTACTAACTGGCATCATGGATACAACCTTTTGGGCTAAGATCTGATTTAAAGCAGAGACTCCATTGAATGCCTCCAACCATACTGAGGGCCAAATTCATGACTGATTAGACTGTGACCACATGCTGGGTGCTTTTGACCTATAGAACTGTACTTCACATTCCAACAAGACTGCTTTTATCTCTCCACCATCTCATGGGATTTCTGTTGAAGAAAACAAAGACATGCTTAAAGAATGATGCCTCAGCCTCAAACATATACATGGCAGCTAGTCTTGTGTTTCATACTGAGCCACCAACAATAGTTTGTTTGGTCCAAAACATTTCTGTTTTATACAGCACTTCCTGGACTAGCTACTGAAAGTGAATATGCACAAACTGATAGGCTGAAAATATGTTTGGACTAGTGCAATATAAATTCATGTGCCTAGTACCTTACAGACTAGAATAGTACTAGTGCTCCCGAGCCTGCTAGTTTAGCTATGGCTCATAGTACGTATTAAAAACTTTTACAGCAGAACAGAGCAAAAAATTAAACTTCCAACTGTATCCAGAATTCTATTATTGCTTGAGTCAATAAAGCACTTTAGAAATGTGAAACTATTACTAAATTTTTGTGTCGGCATTAGATACTAAGGAGAATGCAGTAACTTCAGTTAAAATGGAGTGTTCAGTATCTTTAGTGTCTTTGCCTAACACTAAGATACCAAAATCTTGATAGTTCTTCCTGCAACGTGAAAGAAAACCAATATGATACAATTCTAGCAAAGTATAAAAAACTCTTTGGAAGTACTACTTTTTAAAAAATGAAATTAGACAATATTCTCCTTTTAAAAATTAAACTTAATTAAAACTGTAGGGCACACACCAGCTGAGAATGTCGGCAGCATCTTAAAATAGAAGTAGACAGCTGATACATACTGGGTTGGATTAAAAAAAGAAAATCAAGACTGTATTCCAGGTTTGTTCCAGAGTAATCTGAGCTTGAGTCTATGTGTTATTGAAATCACTTGGTCAAGTTGTGACTGGGCTTCAGTTTCACTAATTTCAGTATGACCTTCCCTTAAAGCTAACTTAGTCAGGGTCCAGTCCTTTGTCTGCGTAAGGTTAAATTTATTTCAAAGCCTTTGCAGTTGGAAGTGGAAGCAATTTGTCCTATGACACATCTTTGCAAACATAGTAGTGGCTTTTATATAGCACCTTGTAACTGATTTGTAGTAGTCCAGGTTACATTGATTTTTCAGACCCTCATTACGTGTTGACTAATAGAATACAATTTTCAGTTTGAAAAGTTATTCTGTTGAAAATAAACTGCAGCTGTAGTCATGATGAACCAGCCCATTAAACTGTACATTGGTTTCAGATTTGAATGTGAAGGTGGGGAAGCCAAAATAGTGTCCTTTGTCATTGTGATTCTCTGAATATTGACAGCAGTGTCGCTTAGGGTCTTCTGAAATGTAAAGCATGCTGAGAGATGTTACATTAGTACAGTTTTGCCATGGCACGTTGTGCTTAAACCCTTGGCACTATGCCAAAATGTAGTGGTAGCTACTTTTCCACTTCATTTTTGGATACATTGACTTCTAGCCTTTGTTAAAATGTGTAGTATCTCGTTGCTTGTTAATATTAGTTCTAACGTTTACTGTCTGAATTAATGTCACCTGAATGGTGTTAGTTGAAACTAAATTGTCTTTAGGGTTATCAAAGTAATGGGGGGGGGGGTTCTTTTCACACTGTGCACCCATAGTGTTATAATTCTACTTTAACTGTCATGGCACAACAACCTATGGGATCCTAGAATTTGCAGTTTAGGGATGGACATTTAAGAGCTCTCAGCTAGAGTTCCTCTGGTGTCTCCAGCCAAAAAATAAATCATAGGATTGCATAAGATATGTTACAACTGTGTATACATGAAAGGGCCCAAGCCTAGTGACAAATTGCTGTGATAGTGACAAATAACCAAATAAGGGTTTTCTTTATTCAGGTCTAATCCAGTGACCCTTTATACTTCTACCTCATTACAATCTACTTGTTAAAACAAGATAGGATGTTCCTTCAGTAATGTTTGGTTTATAAGTGACCATACTTGTTAAAAAAACCCAAACTTTCTAATGTGTCTTTGTCACGTGTACATAAAGTGGGAGAGAAGAATGCAAAAGAAAGCATTCAGTGAAGGAGAAAGTGCTGTAATTTATTATCAACTGTCATGGCGTTTTGTAAACAACAAGTGCCCCTTTCAATAAAACATTGAAAAGAATTGGATGAATTAACGTATTTGTCTCATTTTGTAAACAGCTCTTTTATTAAAAAAAAACTATTGTATGATGCTCCTGGAATAAGATTTCCCCTCTGTTTTCCAAGCGAAGTCAGTGGACTGAACTATTCTTTGAACTCAATTGTGTTCACACTTTTTAGCAAAGATCAGACCCCTTTACTTCTCTTGTATATGTATTTTTATCACAGGACAGAAATCGCATTCGTATTAACTTACTCAAACGGATTAGGGTGATACATCCACATATTTGCTTCTACAAGCAGCATACCATTTCCTGTTTATTGTTTAGAAAAGGAGAGGGGAAAACATGTAAATCATAGATACCCCTTTTTTCTTAGGATCAAAGCAGATGGTGGAAGGATCCATCTTAGTTTTAAAAGGAAGCAGAATAAAAAATCTAAGAGAACACCTTTTTCTAAAGGTCTAGAACAGTGATGTCCAAACTCTGGCCCTCCAGGTGTTTTGGATGGACTTCAGCTCCCAGAATCCCAAACCATTGGCCAAGGCTTCTGGGAGGTGAAGTTCAAAACACCTGGAGGGCCAGAATTTGGACATTGTTGGTCTAGAAGTATGTTGCAAGGTGAAAAGCAAACATGGACCTTCAGCAATATAAAACCGACTTGCAGGCATTTCAAAGACACAGTACTGTACTTTATCCACTTGTATGTAAGCAGCCATTCTGCCTCCTATCAAGGGTAGAAACATGCAGCCCTCTAGGTGCTGGACTGTAACCTCCAATAGTGCACTCCTCAGCAGTGGCTATGATAACAGACTAATGCATGGAGAGCCACAGCTCCCATCCAATCCTCAATGGAAATGGAGGTTCTTTCTAGATTAGTTCATCCCTTTGGTCACAAGAGTGACTACACCTTTGCATTTTAAAGGGCCCACTGTACTAACTTCAAGGAGGAAGCAAGAATCTTTTCAGTGAAAAGAATGTCTATGAAAAAATGTTTTAATTTCTGTATCTTTTTTGTCTAGAACATTTAATGATTTAGCTTATCAAATGATATACCACTTGTGAAGCTGAGTTATTCAAATGTTAAACCACATGACATCCATCTTCAAACAGAAGTGTTGTCCTCCCAATATGGTCTTCAGATAGTGTGAGTTTCTGCTGTAGAATCAGCTAAGTGTACTATCTGATAGTCAAGACTAGCCCAAGGCACTTAATACATGTTTCTTTTGCTATACTCTGAAAGCTAAGAGGTTGTACACCATTTTTTCTTTCTTTTTGTAAAGCAGCCTAGCACACTGAATAACCAAATATTTAAGCAGGGTAGCTTTTCAAAAATCTTAATGACATTAATAGTTCAGTTTTCTCAGTACAAAAACAAAAATACAGAGCAGAAAAAATACATCTAATCAAGAATGCATTTTGAAGTCTTAAGTAGTTCTGCTCCCAACAGCAGGGCTCCATTTTCTAGGAACAGAACTTTTTAACTTAAACATAAGTGTTTCCCCCTCCCGCTATATTTCCAAGTCTTTTGTTCCATAAAGGTTGTTCATTCCAACACACAAACCACCCCTCACCAAATTTCTGAAGGCAGATAGTAGTTTGATCAATTTGTATACAATACACACACTACTTTTGTTGTCTTAACAGTGAAAATAACAGCTTTGGGTCTGTGGAAGATTTAACACCTAGATTTTGTATCACACAATTAAACTATCAACCAATCCATTGTAAGGGACTTCTAAGTGCAGTATCTTTCATACAAAAATTTGGAACCTCTTCCATAGGCAGCTAAAAGTGTCTTAGTGTAAAAACACAATAAATTATAGACATAAAAATGCACAATTAGGGAGGAAATCAGACAAACTAAAATTAAAATTTATTCAGATCATTGTGTGTATATACAAATACAACTGTTATCTGAGCTACAAACAAGTTTGTGTTTACCAGATTTCAGAACCTATTATAATTCAATTTCATCTAAACATTTCCTAACTGCCTAGGAAATAAATATTTTCTTCTAACTTTACATAAAAATACTGTTTTAAATACAGTAGCTGTATTTAATTTTACAGACCTCAGAGTATGACCAGATTCAAGCAATTAGAAAAATGCAGGCCTAGTTCTATTCAAGAGGACTTTATTTATACCAGTATTTCTCAAACAAAAGCATGAGATACTGGCTGCTTTTGAAACTCCTATGTGTTGAAATTCAATTTGCTATCTACCATAGGGAGGGAAGAATGCACTGCTGCTCAAATGAAGGTGTTTTTTTTTTTTAAAAAAAAATCTCATCAACCAGCAAAGACCAAAGCAGTTAAATCCCATCCTCAAACCTGAGTTGCACAGAAGAGGCCACTACAAATATATTGGGGTTACTGCACCTTTCAACAAACCACTTTACTGGATTGAAATAAAGACCTAAGAACAACTGGGTGCTCTCTCACTGTTCTGGCTACAACCTTCTTAAATGCTAGGAAGGATTAGGAGTGTTGCAGTCCAAAGCATCTGAAGGATACCCAATTGCCTAACCTTCAGATCAGGACTGGGGAACAGTTCTTATTGGGCTGTAACATTCATCAGCCCTAACAAGCACAGCTACTGCTGGGTGATCACAGTACATGAGGTTCGGTAATATCTGGAGTCTTTATGTTTCCTAGAACAGTTATTACTTCTAGATTATTATGTGCAACACTGCAACTTGATTTTGTTTTCATTCAAAATTGTGTTTACGGTGGAATTTGGCACAAAACTGTCACTGTACCACATTTTAGCACTACTGGATTTGTGAGGCTCCTTCCATGTGAATCACACTCATTTTGACTGGAGAGGTTTTAAACAGCATCTGAACAAGATGGCAAGTATTGTTGATGTTTACAAGAAATTGTAGCCTTTAAAAATGTGTCTTTATGCCAGGGCATAGTACATCTGCAAAGAAGCACTGTTGTCATTTCAAGCCTCAGTTTACTAACCTATCAGATCCAGAAACATTTACTGTAAGTAGAAGTATCCCACTTTTCAAAGAATTATACACTCATAGCTCTTCAAAAACAACTTCTTGCTGGTTCAAAAACAATTAAATTTATACCATATTTTAAAAATTACATTAATTGAAAATGTGTCCGTAGTCTTGGTAAGCAGTGACAGTGTACACATAACACTGATTTGCATATATATATGTCAGGTGTTTATTTTTCATTGCTGCATTAGCACATGCTAAAATAATAAAACCTTTTCTCATGTTGTGGTTTAAAGATGAGAATGAGTAAGCCAATGCCTGCTCTCACAGATGAGTTTTTATTGACTGCATTATATTACTTTTTTGTTTTAGTTCTAGAAATACAGCCAAAAGCATGGGCTATCTTTCAAGACTGGAGAAGTCTGGCCCTCCTTTACTATAGTTCCCAGAAATTTCTGCTCCACTGAAGTCAAATCCAGGGTTCTGCAAAAGAGATAATCAGATTTCATTTATATTACTTGTGAGCTTGTTTGTCAGGCTAACTTTCAATGTTGGTTAACTCTTTTCAAAAGCAAAAAGAGCACAGATCATGTTTTTCTAAGCTTTTTGGAGCAATCTACAGTAAGTCTTTCCATTCACAGTACAGATGTCAAACATTTACGGTATATTAAAAAGGTGACTTTACACTTGCAGAATAGAAATAGCTTTATAATGTCATTCAAGAGTAATAATGTCAACAATGAATACACATATTACTTTATGGTCCCTCATATTTTCATATTTCATGAAGCTAATTATAAAACCACATTCAATGCATTTGATAAAAGGCTACCATTACTAGTGTATGGTACCATCAAACTGCCCCTTCCCCCTCAATTTCAGTCATACACAACAGGCTGCTACACGTATCTATGCAGAATCTAGTTTCACTGAGTTTGATTAAATTTAATTCTGGAGAAGTTTTTAAGATTGCAGTATCAATATGGGAAAATTCCACACAGCCTGCCTAAAACCTATATGGTACACTTCGTCTTCTGTATTCAAGGATTACGCATGCAAGGATTCAACCAAACACAGTTTGAAAATATTTACACAGACACACAAAATGGTGAGACATTTATCCTTCTCTGTCAGAGAGCTCTGGAGCCACAACAAACTACAATTCCCAGAATTCCATAGTACAGAGCCATGGTAGCAGCAGAAGTGTCAAACTGCATTATTTTTGCAGTGTAGCTGCAGTCCTAGCCACCACCCTATTGTCTTTTCACTAGCAGCAGATCTAAATGGAATTGCTGAACATTAATGTCAGGGTTAATTTTAAAGTGTTGTAATGGATGTTTCAAATTAACATACAGTCGCCCTTCCATTTGCATGGCCTTGCAATCTGTGCTCTCACTTATGTGCGAGCAACAAACAGAGGAGGACACTATGGAGTGTGTGCCCACAGTGCTCCCATTCAAGCATGTGCTCCCTTTCAAGCCTATGGGGCTTGAATATTGGCAAGTTTTTGTTTTCACGGGGTGGGGTGTGTGTGGGGTCTGGAATGCATCCCCCACAAAAACAAGAGAGCCAACTGTATAATTTAATTGGTATAATTTACTGTGTTATTTTAATATATTGTAAGCTATCTTGATCCTGACCTTGGGAAGGACAGATAATTAAATAAATTAAATTTGAATATGCTGCTTGCTCAACAAAAAAACTTTGGTTTAAACATATAAAGGGCTACAAACGTTAACTGATGCCCATGGACTCACCTCTCTCTGGAACCTCTCCAGAGTAAGTTTCTTTTGCATTTGGTCCTGGACCCAAGGATCAGCAGCATATTCATTCTCCAGCAAGGAACTCCAACAGTTTCCAGCATCACGGTTAGTTTTTGTTAAGACAATTCGTATCAGTTTCTGGTCCTCTTTACAAGAGAAGATAAGAGGGGGGAAACAAAATTATTGATGACACACAAATGGCAACTCCCTCCATCTCATATAGATCTACTCTCTGAAATAACCGGCAAGGGAAGAAAATGTCTCTTTAACTTATTCACCATAGCTAATATTTGCATAGACAACCATCAAGAAATAAATTTCTCATCTCTAGGTTTTTTGGGGGGATGTTTTTGCTTCACTTATTCATCCTAAAAGACTATACTATGAAGAACTCTTATGTTGATTTAGGCACTCACTAGTGTCAAGTATTTTTGTGTACTCTTGCATACAAAACAATCAATATGTTTGGGAAAGTGCTGTGTTCAAAACAAATATGTCTGCAAGGGTCCAACAAAAGGTCTGACAAACATGCCCCATGCAGACTCAATAATAGATGCCTCTGATTCCAAGCAGCAAAACAGGCGTTTATAGAAATGGGAGGTCTATGGCTGAATCTGCATCGCAGAAATAGTCCAGTTTGACACCACTTTAACTGCCATGGTGGAATGTTATTGAATTCCAGGAACTGTAGTTTGTTTTGGCACCAGAGCTATCTGACAGAGAAGGCTAAATGTCTCACAAAACTACAATTCCCCAAATTCCATAGCACTGAACCATGGCAGTTACAGTGGTGTCAAACTGAATTATTTCTGCAGTGCGGGTGCAGCCTGTGTATACCTGCCATGTCCCATTCAATACTCCTTTCTATGCCTTGTCAAATTAGGATGATTCTGAGATACCACAAACCTAACATAGTGGAGCGTTTGTTAGGTATGCTGGAGTAAGTGAGAGGCATGGGCGGGATACACACCGCCATATAGTACGTACTGTATACGTACTAGGGTTAGGAAGGGGCGGTGCTTCCGCACCCCCCTAACCCTAGTACGTATACAGTACGTACAAGATGGTGGCGCCCCTTCCACATGGGCGCCACCATCTTTACGTACTGGACGCATAGCGTCCAGACGTGTCGCGGCACTTATGACGTCGCGAATGCGACTGCGGCGCCTCGCGACGTCATAGATGCGCCGCAGAAAGAAGCTCCGAAATGGAGCTTCTTTTTTGCTCCGCGCAGGAGTCGCGTGGTTTGGCTGCTGCGGCTCCCGCACGGAGCAAATGGCGGCGGCGGGGGAGTGCCGCAAAGCAGCGGTTTGTATCCCGCCTTGGAAATAGCAGAATTAAATGGACTCTGCTGCAGCGGCATCACTGGGGTTGCTATCAGCCCAAGTTGACTTCCTCCCATACTACACCATACTAAGAATCCTTAGTAATGCTTTTTTTACTATTGTTACTCATAAATTGTAACTCCTGTATATCACTCAATGTAATGGCAATAGTTGTGACATAAGCAACTAGCAAAATTAAAATTATACCTTTAAATTACAGTATCATACACAGAGCCTAAACGAATTTACATGCACATAGTTTCCTGTTGTTAAAGGGAAAATTTGGTAAGATATGATTTTTTAAAAGAAAATTTAAGAAGAATACAAAAATTTAATGTTAAAAATATAATTTTAAAATTAACTTTTTAAAAAACACGAGGGCCCCCCCTTTTTTCCTCCCACTGAGCCTTGCCCCACCCCACTCATACTATCTCTTTAGCATTTTAAAGGGAATGCTACAGGCGAATGCTACAAAGGCAGATATTTGGGGAGCAGTGGGGTCACCCCTGTTCTTAAGGTGTCACCTCATGAGGCCTGCACTCTGCACAGCCCCTGCTCTCCTGAGGTCCATGGGAGTCCTCCTGAATCCTTCTTGCAATGAGGATCAAAACACCAGGTGGTTTTCATTAACAAAACAAAAGGGGGAAAAGTCAGCAATGAAACTTAAACTAACTTTCTCAAAAGTTCATTGAAATGTGGGTTACCTAGTGTCCATGTTGCTTCATCAGCTATTGTAGAATCAAAGAGTTTGCCCTGAAAGAAATATCAATAGTTTTCAAAAAAGCAAAAAACAAAACAAAACACAGCAGCATGGTCCATGTTGCAGAAGTAAATCTTATTTGCTTACTATCTTCAAATTAGTAAGTGATCATTATTAGCATCCACAGAACATGTTTTAAAAATGCTAGCTAGTGCTGTAAAACAGTCCAATAAAAGACGCTTACTCTGTTGCAGTTTCACCACTGTAATTCTACAGTTTACAAGGGTTTCAATATATTTATCACATCCCAATACTGCAACTATGAGCTGAATTTCAACCATATGGTTCTCATGTATTTGTACTCTATTCTGTGCAAATAGAAGGATTTTATTCCAGATCATTTGATCGTCTGGTTTAATATGTGATAAAGTAAGCAGCTGTTTTCTCACACATAATGAATGTAGAGAGCTAAGTACATAGGTTCTGCAGGGCTATCTCTCAAAAGCTGAGGCAAAGAAGAACCGTCCTGGAATCATTAGTACACAAACAACGGAAGACGTTTGGGGAGGGAAAAAAGAGGATGGAGAGATGCTGCCAAGATACAAATACAATTTCGTAGGCTATTTCTGTTTACAGACCTAATGTGCAGCCATGACATGTCTGAATCAGCTTGTCAAAACAAAGTATACCTCCCCCAACTTGGTGCTTTCCAGATAGATTTTATCCCATGACTTGCATCCCAACCCAGGAGAAAGGCGGGCTATACATTCAATCAATATTAAATTGGATTAGGTGTAACTCCCAACCTTCCCGTGATGGTAGTTGTAGTCCAATACCACTCTGATGCGGGGCAGATGTCCTCTAACCTTGTCTTCTCCAAGTGTTAAAAGTAGAAGGCAACTTCACTGCTTTCTGAGAGAGTGAGACTTGCCAAGGGTCATCCAGTGGGATCCTATGGCTGAGTGGGGAATCGAACCCTGATCTCCAGAGCCATTGCCCAGCGCTCAGCTACACGCATCGTGTGTGTGTGTATATATATATATATGCATATATGAGAGGCGTTGTGGTTTGAGTGCTGGATTAAGACTCTGGGGGGCCAGGGGGCCAATCCCTTCTCAGCTATCAAACCCACTGAGTGACTTTAGCCAAGTCACACTCTCTCAGCCTCAGGGGAAAGCAATGGCACACCTCCTCTGAACAAATCTTGCCATGGAAACCTCCATAACAGGGTCACCTTCGGGTCCCCATAACTCTGAAATGATTTGATGGAACACAACAAGAACAAAAAATGCATGCATGTATGCATATATATGTGTGTGGGGGGGGGGTGTATATATGTATGTGTGCATAGATGGGTGTATGTATGGTCGTGTGTGTATATGTATATATACATATATGTGTGGGGGGTGTCTATGTATAGACATGGGTGGGTATCTATGTATGGGTGCTTATATATGCATGGGTGTGTATATGGGTACATGTATGGATGTGTGTGTATATATCGATGTGTATATATGTGTGTGTGTGTGCATACATGGGTATATGCGTGTATATGGGTTTGTGTGTATGTGTGTGTGTGTATATATATACATACATACAGACACACACGCCCAGAGCCTTTATCCGCTTTTCTCTGCCTTTCCCGGAGCCCTCTCCTCGCCTTGCCTTGAGGACGTCCTTCCCGGCGACGGCGAGGGAGAGGTGGCGGCTCTTGAGGCTGCAGGCGACCTCCCTGGAGCGGGTGCCCTGCGGGACGTCCACCTCCACGAAGACCTCCTCCATGGTCTGGTACCAGCGGCCCCAGGGAGCCACGCACGGCACCAGACCGCTGCGCTCCTCGAACGGACCCGACATGGCCACGCCACGCATGCGCACTCGGGCTACCTGCCGCCACACACAGACGGAAGCACGGACGCGCACATGCGCAGTTCTCAGAGGACTCCGAGGCTCACTTCCGCCAGGAGCAGGACCGTAGAGCTAGGAAAAGAAGAGACAACACTCTGGGCTGCATCCACACTGGACAGAAAACCCGGTTTGGCACCGCTTCAATTTGTCTGGCTCAAGGGTATGGAATTCTAGAATCCAGAGCTCTGGGCCCACAACGAACTCCAACTCTCAGAATTTCATACCCTTGAGCCAGAAAAAGAGTCAAAGCGGGGCCAAACTGGGTTATTTCTCCAGTGCAGATGCAGCCACAGAGTGTTGTGCACCGCTTTAACTGCCCTGGCGCCCTGGGATTTGTAGTCGGTTGTGGCACCAGAGCCCTCTATCCTAGAAAAGGCTAAATGTCCTTCAGAAACACAATTCACGGGATTTCACAGCATGGAGCCATGGCTGCTAAAGGGTTGTCGAACTGGGTTATTGCTGCAGTGTGGATGCAGCCTTAGAAACCTTGGCTGTGTGCCACAGCTTCCTTGCAGGGAACCCTAAGCGCTTCTCCAAACTACAAATCACAGGATGCCCTAGGAAGGATCATATTGCCATGATAAGCCCCTAGCGTGGAATTACGTACTAACAGCTCTCATGAGAAGGGCTGAATTCATCCTGCCAGGCCATAGCAGCAGCATTTCCATTTTAACTGCCATGCCTGCCTCCTGTTGAATCCTGGGAACTGTAGTCTGACCAGAGGCATCAGAGGAGCTCCCTGGCAGAGGATCACAAAGGCCCCCCCTCCACTGCCACTCCCAGGATTCCTTAGTATGTTGCCATGGCAATTAAAGCGGCATCAGAGCAATACATTTGTGTAGCGTGAAGGGGACACATGGCACCAAGGGGGCCCATGGACTAAAGATATGTAACACACACACATATTGCTTCTTCTTAACATGAAATGTGCAGAATTAAAATTATTGTATTTTCGAAGCAATAAATAAGAAACAAGAATAAATAAGAAAAAAATACACTTCGTGTTAAAAAGCTGTAACTAGCTTCTATGCGGCTGGACATCTACAGTACAGTACTCTCTGGCTGCATCCGCATTGCAGAAACAATCCAGGTTGACACCGCTTTAAGTGCCATGGCTCAATGCTATGGAATCCTGGGATTCCCAGTTTTGTGAGATGTTTAGCCTTCCCTGCCAGAGAGCTCTGGCGCCACAGCAAACTACAAATCCCACTATTCCATCGCATGGGAGCCATGATGGCAGTTGGCTGCAGAAATAATCCCATATAACTGACACCACTTCGACTGCCATGGCTCCATGCTGTGGCATTTTGGGAGTCGCAGTTTGCTGGCAGTTAAAGCAGGGGTCAGGCTGCATTGATTCCGCAGCCTTGGCAGTCCTGGGCTCCAGAGGATTCATGAAGATCCCCTTCCACTTCGCGACTGTTCCCTCTAAAACACACTACAAACGCCGCCCCACCCTTAAAGCAAACAGAGCTGGAAAGACTCGCTTTCCCGTCAGCCCCTGCAACTTCCGGGTGCGCGCGCCTCACGCATGGCTGCGCCTCCGCTCTGATTGGCGGAGCTAGCAGCGTTCCGACCCTTCCGATTGGCCGGCCTTAAAAGAGGGCTGCAACGCCGCGTCTTTTTGAAATCAGTTCTCTTTGGGCCGAGGTGAGTGCGGCCATGTCTTTCCCTAAGGCTCCTCTCAGGCGCTTCAACGATGCTCCCAGTAAGTGGCTCTGCCTCCCTTTCTGCTCAATGGGGAAAAGCTGGGACTGGCTGCTTTCTTCCTTCCTATTCTAGCCAAGGATACTGCTAAATGATATAAAGGCGTGATCTCTAGGGCTGCAGCTACACTGCAGGATTAATCCAGTTTGGTACCGCTTTAACTACAATAAGGCTTCTCCTCCCCCAACTATGGACATTTTGGGATTTGTAGGGTTAAAAGACATTGAGCCTTCCCTGAGACAGTGCTCTGGTGCCACAACAAAACTACAAATCCCACCATTCCATAGCATTTAAGAAGAGCCATGGCACTTAAAGCCGTGCCAGACTGCCTTTATTCCAGGCAAGTTCGTTTCTAAACTTCCCATGGGCTGCATCTTCTGCACTACAGGATTAATGCAGGTTTGTCATCAACTGCCGTAAGGCTCCATCCCTGTGGAATTTTGGGATTTGTAGTTTCCCGAGGTCTTTAGCCTGCCCTGCCGGAGGATTTGGTGCAGGGCGACCAGATGACGTAACCGCAAAGGAGGACAAGGCCAAATAAAAGGAGGATATCTGAGCTAAAAGCTAAAAACACTCACAGAAATATACGTAACTTCGTGCCTCTGAGCCACGCATGCTCAAAATGGAGGACGTTTTTGAATTCCTCCTGGGCAGAAGGCTGAAATGGAGGGCATGGCCTGAAAAGAAGGACATCTGGTGCCCCACCGAACTACAAATCCCAACTATCCTGCAGTTTGCAGAAAGCCTTTCCAGCAGCTGTTCTTAAAATACAGAATGACTGTTCTATGAGGGACTCACTTAGGCTGCATTCACACTGCAGAAATAATCCAATTTGGCACCACTTTAATTGCTATGGTTCAGTGCTATGGAATTCTGAGATTTCTAGTTTTGTGAGATATTTAGTCTTCTATCAGAAAGCTCTGGCGCCATGACAAACTACACATCCCAAGGTTCCACAGCACTGAGCCATGGCTGTTAAAATGGTGTCAAACTGGATTAATACTGCAGTTAGCTGCCATGGCTTGGTGCTACCAAATTCTGGGATTTGTAGTTCTGTGAGGTATTTAGCTTTCCTTGTCAGAGAACCCTGGTGCCACAACAAACTGCAAAATCCAGGATTCCATAGGATGGGGCCATGGCAGTTAAAAGTGGTGTCAAACTGCATTAATTTTGCAGTGCGGATGCAGCTTAGCATGTGGTCTTACTCTGGGGACACTTTGGTCCAATAAAAAAGTGCCGAAATAATCCAGTTTGAGACCACATTAACTGCCCTGGCTCAATGCTAGGGCCTTCAGGGGACTGTAGTTTTGTGAGACATTTAGCCTTCTCTGTGAGAGAGCTCTAGTGCCCCAACAAACTACAGTTCTCAGAATTCCTCAGTACTGAGTCAAGGCAGTTAAAGCAGCCTCAAACTGGGTTATTTCTGCAGTGTGGTTTGGACCTTTGAAAGGGGTTTTACGCTCTGTTCATGTCAGATTTACTTTCTTCAGAGATTGCAAATTTTACCCTGTGGAATACAGTTCCTAGACTCCCGCATATGGAGGTAGCTACAGTTCAGAAACTTACCTTTCCCAAGCTCTGGCTTTTCTATTCCCATCAGTGAGATGTAGCAATCTGAGGATAGGACTATGACTGGACACCAGGGTTCGAATGCCACTCAGCTCAACCATGGAAACCCACTGGGTGACCTTGGGCAAGTCACAATCTCTCAGCCTCAGAAGAAGGCACATGCAAACCCACCCGCTGAACAAATCTTGCCAACAAAATCCCATGATCATTGTAAGTCAGAAAAGACTTGAAGGATAACAACAACAACAATCTGGGAGGCACATAGAAAGTGTTTCCTATTTTTAAGGTAGCCTTTCCCAGCCAGGTACTCTCCAAATGTTGTGGACTACAGCTCCTCCTCAGCCAACATGCCTTGGGGAAGGAGATTTGTCGGTATTGCTTTGCTCGGTTTGACAAAACAACTTTCTGGGTCAAGGGTTGGGAACCTGTGGTCTTGCAGATGATGAGCTACATCTCCCATCATCCTCAGGTGGCACAGCTCATCTAACTTAATCTGATTTACTTGATACTGTGAGCACACATTAGACAACACTAGGGTTCCTTTGTTGCTAAGCCCTCTAAACTATGTACCGAAAGATGAATAAGCAGGTCACCATTTCTCAAGTATCAGACAGTGAAAAACTCAACAAAGGCCTGTCTGGAGCTGCAGCTGCACTGCATAAGGAATAATCTGGTTTGACACCACTTTAAGTGCCATGGTTCAATGCTAGGGAATTCTGAGAACTGTAGTTCATTGGAGCACCAGAGCTGCACACATGCAGTCTGGGGCGTTTATCAGACAGGGGTTCTGCAGCCCAGATCTGGGGCTTCTGCGAACTGGGCAATTCGAAATGACCTGTTATCTAGAATGTGGACTTCCGAACTGGCTTCTCATTTTGGAGCGTTTTGGCGAATCCGCTAAATAAGGGGATTGACGAGAATCGCATTGGGGCTCTGTACGATCTCAGTGCGAATTGGTCTGGTGTGGAATCCCAGTTTGCTTGTTCTCCTGACCACCATTAAAGACCCCCAGGTTGCAAATCTCCCAGGATGCCCTGCTGCAAGTTGCCCCATTTGCTTCCGCCAGGGCTGGGGAGTGATCATCAGGGCTCTCTCTCCTTCCCCACTGGAGCTGGCCAGCAAGTGCTTTCTCCCTGCCTTTCTCTCTCTCTCTCTCTCTCTCTCTCTCTCTCACACACACACACACACATTTCAGCCACACCTATATCTACATCTATCCTCCTGTCATTCTCATCTGTTTCACATACACACACACTCATACATACATACATACAGACACACAAAGGGAGGGGGAAGGTGCCTGATGGGAGCTCCCTTCATGCCCTGCCTTTGGCTGGACCTGACCTGACCCCTTTCCTCCTGCTGACAGGTCACTGAGGCTGAGAGAGTGTGACCTGTCAGTTTCAACTAAAGTAGACTCGTGGAATCAATTGGTAATAAAAGGGAAATGCAGTGCAGGCATATAACACTAATAATAATAATAACAACAACAATAATAAAGGCTCTTAAGTTCCAGGAGGTGACATTTGCAGCCCCCATTGGGGCATCCCCCTCCTTTTTTTTAGAGCCAGACACCAGAATGTGCAGATTCTGTCAGCAGATTAAAAATCTCTGGTGTGTGTGTGCTTGTGTTGTGGTCATTTGGGTCTGCCCTTGGCCCCATGTTCAATCCCAAAATGCAAGCTAGTGCCATCTCTGTACCCTGTATCCCACTCCCTTGCCACCCCAGAATGCCTCATACACAGGTAATAATAATAGTAATGATAACAATAATAATAATTCCTCACCTCGGAATGCCAGAAAAGGATGCAATTTTTTTCTTTCCCTAGGCAATCCTCAAATTTCCTTAGAGACAATAGCAAAAACTGTATCAATTTGACAATATGCCAAATTGGACAGAGAAACATTTTAACATTTGGATTGCAACATCCCTTTGGATTGAAACATTCCTTCGGATTGCATTGCAGCAATTCATTCCAAGCAGCTAGCCACTTTCTATCTCAATATAGATCTATCTATCCATGGCAAAAAATATTGCATTGCCAGAGAAAAATAATTTAAAAAAAATAAAAGCCAAAGGGAAAGGTCCCTGCTTTGCTGTGCTCCCCTGCCCTGCCCTGAAATGACCCCCTTTTTAAAACCTCCAACGAAGGAGAGCCGGCCACAACCTGAAGCAGTCCTTTCCACTGTGTCAGATTTCCCCCCTTTGCATTCCTCCTTCGGCTCTTTCCTCTCCTCCTCCTCGGATGAAGGGGAGGGAATGGCAACTGCTACAAAGGGAAGGAGAGAACTCCCAGAATTCCATAGCATTGAGCCAGGACAGTTAAACTGGAGTTAAACTGAATTATCTCCCCAGTGTGGGTGCAACCTAAGAGAAGGCAACTGAATGACAGGAGGATGGGGCTCTGACATGGATCCTTTGAATTTCGCTGCCAGGGATGGGAAAAAAGGGGCAGCTGTCATTGACATGAGGCTAACATTTGCATGAAAGTGGAGGCAGGCTCCCTTCTTGCCCCCGGAAGTGCAAAGGTTCAGGATGCCTTCAGGGCCCCACTGGGCATGCGGAAGGGTCCCAATTCAAATCATTGAATCCCCCATGGTCTGCACCGGTGTGGAACTACCATTTGCACTCACTCCGCTTTCCCTGAATCCGCATCACGTGACTTCCTTCAATTCAATTCCCTGTCAGTCCGGAGGGGTCACGTAACAGCGTCCAGGTATGAAAATAAATTCTTGTTATCACGTCAATCCAAATGGCCCAATCTGCAAAAGCCCCTGCAGAAACCTCATCTGATAAACGCCTGGGTCTGTTCCTCTTGCAGTGTACCCTTTTGCTGCTCTTCTTTTAGATACTGGGACCACTGCTATTCAACATCTTTATTAATGACTTGGAGGACAGAATTGGTGGCATACTTATCAAATTTGCAGATGACACCAAATTAGGAGGAATAGCTAATACTCCAGAGGACAGGATCAAGATTCAAAATGACCTGAATAGACTAGAAAGCTGGGCCACAGCTAACAAAATGAAATTCAACACAGAGAAATGTAAGATACTGCACTTTGGGTAGAAAAATGAAATGCACAGATATAGGATGGGGGACACCTGGCTGAATGAAACTACATGTGAAAGGGATCTAAGTGTTCAAGTAGACCATAAGTTGAACATGAGTCAACAGTGCGATGCAGCAGCTAACAAGGCCAATGCGATTTTAGACTGCATCAATAGAAATTTAGTGTCTAGATCAAGGGAAGTCATAGTGCCACTCTATTCTGCTTTGGTCAGGCCCCACCTAGAATACTGTGTCCAGTTCTGGGCACCACAATTCAAAAAGGACATTGAGAAACGAGCGTGTCCAAAGGAGGGCGACTAACATGTTGAAAGGTCTGGAAACCATGCCCTATGAGGAACGACTTAGGGAGTTGGGGATGTTTAGCCTGGAGAAGAGAAGGTTAAGAGGTGATATGATAGCCCTATTTAAATATTTGAAGGGATGTCATATTGAGGAGGGAGCAAGCTTGTTTTCTGCTGATCCAGAGAACAGGACACAGAGCAATGGATGCAAGCTACAGGAACAGAGATTCCACCTCAACATTAGGAGGAACTTCCTGACAGTAAGGGCTGTTTGACAGTGGAAAACACTCCCTCCGGAGTGTAGTGGAGTCTCCCTCCTTGGAGGTCTTCAAACCAGAGGCTGGATGGCCATCTGTCGGGGATGCTTTGGTTGTGATTTCCTGCATGGCAGGGGGTTGGACTGGATGGCCCTAGTGGTCTCTTCCAACTCTATGATTCTATGAGATTTTCTGCGTTGGCTGTTTCAAAAATAGGCTGTTTTGGGCTGCTTTCCTGAACTGGCTGATCACTGTTAAGGATAATGGGACATAGATATACTGAGGAAGGACAATTGTTCATTGACAAAGCACATGCTTTTCCCTTTGCAGTGATTCCCTAACTTTGGCCCTCCAAGTGTTTTGGACTTCAACTCCCAAAAGCCTCAGTCAACTTGGCCAACAGTCAGGAACTCTGGGAGCTGAAGTCCAAAACATCTGGAAGAAAAAGTTTGGGAACCATTCAATGTCTTGTTTTGTAGAACTAGGCAGTAAGTGAATGCAAAGATGTCCATCTTAGACCCTTGCCACCCCCAGTCAAAATAGCAGTACTGGGCTACACAAACTGGCTGTCTTGATACAAGGGGACTTTCTGTTGCTTATTGAAAGCACCCGCCCAGTAAGTGGCATTTGGCTGGTGCCCACCCAGGGTGGTCAGATGTACATTTCACCCTTTTGTCCAGCAGGGATTTCAAAATGTCCTCTAATTTGACCAAGAAACATGAATTTACATTTATATGAGTGTTTTTAGCTTTTGTTTGGTAATGCCCAACTTTTTTCTTGAATGTCCTGCATTTTGCAGTGCTTTGTCCTCCTTTGCTTGACAGCTGGTCATCCTGTGCTCACGTTATTAGAGTGTAAACTGTATACATGTTTCTTATGTCTTTGCTGTCATGTGTAAACCACTGAAACTGTTAAAAAAATTTGGTTTTCATCACTGGGGCTTTGATTCTGATTATGCTTCACACCCCTGCCCATCCTATCTAGCTTGTGCCCCACCTCCAGGTTCTTATGATATCAAAACTTCAGATCCCTCTAAAGGACCTGTATCTTTCGACAAGTCAGAACGGTTCAGAATACAAACAGGTGAGTAAGCAAGCTACAAATGGCAAATATAATCGGCAGCTCCTTGCATGTCCTTGTGGCTTCCTCACTGTGAACATGCTTCTGCTTTCCAGTTCATGCATTTTTGCATCATGCATGGAGTCTCCATTCTGAGCTTTCATTGTGTTCATGACTGTGTGCAGTGTTTGCATGTACAGTGGTCTCTCCACCTTTGCTGGGGCTAGGGATGAAGAACCCCCTGTGAATGTGGAAAAAACGCAATTTAAAAAAAAAACACTATTCTTTTTACCTAAGAGAACTTCTCTGTAAGAATCTTCAGGTCCTCCAGTACAACTCTGTTGTCAAAACCTGCCAGAAGTAGATCATAGAATCATGCTGGAGGACCTGGAGATGCCTAATGAGAACATATTAATTAATAATAATAATAATCAAATCTGCAGAAGTCAAAGCTGCAGGTGTGGAGGGCCAACTGTAAATGAATTTATCATCATCATGTTTCTTCCTGACTTGGGTTGCGGTCCTATGTACAATGAACCTGCAATCAAATCTCACTGAATACATTCATATATTAAATCTTAATATAGTGTCCAGTTCTGTAAATCAGCAAATTTATTTGATAGGTGGAAGAAGGTGGACACAATTTAAGAAGTGTATTTATTAATTTATATCCCACCTTTCTCTGGGCATAGCACCCAGGTGACTTCTAACAAATTAAAGTACAGCTAAAACCTATTTATTACATATTTAGAAACAAAAATAAAAACATTTAATAAACAACTATATTGAAAAATAAATGAAATAGTTTAAATACACATTAAAATACAATAAGATGGATAAAAGTATAACACCCTTTTATCCATATAGTATAAAGACCCTTCTGCCACAGTAAATTACAAGCCCAAGGCCTGCCTAAATAAAAGGGCCTTTGCCTGGTGCCGGAAAGAGCAGAGAAAGGGGGTAAACCAAACCTGCCATAACTTGGAGGAAGCCACTATGAAGACTCCCTTCTGTGTCCTCACCAAATGCCAAACAGGTTTATATTGGTTTTAACTTTTACAGCTCTAAATCATTTAGGACCTGGTTATTTGGATTGCACCCGCATTGCAGAAATAATCCAGTTTGACATCACTTTAATTGCTGTGGCTAAATGCTATGGAATTGTAGGATTTGTAGTTTTGTGAGACATTTAGCCTTCTCTGTCAGATAGCTCTGTTGCCACAACAAACTGCAAATCCTAGAATTCCATAGCAATGAGCCATGGCAGTTAAAATGGTGTCAAACCAGATTATTTCTGCAGTGCAGATGCAGCCTAGGAGACAGTCTGTCCTGTGTAAAAGATCTTGCAACCTGCTTTGGTCCACTTGAAACACATACAAGAAGGCTTCCTGAGTGTGGAATCTGTTTCTCTCAGAGTTCTGATCAGTTCCCACTCCCACTGCTTTTATTATTTATTTATTGCACTTTTGTCTTGCCTTTCTCCTAAAATGGGATTTACGGTGGCTTAGAATAATTTTAAAAGGTCCAACTAAAACATTAATTTAGGTAAAAGGTCATACCTTGACATGAATGTCTAGTCATAACTGACTGTAGGGGGGCGGTGCTCATCTCTGTTTCTAAGCCGAAGAGCCAGCGTTGTCGGAGGACTGCTCTGATGGTCATGACTGCACCAAATGCTGTTACCCTCTCATGGAGAAGTGGTACCTATCTATCTACTGTACTTCAATTTCGAACTGCTAGGCTGGCAGAAGCTGGGACTAGTGACAGCAGCTCACCCCATCACGCAGCACATGGCCCTCGAACTGCCAACCTGCCGATCTTGCAATCAATAGAGTCAGCGTCTTAATATTAATTTACAAAATTTAAAAAGGAATTAAACATCAACATTATTCAAAAATGTGATTAAAACAACTAAAACACTAAAAAAAATAGTTGAACCAATTAATTTCAATCAATATAACACACAAACACACACACACACACACACACACTTACTTCACATTGCACCTCCATAATCTTGGAAGATGCTACTCTTCAGATGGCTTTTAAAACTGCTGAGTATTGTTGATCTTAACTGTTGATTAATATAATTTTAATTATTTTATGGTCTGTTGCTTTTCATTTCTCTTTCCTCTGGTTTTTAATTATTGTTAGCTACATTGAGTGTTGCTTCCTAGTGGAAAAGCAAGATAAAAAGCATGAATTTGTACAGTACTGTACAAATAATATCAAACTTTTAACCTTCTTATACGGAATGCTATTGAAGATGAGCTTGTGGCTTGTATGTGGCCCACTTTTTTAATTTTCAAAGGTCTGTTGTGCACAAGTGTCTCACTTCCAAATACAGATGCACTTTCAAGTCAAACAAACCACCTTGGGTACCAGTTTGGGAGAAAGAAGGGATATAATGAAGTAAATCAATAAAAACATTTCTCTATCTGATGGGGGGGAAGCAATTATAGTTCTGTGTATTCTGTGTTCACTCCTTATTTAAACTCAGTTGCCTGTGCCTAACAAGAGTAGATTAACTGGCGGGGGGGGGGGGGGAAGAGGGAATGGTTTACCGAAGTGTTGACTTGCCATTAAGCAATTGATTTAATGGTCTACTTTGGTTGGGACTAGCAGTTGGATTTAAATCTGTGTCTTCAACTAGGTAACACTTCTTAAAATTTTGGTGACCTGTTAATTTAGCTGTAATATGAGACATAAACAATTCTTGTAATTGTCTCTTTATAAGCAGAGAGTTAAACAGATAATGTACATCTCACATTTCCCATCTAAGACTATAGGATCAACAACTAAAAATATAATCTGTTGAAAGCATTTTCATGATGGATAACTAAATGTCTCACATATTTGCTTCTTTCCTTTCATAGGGGATGCTGGAAACCAGCAGATTCCCAGTAATATAAAACCAACATCTTCCCCAGCAAATGGAAGAAAACTCCCAGCTCAGCGGTCAAGGGTAGTATTCATATTATGGCTATTCCTTCTCGGCACTTTTCTTTGTCATCACTGAAAGCTATTATTATTTGATAACCATGCCAATTTGACAAAGAGACAAGAGATCATTTGTCCCTAAAGAGAAGTTTGTAACATATGTTGAAATATAATGGATAACAGCCAGAGGATGGAAGTTATGTGTAACATGCTGATGTTGTTATTATTCTGTGTTATCAAGTTGGCTTTGATTTATGATGATCCTATGAATGAGAGAATTCCAAAAGTCCCTGTTACAGGTTGAGTCTCCCTTATCCGGAATACCAAAATATTCCAAAACCCAAAACTTTCTTCATGCGTGGCTAAGATTATAACACCTATGTTTTCTGATGGTTCAGTGTACACAAACTTTGTTTCATGAACTTCAGGCTATGTGTATGAGGTGTGTATGAAACATAAATGAATTTTGTGTTTAGACTTGGGTCCCATATCCAAGATATCATATTATGTATGTATGTATGTATGAAAGATATCATATTATGATACCAAGATATATTATGTATGTATATGCAAACATTCGTAAATCCAAAATAATCTAAAACCCAAACCACTTCTGGTCCAAGCATATCAGATAAGGGAAATTCATCCTGTAGTAAAAGCCCTGCTTAACTCTTCCAAATGCAAAGCCATGAGTTCATTTTTTCAAAAGTCATTCCATCTATAATACAGTCTTCCTCTTTGCCTGCTACCTTCAACTTTTCCCAGCATTATTGCCTTCTCCAATGAGTCACCTTTTCTCATGATATAAGCTGCGGCTATCACACACTTGAGTGATTTTGGCTTCTAGTGAATATTCAGGATTGATTTGCTGTCAGACTCCTTCATTTGTCTTGGCAGTCTATAGTCCCTGTAATACTCTCCTCCCACACTACGTTTAGAATGAGTTTATGTTTTTTATCATGTTTAGCTTTTTTCATTGTCCAACATAGACATCAATTCATAGAAACATTACAATTTTTTTAAAAAAGTAATATGAGAACTGGTAACGTAGTTGTTGATTTAGTTTTAAGTGACTTGAATCTGTTCATTGCATCTTAAATGTTCTTTTGAAGGTAAGGATTTTGGGGGGCTAATTTTGTATTTGCAAAAAAAAATAGTTTTAAAGGTAATACATTAATAGCAATACAACACCAAATAACAGGTAGCACTAACCAAGCATCCTGTGCCTTCCTTCATGAGCCAGCCTAGGCTCTGAGATCATCAGGAGATTCTCTCAGTCCTACCACCATCACAAATACAATTGGTAGGGACATAAGAGTGGGCTTTCTCAGTGGCTGCCCCTAGATTCTGGCACTGTCTTCCCAGGGAGGCCAGGATGACCGCCTCCTTGTTCTTCTTCTATCATCCCTTTTATTCAGACAGGCTTTTAAGACAGAGTTTTTAAAGAACAGGATAGGGTGTGTTGTTATTGTTTTAAACTGAACTTTTAAAAGAGCTTTTATGTCATTTAATGGCATTTTATTATTTTATTGTGTGATTTGTTCTGATACTGTAATAGTTTAATTCTATTTTAATGATTTTTGTATGTTTTTCATTGTATTATTTTAAATTGTAAGATGCTGTGCATAAAGCAGGGTACAAATAAATACACTACTACTTCGGAAAATTAACATTTAATACGTTTTAAACATAATTTCCCAAGCTCTGATAAGACCTAAATCATTCTGTTAGTATAGTAATCTGTTAGGCAAATATGGGAAGATAAAACCCATACTAACAACTGTCTTGGGTTATTAATATGGATGTAGACAATACTCAAACTCACAGTTCTAATTGAAACAAGATAACTGCCACATTTAAATTTTGTGGAATTATTCTTCTGTGGATTTTCAGCAAAGTGACACTGGTATAACTGTTAGATATCCCTGTGGATGTAAGCCTGGTATTTAGAAATACAGTGCTCCCTCGGGTTACGAAATTAATTCGTTCCGCCGCGGCGTTCGTAACCCAATGCATTTCGCAAGCCGAAAAGGGCTTTCCGTTAGCGCTGGCAAGCCGCGCGTTTGAATTTCGCGCCGAAAAAAAATTCGTAACCCGAAAAAACCTTCGTATCCCGGAACAGTTTTTTCCAATGGAACTTTTTCGTATCCCGGAAATTTCGTAACGCGATCAATTCGTATCCCGGGGTACCACTGTATAGTATTTCTAGCTGCAAGTGTCAAATCTCCTTCCAGATAAACTGAGTTTATACTTTTAAATGTTGCTTTCCTGAAATATGCCTGAAAACAAAAATTATTTTCTGGTTTTTAACCTTAATCTGGTTTCTCTGCTTCTTGCACTCAAAGCCAAGTAATTGTGGAATGAAGGCTAAAAAGGA
Source organism: Sceloporus undulatus (assembly GCF_019175285.1). Taxonomy (NCBI): domain Eukaryota; kingdom Metazoa; phylum Chordata; class Lepidosauria; order Squamata; family Phrynosomatidae; genus Sceloporus; species Sceloporus undulatus. The sequence continues at coordinate 120,204,016 of NC_056523.1, read as the reverse complement.
TTTGACTGTCCTGAAAGATATGAAAAACCAAAAGGAGCTGGAAAAAGAGGTATTTGCACCACTATCTTCTTTAATGAGGCTAGCAATTAACTTTAACAATCTAGTGGAGAATATCAAAATTTTAGTTCTTTAACAATATCTATATAATAGTTGTCTGATTTTTGTTTTCTAGTTTTAAAACTGTATTCAAGCTTAATCAACTTACCTTCTCATAATCAACTTTACCTTCTCTTAATCAACTTTTCCTTCTCATAGACAGTGACACAATATACTAGACCTTAGAGTACACTATATTCTCCCAGTATTCCCTTTCTCCCCAGACTTTCAAGTGATGCATAAAATAATAACAATTTTTTTGTATCAGAAGAGGCATTTCCCTCAGCAGGATACATGGATAACTCACAGGCTGGTGTTCATACTGAATTCTTGTAGCATTATTGCTGCACTTGTCAAAATGTTTTAGTCTCTCTTGATTCTTCGTTTCACTTCTTATATTTCTTTGAAAACATAGGACTTACATAATAAATGTTTTGCCTTTCAGCAGTTGATTGAATGAGTCTAATTTAGTTGGATTAGCAGTAGTATTTAAACTCGGTGGTACATGCTATTATGCACATGGGACACAAAATAGAATGTCTGGGATCATTTACCCTCTATCAGTTCATTTAATACCTTCATGCATATTGTAGATACGTGTGCTAATTGCAGAACGAGGACAACAGGATAGAAGGCTGCAAGCCCTGGAGGAAGACCTTGAGAAATCTGAATCAAAGCTATGTGCTATACTGAGAGAGAAAACTTCTCTTCTGGCAAATGTTGCTTCTCTGGAAAAACAGCTTCTGGAGTTGAGCAAGACCAATGAATTGCTCAAAACAAAGGTATATAAGGTCTTTGGGTCTTCTGTGGTGTTTGTCTATTTGTAAAGGTAGCATAACTAGTTACTTCTGAAAGTAGCAGTTCATTCCATAGTGTAATCATAGACAGTGACAAACTCAAGTAGGGTCCATGCTTCCTTTTAATGCTGAGTTTCAAGGTGAAGATTTCTATATCATTTCTATCATTCGGAGCCGTCCGGCTTTTAAAAAATGGCATAAGATGCAGATACTTTTTTATATTATGAGCAAATGTTTAATTTGTCAGTCCCACATAAATAACTTGGGAATTAATTTCACTGGACACCATGGGACCTAACCTCTTAATTCTCCCACACTGAAATCAGTGAACTGAAAAATATTATCATTGGCTTGTTGGTTCTTGGCTACCTTATCTTCAGGGTGGTTTCTGGAATGATTTGGTCAGATAGAAATTTGAAAGCAAAACTTTCCCCATCCCACCACATCCCTCACTCTCTGTCTCTCTCTCCCTCCTTGCCATTTAAGTGTTTTGAAGATGGGGCACAGAAAAAAGTGAGCAGTCTATTGGTAGAGTTAATGAAGCTCAGGAATCGGCTGAATGCAAAGAGGGTGAGGTTATCTTTCTTTTTATAATATCTGTATAGTGTTTTGATTTCACAAAATCTGAGAGGATCACATGAGAAGCACACATAACAATAATTTGAAGCAGTTAAAAATAATAGATTTAAAAACATTCAAAGAGCAACACAAAGAGCAGTGAAAATATTAGGGAGAGAAGTTACAGTGCAGCTACTGCTGATTTCGATGAGTTTCTGCTACAGTATATCTAGCTACATGTTCAGTGTGGCAGATGGTAGGAGTCAATGCTGACATGCTAGAACCTCTGTTTTTTCCTTGTGAATCTCTACATGGCACAATTTCAAATTGATGAGGCAGGAGTTCAGCTGATACTGGGTAAATCACAGGTAACCCATGCTGTTCTGCTGTATATAAATTTCTTCCTGGCTAAATAAAGTTTGCATAAGGGCAGATTCAATGATCCAATCATCTTCTAAATTCTGATATAAGAATTTAAATGTGTGCTGCCCTGAGGTCCAATTTCTGTGAAGGATAGTGTGTGAATATTTTAAATAAATAAAAGAAAATGTCATAACTCAGTGGTTCTGACTATGGGTTTTCAGGTCACCTTTGTTAAGCAGAAAGACATGGACTCTAAACTTAATGTAACCCAAGGAACCTTGGAACATTCAAAAGAAAAAGTAGCACAGCTGGAAGAACAACTGTAAGTCAAACAACACATTTTCAACTGTTAATTCTTGTGTTAACTTCAGTATAATGAAGGCAAAGATAAATGTGGTTAATTGTCCTTACTTTGTGAAATAGCCATGTGTTACTTTCTCAGCCACCTTTTGAAACTGAAGGATTGTTTTTTTTCATTGAATGTTTCAGGCTTGGATTGTGAGTTGGGAGAGGATAATGACAAGTAAATGTATGGGCTTATGCTCATACTGTATGAACTTATGTTTGCTGATTTGGTACTCGCTCTATTGTTCCCCTACTGCAAGCGTGGGGATCATATAGTCTTCAGATGTTGTTTGACTGGTTTCCCAGCAGGTACATTAGTAAGCAATGCTTGACGTTGAAGTTGCAATCAGACATGATCTTGAAGGCCCTATAATTCTTTCCACTGCCCTAATGTAATCTGATATATGGTAAGAACAATAACCTTGATTCACCTTATATTGTAGGGGGAAATATGATTATGCACAATAGTATTAATGTAAGACCCACTTCTTACTGTATATACTCATGTATAAGTCTAGAAATTTAGGTCAAAAAATTGACCCAAAAACCTGAATCGACTTATCCATGGGTCAATGCAAGTACTGTACCTTATGTCTTATTTAAATGAAGAAACCATCCCCTAGTGAAAAGCAAGAGTATAATCTGACTCCCTCTACTCTCTCATCCATCCAGCCTTAAGACTGAGCACAAAGAGTTATGTCTGCTGGAATTTTGTAAATTCTTTGACATTGTTTTGCTTTGCTTCATCCTTCAGCTCCTTTACTATATGCCCCTAAGTCTTACCCTTGACTTATCCACAGGTCATCAAAATCCATAATTTTGCCCCCAAAACTTACCCTCAACTTATATATGAGGTCAACTTATAGTCAAGTATATACGGTAAATGTATTCTTTGCTGTGTGCATTTTTTCAGTTCTTATTGCAGGAACAACAAGCTGTCTCCCCATCCAAATAGTATGAATAGCCTTGGTAACAGTCTCCCTGGGTTGAAGCTGCTGCTGCTGAATGCCAGATCAGTGAATGGTAAAACAGCTGCCATTCAGGACCTGATCCTGGAAGAACAATCTGACTTGACATGTATAACCGAAACCTGGTTGGATGAGACTGGAGGAGTCAATCTCTCTCAGCTTTGCCCATCAGGTTTCTCTGTGCAGCAGCAGGCAAGGCCTGGGGGGCGGGGAGTTGCAGTAGTCTATTGTGATTCCATCCCCCTGACCAGATGCCCCCTCACACAGTCTACAGATTTTGAGTGTGTTTATTTAAAGGTGGGTGGCCAGGACAGAATAGGGATTCTGTTGGTGTACCACCCACCCCGCTGCACAATAGTCTCCCTTCCTGAGCTGACCTGGATAGTCTCGGGGTTGGTGTTGGAGTCTCCACATCTGTTAGTACTGGGGGACTTGAACATCCATGCTGGGACTGCCCTTTCGGGAGTGGCTCAGGACTTCATGGCCTCCATGACAACCATGGGTCTCTCTCAAGTGGTATCTGAACCTACTCATGCTGCTGGGCACACTCTGGACTTTGTTTTCTGTACTGGGTGGGATGGTTATGATCTTGGTGTGAAAGAATTCTCCACAGTTCCATTGTCATGGATAGATCATTATCTGGTCAGATTTAGACTCACTGGGACTCAGAACCTTTGCAGGGGTGGGGGACCAATTAGAATGGTCCGCCCCAAGAGGCTGATGGATCCAGATGGATTCCTGAGGGCTCTTGGGGAGTTTTCTGTCACCTTGGCAGGCGATTCTGTTGAAGCCCTGGCCAGCCTTTGGAATAGGGAAGTGGCCAGGGCGTTGATGGTGATGAAGCGAATGAGACGGAGACTAGAGCGACGTTGGCGGAAGACTCAGAGTGAATGTGATCGAACACGGGCTAGAGCCTATTTGAAAACCTACACTGTTGCAATGCGGGCAGCGAAGAAATCATTTTTTGCTGCCAGAATTGCATCTGCAAGGAGCCGGCCAGCAGAGCTGTTCCAAGTGGTATGGGGCCTTTTACACACTCACCCTCAGGTAGAGGATACAGACCACTCAGAGGCTCGCTGTCAAGAATTTGCATGGCATTTTGCAGATAAAGTCGCTCAGATCTGCTCCAGCTTGGATGCTACAGTTGATACAGTCTCAGTTGGTGCAACCTTGGCTCCTATCAGTCCAATGTTAATGGATACTTTTCAACTTGTGCAGCCTGATGGTGTGGACAGGATCCTTGGAGAGGTAAAAGCCATCACGTGTATCTTGGATCCTTGTCCTTCTTGGTTTGTTAAACAGGCCAGAGGAGGACTGACTGAACGGGTAAAGGAGGCCATCAATGCCTCCTTACAACAAAGCAGAATTCCATCCTGCCTAAAGGAGGCTGTTGTAAGGCCTCTGTTAAAAAAAGCCATCCTTAGATCCCACAATAATGAAAAACTATCGGCCAGTGTCTAACCTACCATTTCTGGGCAAGGTTCTGGAACGTGTGGTGGCTTTCCAACTCCAGGGATTTCTGGATGAAACGGATTATCTAGATCCATTTCAATCCGGTTTCAGACCTGGCTATGGAACAGAGACAGCCTTGATCGCCTTGGTGGATGACCTACTCAGGGAACTGGACAGGAGGAATGTGTCTCTGTTGGTTCTCCTGGACCTCTCAGCGGCTTTTGATACCATCGATCATGGTATCCTTCTAGACCGCCTCTCTGGGATGGGGCTTGGAGGTACTGTTCTACAGTGGCTGCTCCATTCCTTCCTGGAGGGGCGAACTCAGAAGGTGGTACTGGGGGACTCCTGTTCGACCCCCATGAAACCACTGGGAGAAGTTGTCCGGAGTTTTGGGGTGCGGTGTCATCAATATGCAGATGACACTCAACTCTACTACTCCTTCCCACCTCAATCCAAGGAGGCTGTCCTGGTTCTAAACCAGTGCCTGTCTTCAGTAATGGACTGGAAGAGGGCAAACAAGTTGAAACTTAATCCAGATAAGACAGAGGTGCTCCTGGTCAGTCGGAAGGCAGATCGGGGAATAGGGATCCAGCCTGTGTTAGATGGGGTCTCACTCCCCCTGAAGACACAGGTTCGCAGTTTGGGGGTACTCTTGGACTCAGCTTTGAATCTGGAGGCCCAGGTCTCTGCTGTGACCAGGAGTGCTTTTGCACATTTAAAACTTGTACGCCAACTGCACCCGTTCCTTGAGAAGCCAGATTTGGCCATGGTGGTACATGCCTTGGTTACATCCTGTTTGGACTACTGTAATGGACTCTACATGGGGCTGCCTTTGAAAAGTGTTCAGAAAATTCAGTTGGTTCAAAGAGCTGCTGACAGGCTATTAACGGGGGAAGATTACAGAAACCATACAATGCCCCTGTTGAAACAGCTTCATTGGCTACCAGTTTGTTTCCGGACACAATTCAAGGTCCTGGTTATTACCTACAAAGCCCTACATGGCTCAGGTCCACACTATTTGGCAGACCGTTTCTCTTGTTATGAACTGGCCCGGACTCTAAGATCCTCTGGGGAAGCCCTTCTTTCTGTCCCAACATCATCACAAATATGGTTGGTGGGGACACGAGAGAGGGCCTTCTCAGTGGCTGCCCCTAGACTCGGGAACTCCCTGCCCAGGGAGAACAGAATGGCTCCCTCCTTGATGGCCTTCCACCGGCAGGTGAAGACCTACCTGTTCAAACAGGCATTTAGGGATTTACTATAAGAACAGGCTGGGATGTTCGATGTTGGACCAGTTTAAAAATTCTTTTCAATGTACTTTTTATTTTATTGTACTATTTTTATTTTTAAATACTGTGAAGCTGCTCTGAGTCCCAGTCCTGGGAAAAGAGCGGGATACAAATAAATAAATAAATAAATATAAACAGTAGATGCAATAGATGAATCAGACCTTCCATTCTGCCAGTCTAGTAATTAAAATATTTTTTACCCAATCTCTAAAAGATAATGTTGTGCTCTCCTCATCTTGATTTTAGGATGGAAACTGAGAAACAGTCTGAAGAGAAATATGATTCAGAGAAGCTCTTAGAATATATTGCAGAACTTGGGTAAGTCGAGTATACAGAAACACTGATTTGGTTTATTGAGACAATCCTAGAGTTTCCTTCATACATGGGAATAGAAATAATATATGATTCTATTTTCACATGTTCATCTCCTGAAGTGTAAATCTACAAGCACCCAAAGCTGCAATATCCTCAATCTATAGTTCTATGTGTGAGCCATGAGGTTGGTGTCACAGGTTTTAACTGAGGATTTATGTCCATATAGTTGCTCTCAGGATATGGTGAATTGGCTCTATTGTAATGCTACATAAATATTAAAAATATAATAGTACATAGGCAAGAAGACTGCATGAAGACTGTGTGACACCTGTATAATGTTGGTTGGGATATTTTGCACGTGGATGGGAGTTGCTGTTGGAATGGTATGGAGAGAAGCAGGAGAAGAAAGATAGGATTAATTTTAGGAAGAAGACAGAGAAGAGGGAGACACTGAAAAAAGATAATAAACTACAATAAAAAGTAGGTATTTGTCTGTCTTTCCAACAGGAATGTTGCAGAACAAATGGGTGATAAATACAATCTAGATATCACCCATTTAGAGGAAACAATAGAAGCCAAGAATAAGGACATTGAAAAATTACAGACTGCTCTTCAACAGAAAGACACAATGCTGTCAACAGAGGTCAAAGAGCTGAATGAAAAGTACAAGATGACTGAAGACCAAAAAGGTAACTCCAAATATATATTGTGCTTTAGTGGAACATTCTCTGTTTGTTTCAAAAGAGGATCCATTTGTTTTCCTTTGGTTAGTCTTTGCGATTCAGCTGAAGTGTATATCACATCCACTTCTTGTGAAGAATAAAAATATTTACTGTACATTTATCTAAATTCTTTTCTGCCTAATACAAATTCTTCACTGTCAGATAGATGAAAACTTGTGATAGGACTATCCTTATTTTCCCATTAGAACCTCACCATTCCTTTTTAGCACCAAAAGTGTCTTACACTATGACAGAAATATGCATAAAAAGTTGTCTCCTAACCCTAAGCTTGTGTCTCCTCCTAAAGTGTGTATAATGGTTTTATGGAATGACTTGTGGTCTTACTTGAACTAAGAACATGGATTTTACTGAAAGCATAGTATGATGCATAGGCCAAAACTAAGTAGCCCAGTTTTTCAAACATTATTTAATAAAATGAATGGCCATTCCTGTCACAGAAAAAAAGAAGCTGATTCATGCTTTTAACTGTTTTACGTTGTTTATACCATGTTCCAAGTCTTGACAGTGACAATGGCTAGGGATTCTGATAGCTGCTGACATGCAAAACATCTAAATGTCCATAGATTAAGAGCCACTGGTATGTTTAAAATGACCACATACTGTACATTTGATTCAGCTTAGGTCTAGACTATCTATCTATCTATCTACAGAGACAGCCCTCACCAAGATCTCAAACGATCTCTTGCGGGCCAAGGCAAACGGCCTCTACTTTATTCTCATTCTTCTCAATTTGTCTGCAGCCTTTGACACTGTTGATCACTGTCTCCTGGTTGATTTACTTTCTGACCTTGGGTTCTCTGACTCTGCTCTCAACTGGTTTAAATCTTACTTGTCAGATAGATCTTTTGCAGTGGTCACGGGTGGTCAGACTTCGTCCTCTGTTCCCCTATCTGTTGGAGTTCCCCAGGGCTCTGTCTTGGGTCCCCTTCTGTTCTCTCTATACACACTGTCCCTAGGTAAACTCATCTGTTCTTTTGGTTTCTCCTATCATCTGTACGCCGTCGACACTCAGTTGTATCTCTCCACCCCTGACCTTTCGATGGGGCTTGAATACCAAGTTTCTTCTTGTCTGACTGCCATCTCTCAGTGGATGCGGCAGTGGTACTAACTGCAGAAAGACTCCAGTTTTATGAATAAAATTGTTTTATTAAGACATTTTCAAAGATGCACACAAACATTCAGTGCAACAGGATCCATGGGCAAACTGAGTGCAGACTATGTTCACGGGAAGGCTATGTCTGGGACAGATATTTATATCCGATGTCCTTGCCTTGAGGGGTACTTGGTGGTATCCTATCATGTGACAAAGACCTGATGGTCTTCTCAGGAAATTGACAATGGGATTCTGGAATGACTGATGGCTTTAACTTTGGAGTACCAAAATTGATTGGATATGATAAAACCCTTGGATGATTGGATAGAAAGGAATGAACAGGAACACAGCTCGGGGTGAGAAGGAATTATGGCCTTTAATTGCGTTGCAATGGGACTCGCTCAATCCCTGTTGTCAGAGGATATGCATAAAGCTTGAGGGAGATGGCATGATCAACAAACCCATTTAACCTTTATTTAGTGCTGTCTAGTTCTTTCATGTGTTTTTGGGCCAGCATGCCTTTCACGTGGGAAACTTCCCTGTATTCCAGGGAGGGTTTGTAGGGTATTCTAACAGTAGCATATTTGTGTGTGTGTGTGTGTGTGTGTGTGTGTGTGTGTGTGTGTGTGTATATATATATATATACTATATATGTATCAACAGACTTTATGTAATGAGCAAATTTTCTTTTAGAGAAAATGTTAACTGAATATGGAGAAAAAGAACGAGCTATGAATGCTGAGATAGAATGTTTGAAAGAACAGTTGCATCTAGAAAAACAGGAGCACCAAAAGCAGAAGGAAATCTGTAAGGTAAATAAGACAAATGGCTAAGGATTTGCTCTAGCTGTTTACTTTTCAGAAAGAGAAAAATCAGTGAGGGGATGGAGAGAAGTTGCAGGATAGGTGTCAGTCCTATGCCCTTGGAGTTTTCTCACATATCCCATTCCTGAAAGTAATGGGAGCATGATGGACCAGATTAAAATGGCAGTGTTTAAAAGAATGCAGGATGGCTAGCTACCTTGGAAACTTCTCAAATTACTTTTGAACAATAGCATCCATGGGATGAATAAAATAGTGCGTTTCCACTGGTGGACCAGTGGAATTGGAGAGGAGAATCAAATCCACTGTAGTCCTTCATGCCACCTAAAACATGTGACTCTAGGAAGCGGGAAAGCCTGCAGGAGCCATTTGTCAAGTGGTTCAGAGATGGAGGACGAAGAGGTAAAAGGTTTTATTGTGACCACTGCTGCACTTGATTTATCCCTTTGTCTAGAAGAGCAGTGGGCAACCATGGAAGGCTAGGGGTCCACATTAGGGCGCTCAGAGACCATGGAAGACTGCACCTGCTCCCACAAAGAAAATGGATTTTTGCCCACAAATACTTCTAGACTAGAGGGCATGGGGGCATTTTCACTGTGTTTTGAGTTTCAAAAAGAACCTCTCTTAAGCATAAATTGACCTGGGGGACTGCAAAATTTGGTAGAAATGTACTCCAAATCCTGTAGTGGACATTTTGGAGCAAAAAATGTTTGTGGAGCAGAGACACTTTTGCAAAGAATTGTATTTTTCACCTGTGGATCAGTGGGCCTCCAAACATGATAGAAATGTCCTCCATGCCCACTAGAATTAATTTGGGACATTCTGTGGGGAGGGGGAGGGGGGAGTAAATTTGGAAAAAATTGAAACCATGGAATATTAAGCTTAGATCGTTTTTTAACCTCCTCTGTTAAAACAGAATGGCCAAGATCCTCTACACTCTTAGTGTGATCTGAATATAAGCTAATTGCTGGATCCACAATAGTGCAACAGGTGCTGACTACTTGAGTTAGAAAACAGGAGACACATTTCAAGGTGCTGAACATAGTCTTAATCTTCAGACATCACAGTGGGTTTCAGAATACCCTCCCTGCTTAAGCCCCTCCTCCGAGAGGCCCAGCTGTAACACTCTAAGCAATTATCTTTCAAGAATTAGGTTAGAAAACAGAGCTCCACCCCTGTTAAATAAATGTATCGGGCATAACAAGCCTTAAGAGAATTGGTCTTCTATTATTATTAAAGAAACAAGACAAGGGAGCAGCCATTGTAGTCCAGTACAGTGTTCATTATAAAAATGATTCCCCTACAGCTTTCAGAAAGATCAGTGTAGTTTATGTGAGAAGACCCTCACAGTAGCTATCACTAAAATAATCAAATCCACCTTGTCTCAATTTGGGCTGCCTATCAGAGGGTAGAATAGAACACCTCCATTATGTGTCTTATCAAAAACACATAAAATGTTTACTCTCTTTCCAGGCCTCTGAATAGGAGCAGGCTGTAGTTCAGTTCTAGAGCTACTTTCTCTATGTTTGGACCATTAAAAAAACCCTTTAGTCCCAAATTTCCATCTCGTATATGGGTCTCTACAAAGTTATTTTAAAAATAACATCTTTGAAATTAGTATGGATGTGAGATCTCTTTACACCAGGACACCCCAAGATGAGGTTTTGGCCATTATAAAGCAAACTTTGGACAGGAGTGAAGTGAGACACCCTGCTTCTCACTGTTTTACTAGCTGAAATAGCTTTAACAATTACTTCAAATTCAAGAACAACTTTTACTGGCAGGTAAAAGGAGTGCCTATCATAACCCTGGCAGTGGCCAATTTATCTGGAGAAGTTTGAGAGTGTATTCACCTGTCCTGAAAGTACAGGTGTTGTTGTCGTCACAATGGGTTCTTAAGGAATGTATAGGGGAGCACCTTTGTAACTTAATAAGTAGCAAAACAAGCATTCCCAAAATGAGCCATTGCTTGGGAGAAAAAAATTCTACAACAATGGTTCTAGGGTATAGATAATATTATGGATGAAATAATTTGGAAAAGAAGAAAGGTAAAACGGATTTTAAAATTAAAATTTTGTTCCTCAGAGGCCTAAATGTGGAACTTGTTTTCCTGCACTACTAAATTTCCTGTGAGTTTTTCAAAGTTCCCTTTTCCTTCAGCTCGATTGTATTGAAACATCTTTGAATGTTATCTAGAAAAGCACTTACCTTTCTTTCTTTTTTTCTTCCTCCTTTTGTGCTAACATTTTAAAAAAAATCCCCAAACCTTTAGTATTAGTTCACTTTATTCCTCTTTTTATCCAGTAAATGATGTGCAGAATTTCAGCTCTTGGCATTTTTGAATTTAAATTTCAAACACATATATACAGGCCATAAACAGTGTAGAAACGTAATAAGAGTCCCATAGTTTGGAAGATTATGGCGCGTTACAGACTGCCTGAAAGCGGCAGTCTGCCAGCGCTGCCAGTTGCTGCGTCCAGGAACCGCAGCGGCCAAACCGCACGGTTCCTGGACGCGGCAAAAAGAAGCCCGAAAATGGCACTTCTTTTTGCGCCCTGGAAGTGGCGCCACACGGCACTAGTCGTGCACTCGTGGCGTCACTTCTGGGGCATGACGTGCGGACGCTATGCGTCCGCTACGTCAAGAGGGCGGTGCCTGTGTGGAAGGGTGCCGCCATTTTGTAGGGTTAGGGGCATCAGGAAGTGACGCCCCTTCCTAAGCCTAGTACAGTGGTACCTCGGGTTACGAAATTAATTCGTTCCGCCGCCGCTTTCGTAACCCGAAAAGCCTTCGCAAGCCGAAAACCCATAGGCGCTAATGGGGAAAAGCCGCGATTTCGTGTGAAATAGCACCGAAAAGCACCAAAATTTTCTTCGTAACCCGAAATAACCTTTGTAACCCGGAACAGTTATTTCCTATGGGATTTTTTCGTATCCCGGAAATTTCGTAACGTGGGTATTTCGTATCCCGGGGTACCACTGTACATACGGAGCGCGTACTTTATGCCCGTCCGGAACGGGCCTATGCTTTGTTTTACTATGGATTTATTAATTGTTTCTTTTTACGATTTCATATAGCTCCTGAAGAAGGCCTTTGAGAAAATGCACAGGATGAAACATGTTAGGCTTTTTATTAATAAATTATTCGTGTGTTGAGCACCTTGAGATATATCTCCTATTTTATGCTGATTAAATTGAGTGTTCCTCAGTGTTAATTTCTTTTGTCAAATTCCTGAGCTCACTCATTTCTTGATGGTCAGTTAGCTCACCGACTACCATCTAACTTGTAAGAGAGGGCTGATTGTGTTTTTGTGAAATTATGGGCTGCATGAGAGTCCACACACAATCTCTGAGAAAGCAAAATTGCTTGTGTAACCATTTTTATGCTAGCATAGTATTCCAAGAGGATTCTAGTCCATTTTTTCCCCTAGGCAGATTATTTATCCTAATTGTATACAAGCACACTTTTTTGCTGGATCCATTTCAGGAGATCTCAGCTGCTACGCAACAGACGCTGTTTGTTGTCCAAGAAGAAGTGGCTAAAGAGAGACAGATTTTAGAGAGGGAACTGAGAGAAACCATGGATGAAGTTGATAAACTGCATGCCAAAGATGCTGAAGCTGCGAAACTGTTGAAGTACTTAGGAGAAAAGATTGAATCCCAAGCTGAGACAATAGCACAACTGGAAGCAAAACTAGAAAGGTATGTATTCAAAGATATAGCCGTGTTAGTCTGTAGAATCAGTATGTAGAGAGATCTTGTAGCACCTTTGAGACTAACTAAAATAAAGAAGTTGGCAGTCTGAGCTTTGATAGACTTAAATGTACGAAAGCTCATGCTGCAAACTTCTTTCTTTCAGTTAGTCTCAAAGGTGCTACAAGATCTCTCTACATATAGAAAGATATGTTGAAAAGACAGCAAACAGTTACTTTAAAATCCAGCCTGTGCCCTGTTTGCCAACAGAATGGATTCCCCCTTTCTCATCTTTTCTGGAGGACTGGATGATTCTCTGGAGGATGGCTGGAGGGGGAGGAGGGAAAGGCCCTTTTAGACAACAGAAATGTACTCGCATGATGAGGATGAAACCCGTTTTCTCATAAACAAAGCCAAATCTGTGTCTGAACTAAGCATTTCAAATACAGATGAGATGGTATATAAGTATACTCTATCCAATAAAAAGAAATTAACGTAGTGGGGGAAGATTCAGTTATTTGAGCTTTGCCAGCAATTAAAAGTAAACCAAGAGACTACTACACATGCTGTTTATGAAAGATCTAGTTCTAAATCTGTTCCTGTGTTAGGAACTGTTTGGAAATACTTCCTATTCCTATACAATGAACAGTTGAGTTGAAAGGGACACATACATTTTGCTTATTACAAATTTTGATGTGGGAATTATTCATTATTTTCTGTACACCAGATGTGTATTCAGGGTTAGTTTTATTACTGATATTTTAACAGATACTAAATGGATAGCATCGAGATCAGTACTGCATAGGTTAGTGTTTACAGATATTCTGGATTACAAAGTGTTTCATGGAATCTGATATGCTAATGACATTTCCATCAAGCCAGCAACTTCATCACCCCTCTGCCAAAGACATTTTACAGGACAGTGTAAAAGAATGTGTACTGAATAATAGACATTATGAATTGAAAGGCATCTAGCACTTTATTGCATTACTGCATTATATATCCATTATATAAAACTAGGTATAAACCCATCATGCCTAGGTCCATTCCAGCTGCTACTCTTGTGGCATCTGAATGAGAGAACAAAAGCTATCATCTGCTGGATCTAATCCCCACATGACTGCCATCCCCTTTTCTTTATGTGTCCTATCTTATTTATATTATAAGTCTGAGAGCAAGAAACTGTCCAAGTAGCAATTGTAAACAACTGATGTAAACAGATGGTGATTATCTAAAATTTTCTTTTAAATTCAGGTTCTTCAACCTAAATATTTTTAATCCCATGGTTATTAATCAAACCTGTTTGTTTAGATCATGAATAGTGAGAAATATGCCTTTTAATTATTTTAGCCATGTCTCTTTCTTTCTTTCTCTGTGTGTATGTGTATTTGCTTTCTTAAAATGTTAAATGCAAATGTATCAATTACCCGTGACAGATACATAACTTTCTTCTCTTTATTTTTTCTCTTCCTCTTCTTGTGTGTCATGTCCTTTCTGCTGCCTTTTGCAAGATTTTGGAGATGGTTAGAGTTGTAAAATTTCTGGAAATAATTTAATAAACATGTTTTTTCTTAAATGCAACTGTGGCATACTTTACAGATTGAAAGGTGTTGCTCTAGGAATGTGAAATATGTTGTGTGCATAAAAATATCATGCTTGGTATGTTAAAAGTACTGTTGACTCAGACAATAATTACAGGTTCAATCTACTTTTTTAATTTATTTTTTATTACCAGTTGTGCTACAAAGTGCTGAACTGTAAGGAACATCTGAACTATAAGGAACTTCTCTGGTTTTGTCATTTTTTAAGAGAATAAAGCAAGAAAACAAAAACAATAGGAAAGTAAGAAACTATTAATATTAGTAAAAGAAATGAAAGTATTTTGTGTCTTCTGGCCCTCCTTGGGGAGGGCAATGGCAAACCTTCTCTGAACAAATCTTTCCAAGAAAACCCCATGATAGGGTTGCCATAAGTTGTAAGTGACTTGAAGGCACACAACAACAAACCCTCCTTAGTGTCAAACCAGGCATAAAGAACCAACAAAAGAACGGTGAAAAGGAAGCTGCGGCCAGGAATTAGAATGATTTGGTACTATATATCAGTGTTTCTCAGGTTATCTGATGTGGTTTTCACCAGGTGTGCCAGGGACCGATACCGTATTGTGTCTATTGGCTCCAACTTTCTTCCCCCCCCCCGGATACATACAATAGCTATTAGCTAATGCCTTGTACACTGATGCCTATCTATGGACCACCATTTTGAGTAGGACAACTATTTGTTGTCTTACATTATATGGGAGATACAGATAAGTTTATCTAAAACATTTAGATAAAATATCTTAGATCTAAACCTTATCTGAAACATTTTGTTCATCATCTAAAAGAAAATAATCAATTTTCTTCCATTTTTCCAGAAATTCTAACTTCAGAAAAAAAGGAATAAAACTGTGTTTTTCTAAATGTTTCCATTCCCCTATTCCCCAGGCCTTCACATATCTAGGGATGGCTTTACTTAGATACAGACAAGGACTTAAATGAGAATGAGAGGTATCAGAACCATTAGGTCCATGCATTATTTTAATTCTTTCCCCATATCAAATGGATATTTAACCACAGGCTTCTTTGGAGCCTGAGACTGATGACTGAAGACACTGGATTGTAGAGACTTTCTTTTTATTCTGTCTTCCAATCCTGGAGGTTCTTAAAACTTATATTTTACTTCTTTTCCATATAGGAAGAATGCAGAGTTAAAGAAAATGACTGAACTACACAGTAATGTCATTGAGAAGAAACAAAAAGAGCACAGCAATGCCCTGTGTAAACTGGGAGAGACCACTGCTGAATTTGAAATGTATGTAAGGATTTGAGTAGTAAATAGTTTTACTTTATTTATTTATTTCATTTGTATGCCACCTTTCTTCCAGAAGGGACCCACTCTGCTGTTCTAGTGAGTGGTTGACATCAGAACCCTTCCTCTTCCTCCTTTTGTAGATGAGTGTTTCAGATACTTTATGTTCTTTTCCAGACTGCAAACTCTTATTTATGTCTCTCATCACAGGAATGTAAGATGCTGTCTTACACATTAAGTCAGAATACTGGGCCTGTCTACTCTAACTCTATATTGTCAACTCTGACTTGTAGCAGCTGTACAGGATTTCATGCAGGTTTCTCACCTAGCCTTATGTGAGACTGTGTGGCATAGCCTTATAGTTTCTCATCCAGGCACTAACTAGGCCTGACTGTGGTTTAGCTTCTGAAATCAGTTTAAAATGGGGTTTATTTAGAGTGGTATGGTGGCTTTCATTTTTGTAATTTAGTGTAACATTACATTTATTTTAAGCATTTCACATTTGTTAGTCAAGGTAAATTTATTAAAGCAAGGGAACTTTGTAAAAGTTTTATTACTGAGTAAGCAAAACTATATTTGGAGAGAACACTTGCTGATAATCTATTTGGCCAGGGCATAGCCCTTCACTTGATCTGCAGTCTCTTGTGGCCCTAATGAACAATTCAAGGATCAGCTTGAAGAAACAGGATAATATCAGCTGGAAAAATTTCCCCCATCTGTTACCTTATCTGGGGACTAGGGTTCACTGCAGGAAAGATTGATCTGAAAGCAGGTAAACTTTTCATATAGGTGTGAAAATAGACACTCAAATGGGAATGTAAATATTGTAATCTCTGTAGTTACAAGTCTTGTGCTGAGAAAGAAATTGCATGCCTCAAAGAAGAGAAAACTACTATGGAGGAAAAAATAATTCAGATGAGTAAAGCATTCCACCAGAATACTGAAACAATGGAAGAGTTGCAGCATGCTAAGAAGGCAAAGGAAGAATATTCAAGGTATGGATAGCCCTGAAAAACCCACAGGACAGTCTTCATGAAGAAAACAATACAGGACATATCATAATATTCTCTTCTGTTTCAGACCTCTGACTGAAACCACTGTCTCATCACTGAACCAGGTCATCATACTTTCTGACATAATCATTCTTCAAAGCTTAAACTGAAAAAGTTGACAGTTTCAGTACAGTCAGCCCTCTGTATCCATAGATTCAACCATCCAGGGCTTGAAAATATTTTAATATTGATAGAAATTCCAAAAAGTAAACCTTGATTTTGTTGTTTTATATAAGGGACACCATTTCACTGCATCATTGTATTTAATGAGACTTGAGCATCCATGGATTTTGGTATCCATGGGGGCAGTGGCAGTTTCCTAAAACCAAACCACACCGAATATCAAAGCCTGCTATATTTGACAGAAAAATATCTTTATTTTGGGAAATTTTTTAATATATAGTGCACTGTTTGGAGTACTTTTTTTTTCAGCCCTAGATTATGCCAATGCCCAACTGCATTTTAAACTAGAAAGCTTCTTTTCTTCTCCAACCAGGATGCTGTTGGATGCCCAGACAAAAGTCACATTAAAAGATGCAGAAATAAAAAGAATCAAGGAGTCAAGTGCTATGCACATTGCTAATCTGCAAGCAAGATTAGAAGAGCAAAGTGAAGACTTCAAGAAACAACTTGAAATAGAAAGGCATGTTTTGTTTATTATCCAATCAAAATATCTACTGACAAATGAAGTGGAATCTTCAACAGACACAGCCTGTTACAATAAATGAAGCCTTTTAAAAAGAAAATAGAAAAATGATTTATATTCCTTCTTTGTTTTTACTTAGGAAAACTATTGCAGAAAAGTTAGAAGCAGATTATAAAGACAGCATAGAAACCTGGCGTGTTCTATATGAAGACCTGTCTAACAAAGTAAAACCTTTCCAGGTTAGTCTTTGAGCACTAGAATTACTGAATTTAAGCTGGAAAGTTTACTCTTCTCTCCAGATGCTTCTATTGCATAACTCTGCTAATATCTAGTATGTATTTATGAGCAGTGTTATCCCTTAAGTACAAAGGTGTTTCTCTGGTGACAGAAAGATTTTTTTATCCAACAGAGGTTTCATCAGTGGAATGTGGATGAAGGAAACAGCACTTGGCAATTTCTCTTCCTACTATGATTCATCACAAAATCCACTCTGGGTGGTTGGGAGACCTTTTTTAGACAGTATGAGCTGTGATGAGGGATGGGCTTCATAGAAGATAAATTACTCCAAAATGATATTGCTTCCCATTGTCATGAAGGAAGCCACTGCTGGATCAAAGAGCTTTTAACCAGTGACGCAACACCAATGGGATCCAGACTAGAGTATTAGGAAGCCCCAGATTGTCTGGAATTCAGCTAGCTTCACATGGCCATTTGGTATTTCATGGCAAGCAGACAGGATGGGAGAAGTGTCTGGATACCTCCCCCATAGCCAGATATGAAATGATGACATCAGCAGTGAAATTCACCCAGGTCCTCTGGGTATGCTGCTGTAATTATTCTGTATCTGGCTATGGGGGAGGTATCCAGACACTTCTCCCATCCTGTCTGCTTTCTGTGAAGCATGGAATGGCCATGTGGGGAGGCTTTTAAGGATTTTACAGAAAGATGGGGAGAGGCTATATGGCTCAGTGCAGGGTAAATCTACAAGCAGATATTTATGCTGTGCTAAGGGGATATTGGATTGAGACTGTGATGTATTGATGACTGTTGTTCAGCATATGCTAAATGTTACATTTCAGCAACAACTTGATGCATATGAGGCAGAGAAAAATGCCCTTCTGAATGAACATGGTGCTGCCCAAGAAGAGCTAAACAAAATCAATGATGCATATGCTAAGCTGCTGGGCCATCAAAATCAGAAGCAGAAAATCAAACATGTCATGAAACTGAAAGAAGAGAACACCCAACTGAAACAGGTTTGTGTTAATATATGTGGAGCTATATGTTTTCTGCTGCTAGATGGAAATTCAGGCGATTTCTTATCAGTTTAGCAGCAAAATAGGCCTCCCCCCCCCAAAAAAAAAAGCTAGCAAATTTCACATACTTGAGGGGCACCTCTAGGTGTCCCTGATTTTGCAAAGAATGAAGATTGCATTTTTTAAAAGCCAACCTCTTGCCTGCCTGACTACAACCTTTAAATTTATAGAATATTAGTGCTATGAGCCTGAAGAGAACACAAAATTAGGCAAAAAAACAAGCAGATAGCCTGCGACTTTGCACCTCAGGCCTTATGGTATGATTTTTTCAGCAGGGATTTGCCTTTTCCTCTGAGGCTGAGAGTGTGTCATTTGCCCAAGGTCAACCAGTGGGTTTCTGTGGCTGAGCAGGGATTCAGACCCTAGTCTCCAAAGTTGCATTCCAATGCTCAGATCGCTACAATTTTCCTATTGCATCAGTTTGGAGTTTCAAGTCCTCCAAGATATTTTGGACTTCAAATTTCCAAAGCCTCAGTCAACATGACCAGTGGTCAGAGATTCCAAGAGCTGAAGTCCCAAACAACTGAAGCAACAAAGGTTGAAAATTGTTGCCCTATTTTACTCTTTACTTCCTGATGATGGGAGCTTTGGGTTGGGAGGTACAAATTAATTATCTCATCTCAAGAGTTCTATTTCAAACTATTATACAAGTGTTTTTCTCCCGTTTGATTTAGTAGGCCTAAGTAGTAGATGTTAGAGTACTAACTGAAGTAGTTTATGTCATATTTTACAATACGTGGAGTTGATCTTGAACTTAGATATTCATTTGTTCTCAGGAAATATCAAAGCTGCGCTGTCAGCTAGCAAAGGAAAAACAAGTTCGGGAAGAGCTCCAGGCACAAATGAATCAAATTCAGGGTGTCAAGCGATTTGATCCTTCAAAAGCTTTTCAGCATGTTCCCAAGGAAAACATTCCTCCCAAAACACCTTTTAAAGAAAGTGAGTGTCTCCTAAATAAATTTCAGAAACTTCAAAGGATTTTGCCAGAGTGTTCAAATAATTTTATCTAACACCATGAAACCTTATTTTTCAAGCACCTTACTTTATCTTTTGTTGTACAATAGGTAACAGAAGAACAGCCAAACTGCTTTCAAAAGAACAGGAACAAAATCACATGTAGGAGCTCCAAGGACTTCACTTTTGAAGAAAGTAACTGGCGAGTCCTATGAAATAATTTGTACATATCTAGGCTATCTCAATTTAGCTGGATGGTAGAACTATCATTTTAAAACCTCTGTTTAAATAATAAAGTAACTGGCTATATCCTTTCACACTGTCCTTTGTTTAAAGTGAAAATGATGATAATCCTGACATACTTAATGTACCATCAGCCCATGGGTCTGCTCACAAGTATTTACTAAAAGATGACTGGTAAACTTTTCTGATTATTATAATAGATTACAGTATGTGTTTCAGGAGGAGGAGTTATAGATCAGTTTTCTCTACATTTGTTTTTAATATTGGTGTCTTTTAATGCTTGCACAGTATTAGGGGTGAAAACTTAATAATAGCAGTAATAACAACCAGACTTTTTGCAGGTGCCAGTAAAGCTAATTTTTGTATTTGTTTTCTCAGATCAGTTGGCATTTTTGCTGTGTTCTTAGGCAGTGCACCCTAAATGTAGCCTACTTACCCTCTATGATATATAATTAACGTTTTCAATTTCTTTTTTAAAAAGGAAAAACCTTTACTATCAAGAAATAAACAGAATTATCTCTCCAACCAAGTGAAATTTAGGAGAAATGTGTTTGTTTTTTTGTTATATTAATAAATGTGTAAACTGGCTTTAAAAAGTTCTTGCTTGCTCTGGTTTCAAAAATCCTAAGGCTGAAAGCAATAACATAACCTTTCACATTTCACTTAGTCATGATAGAATTTTTCCTCTTTTATTCAGGGTAGCTTGTGACTGCAGGATTGCTTCTACTGAACCATGTTAGTGTTTAAGATAGTTGTGGGGTTTGCCACTTAACCCATCACATTTCTATGAACCTAAATTGTTGCTGCCAACAAATGTGAAGACTTCCACAAATCTCATTGTTATCACCAAGAGTGAGGGATTTCCCTTGTCCCTATCTCTGCCCCCAGTGTCGCAACCTCCTCCTGTTCTACTGCTGCAGCTGCCAACTTGGGAGCCCCTAGATGCCTTTAAAGTACTTGTGTAAAATACTACGCAACTTATATCTCCATCAGACACCATGCTGATTAAATATACAATATTTTATTAACAGAGGTTAATAACAAGAGATTAGCTATTTAATATACAGTATTTTGAACAAAGCTCTCTCTCTCACATACTTCACTCCCAGCTAATTCCAATTCTTAAACACCACACATTAATTCCTAAACCTGACTCTTAACCCTGATCATCACTCACGCCTTTCTATTCTACCCTAAACTGACTATATCAACTGTCGTCTACCAACTGTCATACACCGGTCTTTTCAACAACCATTTTCCACTAATCACTCCCAGCATTCCGTTCTCCCTAATTACCTCTGTGTGTGTGTACAAAATTTGCACCATAAACTCATGGCATCAGAATAGTATATTGGGCCCCATCACTGGTCCTTTATAGGGTGGATAGATTTTAAGTCAAGGTGACTTAACACATCAAAGAGAAAGTTTATTTCATACAGTCAGTCCTCAGTATCCATGGGAATCCATTTTGGACCCCTTGAGGATACCAAAATCCGTGGATACTCAAGTTCCATTGTCCCCAGTGGTGACACATGTACATAGCTGTGCCACCACTAGGGACAATGAAACTTCAATGGCAACATGGCTGCATGCATGCACCGCCATAGGACAATGGGGGCTATCCCAATTGGTGGCGCAGTCATGTGCACGTGTTGCCATTGAAGACAACACAGGCTTGCCATTCACTAATACAAAGGGATCACTGTAATTGATTCAAATCAAGGTGTCCAGCATTTAGTTTTTCAGACACAACGTGGAAGGTGGTTCACATCTAACCACTAAAGCGTGTTAATTTACAGCTCAGGTCTGCATTTTACAGCATCAGGGAAGGGTTTAGTCATGCAGTGTTGTAGAAACTTTTCTTCCTCTGGCCTAATTCTAGAATGTATAATTATACCAAGCTGTACAATGGGAGGTTCAAGAGGGATAAAAAGGAAATACTTCACACAGTGCACATCTGAACAAGATACAGTAATGGCTGCCTATCTGGGTTGCATTAAAAGGAAATAGGACGTAGGCCTAAATACCTCAAAGGCACCAGATGCTGTATGATCTTGGAAGGTAAGCAGGGTCGGCCCTTGTTAGTACTTATATAGGAGCCCACTAATGAATACCAGGTGCTCTAGGCTACGTTTCAGAGGAAGGAACTGGCAAAACCATTTCTAGGGGGTGGTACAGACCACCCCTTTGGGGCGGCTGGATCTGCCCCTTCCTTTAGAGGATTGGAGCCAAGGCAGCCCAGAGGCCCCAATCCAGCACTTTTCCAGGCCATGGAGAAGTAGCAAAATGCCACTTCCCCATGGCCTGGAAAAGGGGTGTCCTTGGGGCTTGATGCCCCATGACACCCTGGGAGCCAGAGCCATGGGAGACAGGGGGCGTTCGGCCCCTTTCTCCCTGGCACCATGGGGCAAGAAGCAGCTCTGAAATGGAGCTTCTTCTGGGTGTGTACCTTGCTCCCACAGCCACCAAACGGCTGCGGAAACGACGCCAGGGAGAAAGGGGCCGAACACCCCCTTTCTCCCATGGCTCTGGCTCCCGGGGTGTTCAGGGGCATCAAGCCCCAAGGACACCCCTTTTGCAGGCTATAGGGAAGCAGCATTTTGCTGGCTGAATGAAACTACATGTGAAAGAGATCTGGGAGTCCAAGTACACCACAAGTTGAACATGAGTCAACAGTGTGATGCGGCAGCTAAAAAGGGCAATGCAATTTTAGGTAGCATCAATAAAAGTACGGTGCGCCTGCATTTTATGTGGGTGTGCCATATGCGGCTTTTAGCATACGCTGAAAGCTGCAGTGGAAGAGCCCAACTTGTGCTTCAGAAGAAGTAATGGGGTGTGCGTGCGAGCTGCAGCACTGCTTTGTTGCCGCAGGTGCAAGCCCCATTACTTCCAATGGGGCTCCAGTGTGCGTGGAATTCCTCTTCTGCGGAGGGTTCTGGAACATCCCTGTGTAAGCGGAGGGCACACTGTATAGGGCCTAGATCAAGGGAAGTATTAGTGCCACTCTATTCTGCTCTATTGTGTCCAGTTCTGGGCACCACAATTCAAAAAGGACATTGAGAAACTGGAGCAATGTGTCCAAAGGAGGGCGACTAAAATGGTGAAAGGTCTGGAAACCTTGCCCTATGAGGAACGACTCAGGGAGCTGGGGATGTTTAGCCTGGAGAAAAGAAGGTTAAGAGGTGATATGATAGCCCTGTTTAAATATTTGAAAGGAAGTCATATTGAGGAGGGAGCAAGCTTGTTTTCTGCTGCTCCAGAGAACAGGACCTGGAACAATGGATGCAAGCTGCAGGAAAAGAGATTCCACCTGAACATTAGGAGGAACTTCCTGACAGTAAGGGCTGTTCGACAGTGGAACACACTCCCTGGGAGTGTAGTGGAGTCTCCCTCCTTGGAGGTCTTTAAGCAGAGGCTGGATGGCCATCTGTCAAAGGGGATGCTTTGATTGGATTTCCTGCATGGCAGAAGAGGGTTGGACTGGGTGGCCCTTGCGGTCTCTTCCAACTCTATGATCCTACGATATACAATGAAACCAATGGAAGCAAATAGGGAGGAACAAGTGTATACAGAGAGAGAGAGATTCATGTGTAAAACAACTACATCCAGTGGTGCCCCATCACCCGCACTTTCCCAACTGAATAAAAAGCGCTAGACTGAAGTATGTGATCAGAAGCGTCTCAGGAGGGTGCCGCAGCCTCTTCTGCCAGCGCTGCCCTGAGAGGAAACCCATGCATGTTTGCTCTTTCGCCTCAGAGACGCCCTCCCTTTGGCCAGGTCCACCCTCCTTTTAAAGGCGGCGCGGTGGATGCTGGGAAGACCCCAACAGCCGTCCCCGAGGCGGCGAGCCAATGAGCGCCCGAGAGGTCTGCGCGCGCCCGAGCCCCGCCTCCCAGGAGGAAAGGAGCCAATCAGCGGCGCGGGTTGCCCAAGCCCCGCCTCCCAAGCCTAAGCTGCTGCGGTCTTGGAGGGGGGTCTCCGGTAGCTGCTGTTGAAGCAGGAAGAGACCGAGGAGGCAGGAGGTATGGTCGGGAGGGAGAAGGGGCTCCGGATCCACTTCGAGCCCGGGCGCTGCTGGCTCGAGGAGGTGAGGCTCCGCGGTAAACAAACCGGGCCCTTCGTCCTCTTGGCTCCACAGGGAGTAGGAGGAGGAGATGGGGGAGTCATCCGGGCCCTCCGGATGTGGCTGGACTACAGCTCCCATCATCCCCTCGCTCTCTGTGCCAGGCGAAGGGGCTGATGGGGGTTGTAGGCCCGGGAGGGGAGGGGGAAGCAGGGCGTGTTCCGATGTATGGCGACCCTGAGGCAGGGTTCTTCAGAGGAGGTTTTATAGCACTAGCAAGTCCATTTCCACAGCGCTTATCAGAGCACTTAAGCGCTCCCTCAGCGGTTTACGAGGCGTCCGCCAATTGCCCCCAACAAGCTGGGAACCCATTTTAGATACTTAGAGAAGGATGCCAGGCTGAGTCGGCCCTCAGCCCTTTGGCTGGAATGGAACTCGCAACCTTGCGGTGTTTGTGAGTGAGTGGCTGCAGTGCAGGCATTTAACCCCTGCGCCACCAGGGCTCCTAAGCTCCAGGTTTTCCGTTGCCTTCTCCTGAGGCTGAGAGCAAGTTGGGCTTCTCTGGCTGCGTACGGATTTGAATGACTTCTCCAGAGTCATGATTGTTGTGTGGCTTCAAGTTGTTTCTGGCGACCCTATTGTGGGGGTTTCTTGGCCAGATTTGCTGAGAGGAGTTTTGCCATGGCCATCCTCTGAGGCTGAGAGAGTGTGACTTGCCACCAAGGTCACCCAGTGGATTTACATGGCCGAGCTGCGAATCGAACCCTGGTCTCCAGAGTCCAGGTTCTCAAACCACTGGCTCTCCTGCCAAATGATCCCTTTGAACCAAGTGGGGCTTAATCTTCAGGTGAGAGGTGGCAGCTGCCCCTGAAAACCTGAACTTGCCAGTGTGGGAGCAGAGGCCCCCTGGATACATAATGGGACTGGGGAGGAAAGCGTCCCAATGCACAAGGTTGATGCCACTTAATTCCACTCTATGGCCATGCTGGGATTTTCTGAAATGTTGGAGAAATGTCAGGAATAAACTCTTCTAGAACGCAGCCACATAGCCCACCCCACACACACACACACACACACATACACAAACACACAAACATCCTGGGATGTGCTCTTTGGGGAGGAGTTTGGACCTTGCTACTCTGCTCCTTACAGCTTTAAAGCACTCAGGAAGGGAATTCTAAGTCCTTCACCAGACTACAAATCCCAGAATCCTATAGGATGAAGCCATTACTGTTAAAGGGGTCTCAGAGTGCTATAAATGCTGTAATGTAGGTACATTCTGATTGCAGTCAAGAAATTAGAAGAAGGCTAAAATTGGGAAAGGCAGCTATGAAAGAAATGGCCATGGTCCTAAATTGCAAAGATATATTTCTGAACACTGTATTGAGTCTAGTCCAAACCATTGTATTCCCTGTCACCATTTACACACATGATTGCTGGGCAAGAAGAAAATCAGTTCGTTTTAGACGCGGTGCCAGAGAAGAGTGCTAAGGATACCACTGAAAGCCAAAAAAATAAACAAACTGATCCTTGAACAGATCAAGCCTGAAATCTCCCTGGAAGCCAGGATGATCAAACTGAGGCTGTCGTACTTTGACCACATCACGAGAAGGTGCTGCTAATCACTAGAAAAGACAATAATGCTAGGAAAGAGGGAGGGAATCAGAAAGAGAGGGAGACCACAAGCCAGATAGGCAGACTCAGGTAGAGAGGGTCTGAATCTGCAGGACCAGAAAAGTGGGGGATCTTGGAAAAGTCTCACCCATTGGGTTGCCATGAGTCAAGGTCGACTTGGGGGCAGTTAACAACAACAAAGTACAGCTTTAGAAATAAGCCCCACTTTATTCTGTAAAACAGGGGTAGGCAACCGTTTTGAGCCGGGGGCTGGGTTGCTGTCCCTCAGACAACTGGGGGGCCGAAGCCAAAAATTAAATAATTAAATAATTTTAAATAAATAAATAAATAAACCTGGACAAATGTAGGACAACATTTTCAAATGGTGGACACTTTTTTTAAAAAAGTGGAGGACACGCAAAAAAATTTGCTGATTTTTTAAAAAATATTAATATAAATGCATGTTTCTGAGGCGTCTATAGACAATTGCCCCCCTTGCCCCTGCGCGCGAGAGGCCAAAGGCCCCGGCGGCAATCGGCGGCAGGACCAGGCTGGGGCCGGTCCCAAGGCCTCGCTGGGCCGCATCCGGCCCGCGGGCCGCAGGTTGCCTACCCCTGCTGTAAAACATAACTCTCAACAAACCCTATTGACCAGGAAAGGAGACTGCTTAAAATGCAGTCCTAAACTTTTTTTTGAGAATGAACCCTACTGATTATGGTGGAATATTACCTCAAACTAACTGTGTATAGCATTGGGAATTTCTTCCCAGGGAACGTGGAGAAGCTTATGGTGCAAAATGCAAGCTGGCTCATACATTTCTGTGGATGGATCTTGGAGTCTTTCACCATAATTGGCATGGGAACGTTTCCAAATGGAGCCCTTTCATTCCCAAAAATGTTAGAGGGAGCTGATCGTTGTCGTACCCCAGTCCTTAAGTCACTAATCATAAAACTATAGAGTTGGAACAGATCACAAGGGCCATCCAGTCCAAACCCCTGCCTTGCAGGAACTCTCAATCAAAGCATCCCTGACAGATGGCTATCTAGCCTCTGCTTAAAGACCTCCCAAGGAGGGAGACTCCATCACACTCCGAGGGAGTGTCTTCCACTGTCTAACAGGCCTTACTCTCAGGAAGTTCCTCCTAACGTTAAGGTGGAATCTCTTTTCCTGTAATTTGCATCCATTGTTCTGGGTCCTATGAATTCAAGTTACAGGAAAAGATTCCACCTTAACATTAGGAGTTCCTGCATGGCAGAATGGGGTTGGACTTGATGGCCCTTGTGGTCTCTTCCAACTCTATAATTCTGTGATTCTATTCTGGTTACTTAAGTTACCTCTTCACCACACTTCACATGAATTCAGGGGCTGGGGGCGGAGTTGGGGAATGACATCCACACGATGCACACCCCGACTCCGCTTCCAGGCCGGAGTAACACTGTGCGCTGCACCACATGCCAGGCAGTGTCACGGCACTCCTCTGGCACTGTGTCTAGATAACACAGTGCCAAAGGAGTGCCAAAAAGCTGTGGCACCGGCGGCTATGGTGTCATTTCTGCAATGCAGAAAGGAACCACTTTTGGCGGCTGCTTTTTGTGCCATGGAAAGGCGAGATTGGGGCTGCAGTGAGTTGTTGCTATGGCCCCTATCTGGCGTTAAAAGGGGTGGCTGCAGGCCACCCCTTAGGGGCAATCTGTACAGATCCTTACAGGCGTTACAGACTGCCAAAATAAAGCTGTTTCGGGCCTCTTTGGAGGTATGCTATTTAAATGATGCATGGGTCTTAAGAGTCTGGAGGTCGCACCAAAGCCACACTCCATTCCTAAGCACTGGAGTGCAGCTTTGGTGCAGCTTCCAGATTCTTAGGATGCATGCATCATTTAAACAGCATAACTCCAAAGAGACCCGAAGCAGCTTTATTTTGGCAGTCTGTAACAGGCCTTAGTCTTTTTTGTGGTCAGTTTTTCCACGTTAGTTTTTTGTTAAATTTTTGTTAGTTGTTTGAATTGCTCCTAAGGATTCTGGGATATGAGATGTTCTTAAAAGTGCTGATTGAACAGTACTGATTTATTATATTAAGACATTCTGTATAGGACATTTTTGCCTTGAAATGTGGCGTAAAGGTAAAAAGCTAGGAAATAAATAAATAAATATTCATTAAATTTATTCACATAATCTATTTTGGCTGAAATAATGCCTTTTAGTAAACCTTTAAAAATGCTTGCCAAGAAAATCCTGTTACAGGTTTACTTAAGTCAGAGTTGACTCTAATGCATATAACAATGACAAGGAAATGCCTTTTACAGTGCGGCCTTACTTTACACGGGGGATCCGTTCCAGACTCACCCGCATAAAGCAAATACTGCCCATGCTTGATTCCCACTTAAATGAATGGGGCCTGTGCATGCGGCGACACACGTGCGCCAGAGGTGCGTGGCCAGTTCATCCCTATGCAGTGTGCCGCCCCTTCTCCCCACACAGTTTTCAGCGTATGCTGAAAGCCGCGTAAAGCGCACCCGCGTATGACGCGGGCGCCCTGTAGTACCAATCACTTTTGATGCCATAGAGGGTCAGCATAGTGTAGTGGTTTGAGAATTGGATTACAGCTCTGGAAGCTAGAGTTTGAATCCCTGCTAAGCCATACAAACCCACTGGATGATCTTTGGCTAGTTGCATTATGCCTCATAGGAAGGCAAACCCCCTCTGAACAAATCTTGCTGAGAAAGCCCTGAGATAGGGTTGCTGTATATCAGAGTTGTATCGAAGACACACACAAAAATGTATGTAGGCTGGTTTTTTTCTAAAATTGAAAGTGTAAATTTTGGCCACAAGCAATACAATGCAACTTGCAGGTGTTGTCTTCAGTATTTATATATTGTTGGGCTTTCTATGCATGTAAATATGACAGATGTGTACTCAGGCTATAGTCCTGTGAACTTTTGTAGAATTTATTTCAGAGTAGACAAGCAAAGGATTGCACTCCAAAGTCTTGGAGGAACCACAACATTACTGTAATGATTGATAATAGTAAATAACATATGTTCTTATTTTACAGGATGATGTTGATATCCCCAACAGACGTGTTCTGGTTACTGGTGCCACAGGGCTCCTTGGTAGAGCTGTGCATAAGGAATTCAAAGCAAATAATTGGAACACTGTCGGTTGTGGGTACAGTAGGGCTCGCCCCATGTTTGAGCAAGTTAATCTTCTGGATGCTGCTGCTGTTCATAAACTAATCCAGGATTTTCAGGTAAGAATTGTGGCAAGGAGAGGAAAGCAACTGTTGTCCACATTGCTCAGAAGGTGCTTACAGTTCCAATAGTCTACCTTTAAAATGCAGGCATACCTCAGTTAACAAAGGCTCTGTCATTCAAAGAAGCTTCTTTGTGTAAAGTGCTTTTATACCACCCAACCCCCTCTTCTCTGTCTAACTAGATTTTTTTTAGGCAATATCAGTATTGGGAGGCTGGTGAAGGATGGCTAGGACAATGCAGTCTTTCAGTGTCAGGTTGCAGCAGTATGTATACAGTAAACAATGCCATAAAAGCTAGAGGTAGGATTCTATTTTAGCTGACACTACTGTAGCTATGGGTTCTTGCCTACAACAGGGAAGGTAAACAGCAGCTGCCTCCAGAATCCCTTACTAAACATATGTGAACAGCAAAACACAGAGAAAGGGTAGACCAGATAAGATATCCTGACCAGCTATCCTCAGCATGTTAAAAAAGCATTGTAATTTGGTTATCAAAATGGAAATATTAACAAAAGTGAATGCTATTGAAACAACAAAAAAATGATCCCAGGATGCAGTTTGGAAGACATTTTTAAGTAGTCGCTAGAAAACTCAAAATGTTTTTGTTTATGCAAGATTCCTGGGAGGAAGGATATAAAATACCTAACTAACCTGAACTGACTATTCCAGTTCGCTTGTGCGTATTGATTGTTTTAGATAAAACATTTTCCTGAAAGGTGTTGAACTGGTATTTGTATATATGTTTATGTGTGTGGAATAGGAATCTCTCCCTATTCTTTCAATGTTATTTCTGTCTCTGGTGCCAAATTTTCTATTAAAGGAGCACACAGGAACACTTCTACCTAATTAACTGTAATTATCCACATTTAGCTATCACAGTATTCAGCTTTGGTTTTCTGTATGGTTTTTATGTTGTGTGGCTGTAAAAGCCTATGTAAATAGCCTATGTAACAGTAAATCAGATGCCTTTCTTGCAAATATGGAAACTTGTTGTTACAATACTTAGGATAAGATACACC
Organism: Sceloporus undulatus; assembly: GCF_019175285.1. NCBI lineage: Eukaryota > Metazoa > Chordata > Lepidosauria > Squamata > Phrynosomatidae > Sceloporus > Sceloporus undulatus. Next base: position 120,174,477 of record NC_056523.1, on the reverse strand, counting down.
AGTGTTGTAAGAGAGTAGCCTTGTATTGGGATTATTTTTTTTAAAAAAAGAAACTTTCTAAAATCTCTTATGTTAGCTTTTGTTGTACAGAGCTCCCTTCCTTTATGCGGGAATCCATTCTCCCCCCTCCCCGCATAAGGGGAAATCGTGTATGCTCGTGCCCCATTGAAAATAATGGGACGTGTGCATGTGGCGGTGCGAGGTGTGCACATCATTCACTAGAGTCTCCCGTGGCTTCAGCGTATGCTAAAAGCCACAGAACTGAAGCCCGAGTATGGTGTGGGCTCACTGAATCCAGCCTGGAAAATTGTCTTTAAAATAACACTGCTGAATAAGCAGGGCAAAATAATCACAACATTTATCTTGTCTGGTTATGTAAATCCTGTTCTAGATTTGACAAAAGTAAGGTTTTTTTTGTAGTACTAGAAGACTGCAGTGGCCCTACAGATGTTGTTGGATTTCATCTCCCATCAGCCTAGCCATGAGAGCCAATGGTGAGGGATCATGGGAGTTGCAGTTGAACAACGTCTTGAATGTTACACATTATTGGCCCTTCTGTATCTCTCTTGAGATACCTAAACATTTAAATATTCTCCCATTTATGCTGCTTGGCTGAGCAGTGTGGATTTGCTACAGATGCATTTTTCTTTTGTATTGAAATGGATGTTTAATTTCCAGCCTCATGTGATAATACATTGTGCAGCTGAGAGAAGGCCAGATGTTGTAGACAGTCAGCCAGATCTTGCTTCTCAGCTCAATGTGGTTGCTTCAGGAAACATAGCAAAAGAAGCAGGTAAAAAGTGGATTTTTTCTTTTTCTTGGGGTGCAACAATATTTTAGATGGCATTAGAGGGCAGGCTACCTGCTTTTAATATAGTTCCATCTATGAGATGTATGTCCCTAATGGTTGCAATAAAATAGTTTGGTAGAGGGAATAGATAGTAAGGTCTTGTTGACCTTTCCTTGAGATAGATTTCGGGATAGACAATCTTTGCTCTGTTTCAGCAAGTCAGTTTCTAATGAAAGATACAGTAATTGCTACTTTGCACACCTTTAAGATTACTTACTTTTTTTTCTTATCCTAGCACAAGTAGGAGCATTTCTGGTCTACATAAGTACAGACTATGTATTTGATGGAACAGATCCTCCCTATAAGGAGAATGATGTACCTAATCCTTTAAATCTGTATGGTCAAACTAAATTAGATGGTGAAAAGGCGGTTCTACGGAACAGTAAAGGTTAGTGTACATTAGGAGCTGACATCTTAACCATTTTCTATTTTCTTAATGATTTCTTTTAAAAATTCTTAATTAAACCAAGGTGGCTGCAATTCTGTACGTTTACTTGAGAGAAAGACATATTGTACTCATTTGGATATGCTTTTGATAAGACACATACAAGAATGTTTTTGAAATGTTAAGAGAATATGGACATAAAATAGAGAGCTAAAAAGTTCATATTTCAAAAGAACATACGTTTTTATATACTGTATTTAGAAGAAACAAAACCATTTTTTCTCATATGTGAACAAAACTTCTTTTGTCATTTTTTTCCATAGCAAGAGTTTAATTCTTCTGCCTATTTCCATTTCCCTTAAAGAGACAAAAGCATAATGAGGAAAGTCAAATTTTTTCAAAAAGCTCCATGTTCATTTAAAGCCAGAGTAATAGAAAGTCACATAAAACTTACACTGCTGATTTGGAAAGGTGCAGCTTTCCATAAAAGAGCAGTGTGGCAATGAACAGAGAAAGATATACAAGACAGAAAGTTTCTTGTTTTTTTAAAAAAAATGTTAGTCTTGCATAGGTAAGGAAAACAAAATGCTCCAAGCCTCAAACAAATGCATGTGAATGTTTGAGAGTTTGATGTGGAGAAGAAGCAAAAGTTGTATATTTGAGATGGTGATGGAATGAACAAAGAAGGATTGAATAGTAATGACTGAGCGGTGAGGTAATCCCCCCCTCCAATATTTTGATTTAAAAGAAGAAGCACAACCACTGTCTTTGTCAAACATAGGGTCAGTTGAACTTGAAAGCCAATATTAACAGTTTCTTCTGTTACCAACTCAGCTGAGTGAAAGCATTCCTATGTGATTTCACAGGGGAATAGGTTTCATCTGTTGGTTGATCTTTGGCAGCATACAGCTATCTGGTAACATCTTTGAATATATTACTGAAAGTACTGCCACGTTTTTTATAGTACCATACCCAAAGGTTTGGTTTTGTTCATGCCTAAAATGTCAGACAGGTTGGCCATAGAATCATAGAATAATAGAGTTGGAAGACACCACAAGGGCAATCCAGTCCAACCCCATTCTGCCATGCAGGAAATTTCAATCAAAGCATCCCCGACAGATCCAGCCTCTGTTTAAAGGAGACTCCACTTCACTCCGAGGGAGTTTGTTCCACTGTCAAACTGCTCTTACTGTCAGGAAGTTCCTCCTAATGTTGAGGTGGAATCTCTTTTCCTGGAGGTTGCATCCATTGTTCCAGGTCCCAGTCTCCCTTGGATCTAATTTCCAAAATATTTTTCATAGTTCTGAGATGTAACAAGCTGGAGGATTGTATGATTAGGATGACAGTTTCTTCCAGCCAATTTGTGTGCCTTTAAATATGCAAGGACAAATAAGCAGTGGTATTTTGTAGTCTACTTGTTAGGAAGTAATCGTCATTTGCCCTGCACAGAGCTGTCATACATGATTACCATATATCATTTTTTGATTTTCAAGCAGTGGGGTTTGGAATGGAAGGACATTTAAAGTAGTATTTGCTATTATGTATTTCTTTTGCTCACTGAATCTAAATTATTGCCCACTCCTATTTTAATGTCTTTTCAATTATACATTAAAGTGCTTTTCAATGTAACCCTGCATTTATTGGGGGAATAATAGCATAAAATTGAAAGTTTTATCTGAAGTCTTTTTGACATCTCAGCTTTTTACCAATGCTGTTTAAAAGCCTCACATAAGTAATCATCATTCAGAGGTGGTGAAATATCTTGCAGTAATTTGAAGGCATTTTGTGCCTTTTTTGCAAGCTCAATTTAAGAAGTTCATGGTACATAAATGCATTTTTTATTTATAGCTTTTCTCATCTTTTAGATGCTGCTGTGCTTAGAATTCCTATTTTGTATGGAGAGGTTGAACGTTTGGATGAGAGTGCTGTGACAGTTATGTTTGATAAAGTGCAATTCAACAATAAATCAGCCAATATGGACCACTGGCAGCAAAGGTTTCCTACGTACGTCAAGGATGTAGCCAGTATTTGCCGACAGCTAGCAGAGAAGAGAATGCTGGTGAGAAATTATGTCAGTTAATTAAGTCATGATTTCAAGGGCTGGTTTTTACGACTGTAGCTGTACCAGTAATGACTCCATCATAGTTTCATAGAATACTCAAGATTTCAAAAATATGTGTTACAGTGGGCCCTTGGTATCCACTGAGGTTTGGTTCCAGGACTCCCCCATGGATACCAAAATCGATGAATGATCAAGTCCCATTAAATACAGTGGCATATTAAACTGGTATCCCTAATATATAATGGCAGAATTCAGGTTTGTCTTTTGAAATTTATATATGTTTTGTATATTTTCAAGCAGTGGATGTTTGAATCCATGGATAAAGAATCCGGGATACAGAGGGCTGACTATAATTGTTTTATTAGGCTTGTAACATTTTAATGTTAATACAAGTAACAAGAAAAGCTTGTCATTGTTCAGACTGAGACTGGTTTATGGAATGATTTCATGTTAAAAATATAAATACTTTTCAGGGCTTGAATATTGGAGAGGAGACAAGAGTGAGTTACCAGAGGGACAGTAAATATGTCAGTAGATGATAATGGATGTGGAAAGATAGCTGGAAAGAATGCAGGTATCCTGCTTCTTTGAGAGTGCAGTTATCTTCTACAAAAACTTTGTTCCCGTCATCAGCAAGTGCAACTCTGTTGGATCCTTCTTCTCTGAACATGACATCTTTACATTGAGTGTTTCTCTACCAGGTATGAAAGGACAAAAGAAACACAATCCAGTGCCATGAAACAAAGAGCGAGATACATCATTTGGAGATCTTATAAAGATTTTCATTATTTCATAGAATCATAGAATCGTAGAGTTGGAAAAGACCGCAAGGGCCATCCAGTCCAACCCCTGCTGTGCAGAAAATCTCAATCAAAGCATCCCCAACAGATGGCCATCAAGCCTCTGTTTAAAGAGCTGCAGGGAAGGAGACTCCACTACACTCCGAGGAAGGATGTTCCACTGTCGAACAGCCCTTACTGTCAGGAGGTTCCTCCTAATGTTGAGGTGGAATTTATTTTCCTGTAGCTTGCATCCATTGCTCTGTGTCCTGTTCTCTGGAGCAGGAGAAAACAAGTTAGCTCCCTCCTCAATATGACATCCTTTCAAATATTTAAACAAGGCTATCATATCACCTCTTAACCTTCTCATCTCCAGGCTAAACATCCCCAGCTCCCTAAGTCGTTCCTCATAGGGCATGGTTTCCAGGCCCTTCACCATTTTAGTTGCCATCCTTTGGACATGCTCCAGTTTATCAACATCCTTTTTAAATTGTGGTGCCCAGAACTGGTCACAGGATTCCAGGTGGGGCCTGACCAGAGCAGAATAGAGTGGCACTATTACTTCCCTTGATCTAGACACTATACTTTTATTGATGTAACCTAAAATTGCATTGGCCTTTTTAGCTGCCACACCACACTGTTGACTCACATTCAATTTTTGGTCTACTTGGACTCTTAGATCCCTTTCACACGTAGTTTCATTCAGCCAGGTGTCCCCCATCCTATATCTGTGCATTTAATTTTTCCACCCAAAGGGCAGTATCTTACATTTCTCTGTGTTGAATTTCATTTTGTTAGCTTTGACCCAGCTTTCTAGTCTGTTCAGGTCATTTTGAATTTTGATCCTGTCCTCTGGGGTATTTGCCACTCCTCCTAATTTGGTGTCATCTGCAAATTTGATAAGTATGCCCCCAATTCTGTCATCCAAGTCATTGATAAAGATGTTGAACAGTACTGGGCCCAGGACAGAGCCCTGTGGAACCCCACTGGTCACTTCTTTCCAGGATGAAAAGGAGCCATTGTTGAGCACCCTTTGGCTTCGGTCGGTCAACCAGTTACAAATCCATGTAACAGTTGCCTTGTCTAGCCCACATTTTACAAGCTTGTTTGCAAGTATGTCATGGGGAACCTTGTCAAAGGCCTTACTGCAATCAAGATATACTATATCCACAGCATTCCCTTCTTCTACCAAGCTGGTAATTTTATCAAAGAAAGAGATCAGGTTTGTCTGGCATGACTTGTTTCTCTGAAACCCATGTTGACTTTTTGTGATTATGGCATTGCCTTCTAGATGTTCACAGACTCTCTGTTTAATGATCTGCTCCAGAATCTTTCCTAGTACTGTACTGATGTCAGACTAACTGGGTGATAATTATTGGGATCTTCTTTTTGCCCCTTTTTGAAGATGGGAACAACGTTTGCCCTCCTCCAGCCTACTGGGACTTCTCCTGTTCTCCAGGAGTTCTCAAAGATTATTGTCATGGTTCTGATATTACATTTGCCAGTTCCTTTAATACTCTTAGATGTTGTTCATTAGGTCCTGGAGACTAATATTAATTTAGATTAACCAGATACTCCTGTACTATCTCTTTACTTATTCTCTGCTGAATTTCCGTTATTCTGTCCTCTCCTCCATTTTCCTCAGGTTGAGCACCCCTTGCCTTTTCTCAGAAGATGGAAGCAAAGAAGGTGTTGAGTAATTCTGCCTTTTCTCTGTCTCGTGTTAGCATTTTGTCATCTTCTCCACATAGTGGCCTTACCATTTCTTTATTCTGCCTTTTGCTGCGGACATATCCAAAAAAGCCCTTTTTGTTGTTCTTAACCTCTCTAGCAAGCCTGAGTTCATTCTGTGCTTTAGCTTTTCTGACTTTAACTCTACACAGGCTAGCTATTTGTTTGAATTCCTCTTTGGTGATTTCCCCATTTTTCCATTTCTTATACATGTTCCGTTATACATGTTGCCTAACTGGGAGAGTTAGTAATCGGTGGCACTGCACTCCAGTGGTTCCAGTCCTTCCTCTCGGGTAGATTCCAGAGGGTGATGCTCGGGGACAGTTGCTCCTCGAAAACGGAGCTTAAATGTGGCGTCCCTCAAGGCGCCATACCGTCCCCAATGCTATTCAACATTTACATGAAGCCACTGGGGGAAATCATTCGCAGACATGGGGCAGGGTGTTATCAGTACACTGATGACACCCAAATATATTTCTCCATGTCCCAGTCAGCAGCTATGACAACAGATGGCATTTCTCCCCTCAATCAGTGTCTTGAAGCAGTAATGGGCTGGATGAGGAAAAACAAACTCAGGCTGAATCCAGACAAAACGGAGGTACTTACAGTAGGGGCCCCCAAACCAGGTATAGGGTTGCAACCTCCAGTCCTAGATGGGGTCACGCTCTCTACAATGGACTGTGTTCGCAGTCTGGGGGTGCTCCTAGATCCGTCGCTTCACATGAGAAATCAGGTGAATGCGGCGATCAGGAGCTCCTGTTATCAGCTTCGGCTGATACGCCAGCTGCGCCCTTTCCTGGAAATGAAAGGACCTAGAAACTGTTGTACATTCACTGGTAACTTCACGACTTGATTTCTGTAATGCGCTCTACATGGGGCTACCCTTGTGCCTAGTCCTCAAACTTCAACTAGTGCAAAATATGGCAGCCAGGCTGGTCGCCGGAAAAACTAGGAGTGACCAAATAACACCCATCTTAAAATCTCTTCACTGGCTGCCTATTAGTTTCTGGGCACAGTACAAGGTGTTGGTTATAACCTTTAAAGCCCTACATGGCTTGGGTCCAATCTATTTGAGGGATCGCCTGCTTCCATATCCGCCCCGCACCCTCAGGTCCTCTGGGAGGAATCTATTGCAGCCTTTAAAAACCAGACTAACTGCCACCTCCCAGAGGGCCTTCTCTGCAATTGCTCCCAAACTATGGAACGGTCTGCCAGACGAGATCCGTCAAATTGCCAGCTTAGACAGCTTTGAAAAAAGCTGTCAAGACGGATCTCTTCTGGCAGGCCTTTCCTGAATAAAAGTGCCCAGCCACAGAATGACTGCCCCCCGCATCATGTATCAGCCCACTGCTCTGTCCTTGCTGTATTTTATTGTGTTTTTAATAGATATTTTAATTGTAATTTGTTTAATCCTGTTTTAAGGGGGGGCAAATTTGGGACATAAATTTGTAAATGTGGATTTTAACATGTTGTAGCTACTTTGATTGTCTTCTCACAGAAAAGCGGGATATAAATAAAAGTTTTATTTATTATTATTATTTAAAAGTTAGCTCCGTTGAAAGTTCCTTAGTCATCCATCCTGGTTTCTTGAGACACCTCCCATTTTTCTTCCTCACTAGAACTGTTTTAAATTGTGCCTTCAGTATCTCCCTTTTGAGAAACTCCCATCCATCCTGAACTCCCTTCTCTTTTAGTATTTCTGACCATGGGGTCACTCCCAGTATTTCTCTAAGTTTACTGAAATCAGCTCTCCAAAAATCTAGAGTGCATATCTGACATATTTCAGATGTCTATATATTTGTTTGTCTTCCTCAATACTATTTGTGCAAGAACTATTTATTTACATTTAACATCATTAAGCAGTAGAATCTAGAACTTGACTTTTTTTCTCTTGAGCCCTCAGCAAGCGCATCTTTGTAGGTTTTTCACTTCCAGTGGCCTTGACCATAAGTGGGTGCCAATTCCAGCATAAATGCTTAGAAAGTAAGTCCTAGACATTGTCCATGCAAAAGAGATTATAATGGCCTTGATTTGTATAACACTAAGTAGCTGGAGGAGCAATCTTTCCTAATAAATGATTTTAGAACAATGAGATGTCTGAATTTTCTAGTAAGTGAGAACAAGCTGGGAATTTTGTTCAGTACATTGTGGAACTGATGCTGTTCCAGAACTACAGCAGTCATGATGCACTGTGAAATGTAGAGCACAATAATGAAAGGGAACAATATTTTGGGGGGAAATGAAAGAGTTGTAGTTGCATTATATAGAAGCTTCCTTCTAATATGTTTTGTCTACTACAGAATTTATTGATTGTAGTTTATATAATCATTTCAGATGGTGGGAACCTTGTAGCATTTTTGGACAATCATACAAGACAAGATGCTTGATTTCTGTCCTTTTCATTGAGTTCTGTAGGGCACTGGTGAGCACTGGGCACTGGTGTCTGATAGAAAGTGGTTTCTTGTCAAGGAAATACTTGTAAGTACAGGTTGAGTCTTCCTTATCCAGAATTCCAAACACTAGAACTTTTTTCATGGGTAGCTAAATTGTGACAACTTTGCTTTCTGTTGGTTCATTGTACACAAACTTTGTTTTGTGCACAAAATTATTAAAAATATATTATATGAAATTACTTTCAAACGATGTGTATAATGTGTATATGAAGCATAAATGAATTTTGTGTTTACACTTTGATCCCATCTCCAAGATAGTTCATTATTTATGTACAGTCCTCCCTCGGAATTCACGGTGGATCTGTTCTAGGGACTCCTGCGAATTACAAATTCCGCGAATATTCAAGTCCCCCCCTCCTTTCCCTCCCTCCCTCCCCTCCCAACGATCGCTGCTTAGTTTCGTGTTTAGCAGCCTCCCCTGCCTAACTTTGCCCCTTGGGACCTAGTAGGGGGCTTCCCTCAGTCCTGGGGGGGGGGGCACTGAGCCAGGTTGCTCAGCTGGGTGTCCTCCAAGGCAGTAGGGCAGATGGATCGCACACAGAGTCCCTTCGCTTGCCCCCTCCCTCTCCCCCATGGCTTTGCATAGGGTCCCTTCGCTGCCCCCTGGCCTTGGGTGTCCTCCAAGACCAGGGGGCAGACAGAAGGCGCACAGGGCCCCTTCGTTTGCCCCTCCATCTGCCCCATGGCTTTGGGGGACTCTCAGCTGGCTGTCCTCCAAGGCAGTTGGGCAGATGGAGGGCACACAGGGCCCCTTCGCTTGCCCCCTCCATCTGCCCCATGGCTTTGGGGGACTCTCAGCTGGCTGTCCTCCAAGGCCATGGGGCAGACACAAGGAGCACAGGGTCCCTTCACTTGCTCCCTCCATCTGCCTCATGGCTTTGGGGGGTCTCTCAGCTGGGTGTTCTCCAAGGCTATGGGGGAAGGAGAGGCTGAGTGTGTGTCAGAGAAGGTTAGGAGGCTGAGAGAGTGTGTCAGTGACAGGAAGGAGAGGCTGAGGGAGTGTGTCAGGGGAGGGAAGGGGAGGCAGAGAGTGTGTGTCAGGGAAGGGGAAGCAAGGCAGAGAGAGTGTGTCAGGGAATGGAAGGAGATGCTGCTAAACACGGAGGTAAGCAGCGATCGTCGGGAGGGAAGGGAGGGAAAGGAGGGAGAAGGGGAGCTGGGAAACCCACGAATAATCAAAATTGCAAGTTCCAAGACCGCAAATATGGAGGGGCAACTGTATATGCAAATATTTGTTATTGTCGTGTACCTTAGTTTCCAATTTATGGTGACTCTAAGACCTTAAGATGAACCTATCATAGGGTTTTCTTGTTCAGAAGAGATTTGCCAAATACAGTGCACCTGTTTCATATGCGGGCACGCCTTATGCGGCTTCCAGCATACGATGGAAGTTGCACCGAAAAAGAGGTGCCGTGCACCGGAAGGAGTAATGGCGCTTGCACCGCCACGGGCATGAGCCCCATTGGCTTTAATGGAGCTTGAGTGTATGCAGAATTTCCCCTAGGTGGGGGCATCCAGAACGGATCCCCCCATAAGGGAAGGGACCACTATAAATTCTGAAATCCAAAACACTTCTGGTCCAAGTTGCAGATAAGGGAAACTCAACCTATGTTGTCCATTAAAAGACAAATAACGCCTCCCCTCTCCTGGAATCACATTTTTAAGTCCTTTTTCAGAAAACGTAGTAAATGAATTGAAGGTGAAAATACCCTATTGAACTGCGTAGAATAATATATGGCCAAGAATTATAATTAACCAGGACGTTTTATATTCAAGGGATCAGAATTGTTCCCTGCAGCCTTACAGTAATCATATGTAATACTCTGTGTTAAACAAAAAAGTAATTTTCTAATCCGAAAACATTAGCTGTTCCATTTTTTTCCAGGTGGTATGTCCTCCAGTCTACCTTAGAGAATTCTTCTTTTGCAGCAGCTTAGCATAATAGAATATATAAGAATCCAAATGTCTCATGTTTCTCTCTTTCCCTAGGATCCCTCCATAAAAGGAACATTCCATTGGTCTGGTAATGAGCAGATGACTAAGTTTGAAATGGCTCGTGCTATGGCTGATGCATTCAACCTTCCTAGTAGCCACTTGAGACCAGTAAGTAAAAGCCAAAATTGTTGTAATAGTCTGAAACTAGTTGGAATCATGTGACTCTTCAGATATCATTGGAGTTTAAATCCCAGTGTCTTCAGGTGAATGCGACGGTCAAGAGCACTTTTTACCAGCTTCGGCTGATTCGCCAGCTGCGCCCATACCTGGAGCGGAGGGACCTAGAAACTGTTGTACATGCTCTGGTAACTTCGAGATTGGACTTCTGCAATGTACTGTACATGGGGCAACCCTTATACCAAACTCGGAAGCTCCAAATGGTACAGAATATGGCAGCCCGGCTGGTCACTGGCGTATCCAGGACCAGCCACATAACACCTGTGCTTAAAGATCTCCACTGGCTGCCCATTTGCTTCCGAGCTCAATATAAGGCGTTGGTTATTACCTATAAAGCCCTAAATGGCTTGGGTCCAGGATTCCTAAAGGACCGCCTCTCCCCGTACAATCCGCCTCGCACCCTCAGAACATCTGGGCAGCAACTGCTGAAGGTGCCTGGGGCTAGGTTAGCTTCTACTTCTAGAAGGGCCTTTTCCACAGCTGCCCCAGCCCTTTGGAACACGCTGCCCACAGAGCTCCGCTCATCCACCACCCTGGCCCAATTTAGGAAGGAACTCAAAACCTTCCTATTCAAGCAGGCATTCCCCGATTAAATATCCTGTGGGCCTCCCTCCTCTTCCGTGGCCATGAGGATGGGCTAACGGGGCCTTTGTTATTGTTTTTAGATTGTGTTTTATTGTTGTTCTATGCTTTTAACCTGTATCTGTTGCACTTGTTGCATATTGTAAGCCGCCCTGATCTTTTTGGAAGGGCGGGATATAAATAAAGATTTTATTATTATTATTATTATTAACCATAATAGCCACTGATGAGGTTTGCTGGGAGCTGCAATCAAACAGCATCTGGAGAGTTGCGTGATTTCCACCCATAGTCTAAAACCTTTCACACACAGACAGGAAGGTCATTTTACTATTTGTGAAAATACTTGGATTTGCTTTATGTTGCAGAGCAATATTTACCTTCAAATCATGCAAATTGCTAAACTTTTTGTTACTTTGAGATGATTCTAGATTTTTGTCATGTAGGGCCCAAACAGACAGGCCAAAATAAAGCTGCTTTAGGTCACTTTGGAGGTATGCTGTTTAAATGATGCATGCGTCCTAAGGGGCCGGAAGCTGCGCCAAAGCCATGCTCCAGTCCTAAGGACTGGAGTGCAATTCGGGCCCGTAGTTTCAAAAGTATCTATCTGACAATTGGCTAGATGCTTAGGATAGTGTTATTGTCTCCATATATTGACGAGGATAGTATATATTTTTTTCTGAATATAATTTCCATTCTGGCCTCAGTCTTTCTGTTCTAGGCTTGTATTGAGCAACACTGGACTGGTGGGCTTCTTGTTTATTTGTTTTCAAGATGTTTACAAAGCATGTGGTTCTTGTTGTTCTTTTGCCTTCAATTTGTTTCCAACTTAGAGTCACCATAGGGCCACATTATGATGAGGTCTTCTTGGCAGGATTTGTTCAGAGGGGGGTTGCCGTTGTTTTCCTTGAGACTGAGAGAGTGTGACTTGCTAAAGATCACCAAGTGAGTTTGCATGGCTGAGTGGGGATTACAACTCTAGTCTCTCAGAGTCCTAGTGTACCACTGCATCACACTGGCCTTACATGATAAGAAATTGCTTGGAGAAAAATGCATGGTATTCCATGCTGGTAAATGACATTCTTGCAAACCTAACCCTAACCCATGACATTCTTGCAAACAAGCTTGTAAAATGTGGGCTAGACAAGGCAACTGTTACGTGGATTTGTAATTGGTTGACCGGACGAACCCAAAGGGTGCTCAACAATGGCACCTTTTCATCCTGGAAAGAAGTGACCAGTGGGGTCCCACAGGGCTCTGTCCTGGGCCCAGTACTGTTCAACATCTTTATCAATGACTTGGAGGAAAAAATTGGGGGAATACTTATCAAATTTGCAGATGACACCAAATTCGGAGGAATAGCTAATACTCCAGAGGACAGGATCAAAATTCAAAATGACCTGAATAGACTAGAAAGCTGGGCCACAGCTAACAAAATGAACTTCAATAGGGAGAAATGTAAGGTACTACACTTAGGGCGAAAAAATGAAATGCACTAAGGCCTGCTGCAACCAATTTAACAACTTCTTCGCGGATAAAACCTCTCGGATAAGGGAAGGTCTCGATGCCAGCGTTAGAGCAGAAACCAAAATAGAGGTGTCCAGAGCCTCCGTGGACTCGGTTATACTGGATCACTTTGAGTCTGTGAGTACTGAGGATGTGGACAAGATCCTTAGAAGTGTTAGGAAGACAACCTGCTCCCTCAATCCCTGTCCCTCATGGCTAGTGGCTCAGGGGGGACCAGCAGTAACTTTAATGTTACACCAGATTATTAATACATCTTTGAGGGATGGGCAATTTCCATCGAGCTTAAAATTGGCCATGGTAAAACCTCTGCTCAAAAAGCCATCCCTTGACCCCCTGATGCATAACAATTATCGGCCAGTCTCGCTACTGCCATTTTTAGGGAAGGTGATCGAGAGGGCGGTTGCAATCCAGCTTCAATCGATCTTGGATGAAACGGATTATCTAGACTCATTTCAAACCTGCTTTCGGACGGTTTACGGGGTTGAGACTGCTATGGTCGCCTTGGTCGATGATCTCCGTCTGGGAATGGACAGGGGTAGTGTGTCCCTGTTAGTGCTCTTAGACATCTCAGCGGCTTTCGATACCATAGACCATGGTATCCTTCTGGAGCGCCTGGTAGAGTTGGGAATCGGGGGCACTGCACTCCAGTGGTTCCGATCCTACCTCTCTTGGAGGTTCCAGATGGTGCAGCTGGGGGACGTGTGCTCCGATAGGAGGGCCCTTACATCTGGGGTCCCTCAAGGAGCCATTCTGTCTCCCATGCTTTTTAACATTTACATGAAATTGCTGGGAGAGATCATCCAGAGACATGGGGCGCGGGGTTATCAGTACGCTGATGACACCCAAATAGTCTTCTCTATGTCTCCGACTGATGCAGTGACCAGGGATGGCATCTCTCCTCTCGTGGCCTGTCTGGAGTCGGTAATGGGCTGGATGAAGGAAAACAGACTCAGCTTGAATCCAGAGAAAACGGAAGTACTCGTGATAGGTTCCCCCGGTCCGGGAAAGGCAGTGATTCCACCTGTCCTAAACGGGATCACGCTTCCTGTGAAGGACTCAATACGCAGTTTGGGGGTGCTCCTTGACTCGTCGCTCCACCTTACCTCTCAGGTGAGTGCGACGGTCAGGAGCACCTGTTATCAACTTAGGCTGATACGCCAACTGCGTCCCTACCTGGGCCGGGGCGACCTAGAAACGGGGGTACATGCTCTGGTAACCTCTCGCTTGGATTTCTGCAATGCACTCTACATGGGGCAACCCTTGTACCATACCCGGAAGCTACAATTAGTACAGAATATGGCAGCAAGACTGGTCACTAATACATCTAGAACCAGCCATATAACACCAGTCTTAAAAGACCTCCACTGGCTGCCTATTCGCTTCCGGGCGCAATACAAGGTGTTGGTTGTTACCTATAAAGCCCTAAATGGCTTGGGCCCAGGGTACTTAGAGGACCGCCTCTCTCCGTACAATCCGCCCCGCACACTCAGATCAACCGGGCAGCAATTGCTAAGGGTTCCAGAGGCCAGATTAGTTGCCACTACTAGGAGGGCCTTCTCCATCTCGGCCCCCAGCCTCTGGAACGCGCTGCCCTTTGAGCTCCGCTTGGTCGCCTCCCTTACCCAGTTTAGGAAGGGGTTAAAAACATTCCTATTTGAGCAGGCTTACCCCTGACTCCCTGACCCCTGAAGTATTCTCTCCTCGCCCCCTTTGTCAGCATGTCAAGCTGGCATGAATTGTGGTTTTTATTGTTTTTTATTGTACAAGGTTTTAATGTATATTTCTTGTGATTTTATATTGTTATGTGGAATGTTGGAAACCGCCTTGGTCTGAGAAAGGCGGTATATAAATAAAATTTTACTTACTTACTTACTATAGGATGGGGGACACCTGGCTTAAGGAGACAACATGTGAAAGGGATCTAGGAGTCCAAGTAGACCACAAGTTGAACATGAGTCAATAGTGCGATGCGGCAGCTAACAAGGCCAATGCGATTTTAGGCTGCATCAATAGAAGTATAGTGTCTAGATCAAGGGAAGTAATAGTGCCACTGTATTCTGCTCTGGTCAGGCCCCACCTGGAATATTGTGTCCAATTCTGGGTGCCACAATTTTAAAAGGACATTGAGAAACTGGAGCATGTCCAAAGGAGGGCGACTAAAATGGTGAAGGGTCTGGAAACCATGCCCTATGAGGAACGCCTTAGAGAGCTGGGTATGTTTAGTCCTGGAGAAAAGAAGGTTAAGAGGTGATATGATAGCCCTGTTTAAATATTTGAAGGGATGTCATATTGAGGAGGGAGCAAGCTTGTTTACTGCTGCTCCAGAGACTAGGACCCGGAGCAATGGATGCAAGCTACAGGAAAAGAGATTCCACCTCAACATTAGGAGGAACTTCCTGACAGTAAGGGCTGTTCGACAGTGGAACACATTCCCTCAGAGTGTAGTGGAGTCTCCTTCCTTGAAGGTCTTCAAACGGAGGCTGGATGGCCATCTGTTGGGGATGCTTTGATCTGGATTTCCTGCATGGCAGGGGGTTGGACTAGATGGCCCTTGCGGTATCTTCCAGCTCTATGATTCTTGATGAAGGAAGGGATAGGATGTTCCATCCTTCCTCTTTGCATAGTATAGAAACTAAGCAGGTTGCCAGAAGAGCTAAGTCCTGTCCTTTATGGTCAGGGCAGCAATTCAGTGGGCTGTGGTTCCTCAAAAAATGAGTAATTTCTCAGTTTTGCATTTAAAATATTAGACAGCTATGTCAGCTCAGCATTTGAAAATATTAACTGTGGACTAAAATTCCCAGTTTATCCCAGCTCGTAGTGCCACTGGAATTATAGTTCAAAAGAATAAGACCCAGCCGAGGATTTGGGGGCAGAAAAGCCTTTGTCTTTCAATACTAGCAAAGTTTTTTATTCACTGTTGAGTCCTACTATGGCAAAATATTTAAGATGATATTATATATTGTTTATGGACAAAAGAAATTGTGGGGTCCTATGGAAAAAATGCCTGAACTCTTCATTGTACAGAATCTGCATATATCTCTTTGCTGCCTATTATTATTTTTAGATTACAGATAGCCCAGTAGTGGGTGCACTTCGTCCCAAGAATGCTCATCTTGACTGTTCCAGACTGCGCATGTTGGGCATTGAACAACAAACTCCTTTTCGGGTTGGGATTAAGGAATCACTTTGGCCTTTTTTGACCGACAAGAGATGGAGACAGACTGTTTTCCACTAGTTTGTAAATATTTTAGTGTAAGTATGGTATGAGGCACTTTTTTAAAATGCAGGGGGAAAGGCTAGTTTTGTATTAAGTGTTGTATGTTTCAGATTTAATTCAAATCAGGTAAAATCATGGTCTTGCACTAGTGAAATTATAGCAAAGAATTTTGTTTGATATTTCTTTCTGTTTTGCCAGTTGGCTTACATAAATATCTAGTGATGTGATTCTTACAGCCATCAGTAACCATTGATAAGAAGATTTGCTTTCTCACTTTTGAAAAGTACAGCTGTGTGTTTTTGTGTGTGTTTGCATTTGCTATGCAGAATTTCCCTTAACATTCATTTCCTTAATTGCCAAAAAAAAAAAAAGATTAAAAAATTAAAGCATAGGACTTTCATATTTAATTTTGGAAGCTATTTTCTTGTGGTTGAAATTGAAGTGGGAAGCATTGGAGATTGCTTTAGCTATGATAAAATATACTAAAGTAACACTTTATTTTTGCAACTAATATATAGTTTTGATGCTTATAAAATTTCACCATATTTTGCATTTTAAACCTCATGGTTTATTTATCTTTACCATAGATGCATGATTCTGTGTACACAGTAATTTGCTTATCTCGACTCTCTCTTTGGTCAGTTGGAAATATGAAACATGGATGTTCTCCTTGCCTTTTGCTGGCTAATGTTTTATCTGAGCAATTTGAATCCCATTAAATGCAGAAATTTACCAAATCTCTTTGTTAAATGAGTAATAATGAGTTAAATGAGTTAATAAGTAACATCTAAAATCTCATAGTTTAGTTCAAGCAACAGAGCTATAACAATACAAGTATTCCTCCAAAGCATACACACAGGTGGATTAGCTACTTCAGATACCTGTATTTACCCTATTTACAAGAACAAAAATATACGCTTGGATTGAAGACATTTAACCCTGGATACTTACCTCCAGTTTACTGTTGTGTAAATTTTGTGTTTTCACTTCTGTATTGGAAGTGCTGGAGTGTATGCTATACAAGCTTTCTGCTAACAACAGACAAAACAAAAACCGCAAGGCAGCTTCTGGTGATGCATTTTCAGTCTTCTTTCCCTCCTGCAACTTTCTATCAACTGACCTTTCAAGATAAAACATTCACAGATTGACAGCAGATAACTTTCTGACATTTCCCACTTTTGTCTTTTGGAGGCCACTTTTGGTGTCAGTTACTTCGTATATTCTAACTTTATCTTAGTTTGAGGTCTTGACGCACACTTTATAAGTTAAAAATACAATATGACATTAAAGATGTATTGCTGGTACAATATCTTGTGTTGTCTTTTTTTGAGCACCTCTTACTGAGTTCCGTATTTCTATCTTCACTTGTTCTGAAAAATACCATTACTCACTTGTATGTGTGAAGTTTTTTTCTTCACAGAAAGAGGCTTGAAGAGGATCAGGTGCCACACAGCAGAATTATCAGATTTTTTGTCCTGTCTCTTTTGGGTTGAGTGACTGGCTGAGAATGCCATGTGAGAGGGATGCAAAATCTGGATTACTCCGTTTTTTCTCCTGCCCTTTATGTTGCTTACTGGGAAATTGGTTGGAATGGTACTACATCATAGCTCTTTTCCATCGGATCTTTGAAAATGCACAGCCATGGGCCCTGGCAAGCGCTAACCCCTCATTTGAACCATTAAATGACTGTTGTCATAACATATATTTATTTATCTACAGTATATATGCATGTATAATTTGACGTCATCTGTAAGTCAAAGAGGCTAGGTTTGGGGGCCAGAATTATAGATTTTTATATGACCCATGGATAAGTTGACGGTAAAATCTAGGGGCATGTAACACAGGATGTAAAGAACAAAGCAAAGGAGAACCATGCCCAATAACTTACAGAATTCTGGAAGGCATAATTGTTTGTGTTCACTCTAAAAGATGGATGGATGAGGAGGGAACTATGGCAAATGATGGCTGTGTGATATGTGGGGGAGGTGACCAAATGTAGATGGGGCTAAGAAAACATGCACATATTAAAAAGGATGTAAAGGCAAAGCAAAGAAAATGTCAACGATGGAGCAGTAGAGACCACCCCTTTCAGTGCAGTCTGTAAGCACCTATTTTTGGTCCGCAGCATTGCTGCAGCAACCAAACCACCCGGCACCGCTGCGGACCAAAAATGGAGCCACCTAGAGTGGCTCCTTTTTGGGACATCATAAGGGCTGCATCACAGCCCTTACAACATCTCTTCGTTTGCATGATGTGTGGGCACTGTGACACCCACACTTAATGCACACGCCCCCTCTGGTGGTGGGATTG
Source organism: Sceloporus undulatus (assembly GCF_019175285.1). NCBI lineage: Eukaryota > Metazoa > Chordata > Lepidosauria > Squamata > Phrynosomatidae > Sceloporus > Sceloporus undulatus. The sequence goes on along the minus strand of NC_056523.1, from coordinate 120,156,412 downwards.
CACTGTAATGGTGCTGTCCACACGTAGGGCTCGGGACCATGTGGTTGGTGTGCAGTTGCGAGCCCTATTATCGCCGCGAGGACGGTGTGTATCAGGCCCAAGTTAGCAGTGATTAAAACCTTTAATGTTAATTTTGATAACTTTGCCCAATTTTAACCTAGAAAAGATGAAGAACATACACAAATGTCTTATTCAGATCCTTCAAAGCGAAATTCCTCTCAACACTTCCTTGTGAGGAAATGCTATAGAGCGGCCGCTGCCACCATTTTCCTGCCCAGGCAATCAAAATGGCCAGAAGATGTGCTGTGGCAGAGAGTAGAGGAATTTGGTGCTTTTTAAAAGGTTCTCCCAAGATGGACTAAACCCTCACCTTTGCCAGTCAGAGAAGAGGATGGTTCCTTTTTGATAAGTGTTAAAAGTACAGTACTTACTTAATGACCCATAGATAAGTTTACCCAGTTTTTGGGAGTTAATTTTTTGGCTAAAATTTCAAATATATACAATATCTTTGTTTCTGCTGACAACTTTTCTTACTTTTCCCACTTTTCTTACTAGAATGAGGTTCAGCATAATTTATAGTAACACTGAATAAAAGAACAAATTAAGATTGAATGCTAAGTCAGAATTAAATTAAAGCACAGGTTAAAACACTTTAAAAAGACAAGCACATCTATCTATCTAAAAATGCAAATGTTTATTTGTTCAAAATATTAAATCTCCGAAACTTCTTCACTGATTGCTTTGAAATTTTGACACAACATTTCATTCGAATACACATATGTTTTTATATACATCTACCTACTATTATATAGATGTCACACCTGCGACAGGTAAAAATATGTTTTTTTAAAAAAAGAGTGCCATCTGTTGGACGTAACAGCAACACACGCTATACTAAATATTTGATTGGCATTTGCAGTCACCATCAACAAAGCTCAGGGCCAATCTTTAGAATTGTGTGGTTTAGATCTAGACACGGATTGCTTCTCACATGGACAATTATATGTTGCATGTTCTACAGTTGGTAAACCACACAATCTCTATATCTACACAGACAATGAAACAACAAAAAAAATTGCATACCCACAAGCATTGTGAAATTAAATATTTCAGAAAAGTGCACTTTCTCCTTTCTTTTCTATTTAACCAGACTGGGTACAGCTTGTCAGTAATAAAAATGTGGGCTCTCACATGTGATATTCCTATCACTTTCACATATGAGATATATACAAATTTCATGCAGAGATTTTCATACATGGCTTTGTATGTACTTATGTGGTAGTGAGCCTACATAGAAATTTTGTAATGTGATGTGTTCTCTAAGAGATAAAGACACACGCACATCTCAGTTGCAATTTGCAGTTTCTTCCTGTTATCAATTGATCCTACCTTATTAGATGTCTGTCATCATTTTATAACACAAAGTAATCCATTCAGCCCACATTCCATTCTCTGATGTATTAGAATGTGATCAAATTTAGAGGCCAGAGCATTTCTCTTACCAAACCTTTACTGATACCTGTTTTAACATTTGCAACTTTCTTGTTGTCTCCCTCGCTTGGCTTTATTCATTTTCCGAAAATAGATGCCTTGATTTTCCAAGTATAGATTTTCATTTTAGATTTATTTTCATTTTCAAATATGAAGCCAAGGCAAAAAAATATCATGTCAGGTACCCATGACATATGAATAATGAAGGTCAAAACAAGTATTTTTTAATGCAAATTCATTTGCTCTTTTGTTTTAATTCATTTTTTTCAGTACCAGGAACAGAAAGATTATGAATTACTGTATTTGGAGATGATAATGTAGATTATTCTTTCAAGAAGTATTAAAGTTTAACATCTTTTTTCTTTCCTCAGACTTTTATTGATAGTACTGTAGTGTAAAACCTGGATCAGCCATATAACATATGGATAAGTTGTTATATTTGGGGAAACAGTGTAACATGAGGTTTGTAGGTAGTTCATCAGATTTCCTTTACCTTTGCTTTAATTATGCAGATAACTGCAGTAGGAGGGGAAATCATGTAGCCTTTCACATGTAGGACTGTAAGTCCCCACAACTCAAGCCAGAATAGGCCATGGTAATGAATACTGTAAGTTGGAATCCAGCAAGATTTGAGGAATTGCATGATTAGCACATACTATATGGGGACATACCGTATTTTCCGTCGTACAAGACGACTTTTTAGCCCTGGAAAATCTTCCCCAAAGTCGGGGGTCGTCTTGTACTCCGGAAAGCCCCTGGGTCCTAAAGAGAGCCCTTGGCAGAGAAGCCTTTTCTCAAAGGCAAAGAAGCATCCTCCTCCGTTCCTTCCCTCCTTTGCTTTTTCCCCTTCCTTCCTTCCCTCCCTTTCTTTTCCCCTCCTTCCTTCTCTCCCTCCCTCCCTCCTTCCTCCCTTCCCTTTTTCTTCCTTTTCTTTTCCTTCCTTCCTTGCTTGCTCCCTCCCTTCTCTTCCTGTCCTTGGACGGCAGAAGGTCTCTCTACCTTCCCTCCAGCCTGAGAGCGAGGCTGGCTACAGAGCAACCAATCCTTTGGAGTCACACACAGTTTTCAGCCAATCAGAGAGAGGGCTGGAGAGTGGTCTCCACCCCACCCTCAGAAAAGGGTCTCTAGTCTCTCTCTCTCTCAGCCCCTGAGTCCCTCTGACTAGAGCCAGGCTACAGAGCAACCAATCCTGTTTGGATGGAGTCACACTAACAGCCAATCAGAGAGAGGACAGTGGTTGCCCCCCCCCCCGTCCTCACAAACTACAATTCCCAGGATTCCCTGGTTTTTCAAGGGAATTGCCTCCATGCTTCCAGATCCCAGCCCCAGAGATAGAGTCTACAGTCTACAGTATATTATTATTATTATTATTATTATTATTATTATTATTATTATTATTATTATTATCCTTTATTTATTTATATCAGTGTTGCCAGTTTAAGTCCACTTCTGCAGATGCATTTGGATTTAATGATAACAATAGTGGTGATGATGAGGATAGAGAGATGGGTCTTGTAGCACATTTGAGACTCACTGAAAGAAAAGTTGGCAGCTTTCCTAGACTTAAGCATACTTCCTCAGATGCATGGGAATTGTAGTTCATTGTGGCACCAGAGCTCTTTCTCACAAAACTACAATTCCCAGGGTTCCCTAGCACTGAGCCAGGGCAGTTAAAGCGGTCTCAAACTGGATTATTTCTTCAGTATGGATTGGGTCTTGAGCATTTTTAATAACCAAGGTCCAAAACACACTGCAGAAATAATCCAGTTTGTGACCACTTTAACTCTCCTGGCTTAGTGCTAGGGAATCCTGGGAATTTTAGTTTGTTGTGGCACCAGAGCTCTTTCTGACAGAGAAGGCTCAATGTCTCACAAAACTACACTTCCCAGGGTTCCCTAGCACTGAGCCAGGGCAGCTAAAGTGGTCTTGAACTGGATTATTTCTGCAGTGTGTCTTGGATCCAATGTAGGCTGCATCTTCATTCCAGAGACAATCCAGTTTCATACCATTTTAACTGCCATGGCCCAGTGCTATGAAATCCTGGGAATTGTAGTTTGTTGTCACACCAAAGTTTGCTGAGATGTCTCAGAAAACTAGAATTCCCAGGATTCCATAGTACTGAGCCAGGGCAGTTAAAGGGATGTCAAACTGGATTATTTCTGCAGTGCAGTTGCAGCCTAACGCATTTCTATTTGGCACAAAGCTTCCTGGGCTTTGATTCCAATAGGAGCCACTTGAACTGCCACGGCTCCATCCATACAGAATCCCTGGGATTTGTAGTTTGGATCAGTGCCCCTCCTCGCATTCTTTGGGCAGAGAAGGCAAAAGACCTTATAAAACTACAAATCCTAGGGTTCCAATAGGATGGAGCAGCAGCTCTTAAAGTGGTGTCAAACTGCATTAATTCTAAAGTGTAGATGCACCAAGAGGACAGGCGGGAGGAGTTGTCAGGGCGGGTGAAATAATGTTGTGTATGCTGTTATTTCAAACATGGAACACACTCCTTCCTCAGAGTGTAGTGGAGTCTGCCTCCTCTTCCCCTCCTTTTCTTCTTTCTCCTTCTCCTTTTTTCTCCTCCCCCCTCTTTCTCCTCTATCGCTGCTGCTGCTGCTGCTGCTGCTGCTGCTGCTGCAGCTGCTGTTGTTGTGTGCCTTCAGCTCCTTTCTGACTTATCGAGGAAGAGAGGGGTAGTCTTATAGCCCTGGTGGCGCAGTGGTTAAATGTCTGTACTGCAGCCATTCACTCAAAACCACAAGGTTGCGAGTTCAAGACCAGCAAAAGGGCCCAAGCTCGACTCAGGCTTGCATCCTTCCGAGGTCGCTAAAATGAGTACCCAGACTGTTGGGGGCAAATTAGCTTACTTGCTAATTAGCTTACTTGCTGTTCACCGCTATGATCTTTGGAATAGCGGTATATAAATAAAACAAATTATTATTATTATTATTATACAGTGAGTATATCCCAAATACTCTATTTTAAGTTGTAAAGTTGGGGGTCGTCTTATACGCCCAGTCATCTTATATGCCGGAATATACGGTATTCATGGCAGATTTGAAAGCAGCTTTCTGCAATCTCTCCCCGCCCCCCGTTTCTTTACTGATGTGTTGATTGCATATTGGTAATTTTTCTTTTGAAAATAAAGCCTAGGAGATGCTTTCCAGTTTAATTTTGTCCACACTGTCAGTACAGGCTACGGTTATCACAGTCTTTTAATTTGGGTGATTGATTTTCTGTGCTTCAAATTCGGAAGCATCTGTGAAACAGCTTGTACTGTGTTGTATGGCTCTGGGCTGGCTTATTTTTGTTGACTCCTGTATTTGGACTTCAGGCCCTTAAAAGAAAAGAAAAAATCTCAAAAGGCAAGAGAAGCATCTGGGGGACAACAACAAATTACTCCGTGATGGTAATTGGATACTGTATAACCCATGTGCTCCTTACATAGGAAGGGGGAAGCAGTTGTGCCATGCATATGCCTGCAGCTTAGTTTTCATGGGAAGGATTTTCTTAAGAAGTAAGCTAGCGAGTTCCTTCACCTGTTTGCTAGTTGGGGAACTTTCATATTCCAGCAGCACCAATTTACATAGCAAGGATGTGATACCAAGCAGACACAAACTGGAGAGGTAAAAATGATGAACTGAAAGCTAGTCAGGGAACCTTTCAGTCTTGAAATGCATTGTTTCCTTTGTGAGTTAAACAGACATGAACAGACGATTGCACTAGAATTCTAAGTCATGAAGAGAACAAGATAAGACTACATTAGTTAAGCAACAAGTTATGAGTAAAATATGGCCTCCAGATGTTGCTGAATTGCATGTCCCATCAGCCCTTGCCAGTATAGCCAGGGGCAAGGAATGGTAGGCGGTGATGTTCAGCAATAGCTGGAGAGCTACACTTTTGACTACCCCTCGGTTATACAGTTAAATCATGTCCAGCTATGCAACCTGTATCATTTCAGTGATAAAATTCACTTTTTGTTGGAGTGCTTTGAGGGCTGATTGTATAAGGCACTTTAATTGCTCTGCATTTCACTTGCACTACTGTGTAAAAGAGTACTCCTGTGACAGTGTTTCTGTATATGCTTATTAATTTTATATATGTATATGCTCATTAAACACTCCTCTTTGACATGACTAATAACCCAGCTGCTGTTTAATGTCTCTTTAAAAGTAATATGCATTATGACAGTACATTCTACTGAGTCAATCTCCAGCTGAACAATTATTTTATGGCGGTATCTCATGTGGATATTTAAAAGGCAGCACAATAAATATCACCTGGAGCTGAACTTAATACGTTTTCCCTCAAAGTTAGAGCTCAAGGCAACCTAAAAATGCTCAAATAGCTGTAACTTTACATCTTATGTTCTGTGTTTCATGACTCCTAAATTGTGAAAATGATCTAAACCACAACTTTATTAAATGACATAGTAACTCGGGTTTTGTTCACATCTTCACTTAGGTATTGCGTCTGCATTATCTGATGAACAACTGGACCCCAAGCATACTTAATGCCAAATAAAATTTGCTAATCTTTTTGGGTTCTGCAAGACTCTTTGTTGCTTTATTTCTGTTATAGGTGTCTTATACTCTTACTTTGTTTAAAACTATTTGTTGTATCTAGCATTGCTCAGGAGAATCATCAACCGTGATTATTCAGTTTCAACTGTCCTGGAAAATGAGTGCCTATCTATTTGAATGATCAACATTCTTCACATTGTGCATCTGTCTCTGTCCCCTTCAGAGAGCATGCCTATAATGGAGGCTCTAGGCCCCTTCCAAAGTGAATTTTGTGCATATTAAATAGGCGGGTTACAGACTGCCAAAATGCGGCGGTCTGCTGCTGCCACTGGTTGCTGCGTCCGGGAACCGCAGCAGCCAAACGGCACGGTTCCCGGACGCAGCAAAGGAGTGTGAAAATCGCGCTCCTTCTTGCGGCCCAGAAGAGACGCTGCGAGGCGCTAGTCGCGCACTCGCGGCGTCACTTCCGCCGCGTGACGTGCAGACGCAGAGCGTCCGTTACGTCAAAATGGCGGTGGCCGTGTGGAACGGCCGCCGCCATTTGTTACGGACTCAGTCTGTGCTAGGCTTAGGAGCGTCTGGAAGAGACGCCCCTTTCTAACCCTAGCACAGACTGAGTCCATCCTAGGGTGCCCGTCTGTAACGGGCCTTAGCCTCTATTTTAAGTCAGTTCATCCAAATTTAGTGAAAATCTATAGTTGTTTTCATTTGTTACTGTAACAAACAAAAGTTTATTTATATACGTGCTCAAAATCTATTTTTGCACTGTTCTTGCACAAAGTAGCTCAAGATACTACATACAAACCAATATTTCAGGAACAGAATTGAAATCCTAACAAAAGCAAAGGTGAGGGTTTTAACATCAGGCTTAAACAGCTAACATCACACAGTTTTTACACAGAAATTACTGGAGAAACCTTCTCCTGCCCGATACCCTCCAAATGTGTTCAATTAAAACTCCCACCATCCCCAACCAAGGGCTGAGAACTGTAATTCAAAATATTTGACTCATATTAGGGTAGGAGAGGCTGTCCTAGAGAATAAAATCACAAAGTCCTCATTTAATGCCTAAACAGTTATGTGGATGCCAAGCAATCATCTTTATAGAGGTGTCCTGCTGAGATACTGGTTTACAGCAGTAATTTGCACCAATAGCCTTGATTCCATATTCCTGTGTTTTTTCCACTTCATATTAATAAGCAAAGCACAGTTGGCCTTCTGTGTTGTCCTTCAAAGTCTATTGCATATTTTCTATGCCTTATTGCTTGGCTTGAGGAATCCTCTAGCTGTGAACGAAGTCACATTGCAGTAGAAGTTTTGGCTTTAGCTAAGCGAGACGGATGCATTCCAATAACTTCATAGTACAGATTTGATAAACTGCAAAAATATCAAAAGGACAAAAGCTTCTTGAACTTGCAAGTTCCAAGCCATGAAGGAATAACTCTCAGCAATTTCCCAGAAAGTTGGGTTCCTGTACGTTCAATAATCATCAGAAAAAAACTTCACTGGTTTAGAAGCAAATCACTTAAGGACATTTTAGAAAGCACTGAAGCATAAAAACACTTTCCCATCCAATAGGTATTTTGCAGGATTACTGCACTGGTGATAAAATCTGTTGAGATTTAGTTTGAGTTTCAGATGTCAGATTCCATATAGCTGAGATTTCAAACTTGAATTTTTATGAATGTCAGTAGAGTCCATCAGTTTTTCCTAGGTTAAAATGCCTTCGTGTTTTTTTAAAAAAGATATTACTGACAAGTATAATGCTTCATAGGCACAGAACAAGATATCATTTTCGTTTTTCTCTATGACAGTGATTAGCTACTAATAATTATGAATATGACTCAACATCAAGAAACTACTGGCTGATCCATTATTTCAAGAAGCCCACCTGCCTGACATCTTGGTCATTTTTGCAGTTAGCTTTGCGCTCTTTGTGGATTCACATGATATACTGTCATTTCACAGAAAAAGACAGGCACATGTTATCAAAATGGCAAAAAAAAATTATAATGAGGAAGAACACAAGATAGGAGATAGGAGAGGCTACAGCAGTTTATTTTTGCCTGAGCCTACTGGATAGAGCACACACACACACCCCAAATTATATGACAACAAACTACTTCTACACTTTTAACTCAGTTTGCAGCAAGTGAAGTAAACTGAGCACAAGGGGGAAAGTGAGAGGAGGGGAGAGAAATTGGGACATTTTGAAAAAGTGAATGACAAAGATTTAATGGGACTGTCACTGCCAGTGACAGTTTAAGGGTATGAGATGAGGGAAGTAACTGCAAGACTTAGGCAGCCATTTAGCCCAGCTTTCATATTATAAGCTGCATGACAAGATAGGAATAAGCTTGATGACCCAAAGGGAGAAAACTGAAAAAGAAATGCAGCTTATTTGGTAAAAACAGACTATAATTCTAGGATAGTCAAGTGGTGAACTGGATAGTTTGCTGGCTATTAGCACTGTTCTTATGAGGCAACAAGGCTGGTTGCTCCCTTAAGACACACCTAATATTGGGCTCAAGTAAGTATGGAACACCATTCTGAGAGACTACCAAAGCTTTTAAAACTTGTATAAACTTTTCAAGTATAACTAGATATTAAATATCCATTTAAGAAGGCATAAAACAACATGAGAGGGATTTCTTGGCCTTTGCAGGAAAATAGCTATTTTAACAGTAAAGGAGGGAGTCCTGCTACCGAATTCCATCCAGCTTCAGAAACAGTAGTGTAGTGAAATAATTTTATTTTCTAGGATCCAACGTGGTCTAGTGGTTTGTTGAACTAGGGCTCGGGAGACCAGGGTTTCCGGTTGGTAAGTGGGTCAGGCAAGGCTGCACTGTATCACCCCATCTGTTTAACATGTATGCTGACCATGTCATACGTAAAGCAGGATTTAACTCGGAGGAAGGAACCATGAAAACTGGAAGAAAGAACATCAACAATTTAAGATATGCAGATAATGGCACCATGCTAGCAGAAAACAGCAAAGACTAGGAACGATTACTGAATAAATTTAAGGAAGAAAGTGCCAAGACAGGTTTACAGCTGAACATTAAGATAACAAAAATAATGACCACATACAATTTACATAACTTAAAAGTTGATGATGAAGATGTTGAAATAGTTCAAGGCTTTCCATACTTTGGCTGAGTCATTAATCAGAATGGAGACCAGTCAAGCAATCAGTAGAAGACTAGGACATGGAAGGGCATCTATGAAAAAACTAGACAAGATCTTGAAGTGTAATGATATATCACTGAATATTATACAAAAGTTAGGATTGTCTATGCAATAGGATTTTTCATTTCTATGTTCTTCATTGAAGAGTGAAGAAAGATGAAAGAAAGAAAATTTGCTCATTTGAAATCTTTTTGAAAAGAGTCAAACAGATACCATGGATTGCCAAAAAAAATAAATGGGTCCTAGACCAAACCAAGCCTGAACTGTCCCTAGATGCCAAGACAACTAAACTGAGACTTCTGTTTGTTGTTGTTGTGTGCCTTCAAGTCACGTCTGACTTATGGTGATCCTAAGGAGAACCTATCATGGGGTTTTCATGGCAAGATTTATTCAGAAGAGGTTTGCCCTTCCCCTGAGGCTGAGAGCATGTGATTTGCCCAAGTGGGTTTTATGGCCAAGCTGAGAATCTCACCCTGGTCTCCAGAGCCATAGTCCAACTCTACACCACTTTGGCCATATCAGTTGATATGAAGACATTACTCACTAGAAAAGACAACAATATTTGGTAAGGTAGAAGGCAGTAAAAAAAAAAGGAATACCACATTCCAGATGGATAGACTCACTGAGGAAGCACTGAGACTGCAAGACCTGAGAAGGGCTATTGATGACAGGGTGACTTAGAGGTCTCTCATTCATAGGGTCACCATAGGCTGAAGTTGACTTAACATCAGTTAACAATAACCAGTAATATTCAAATGTAGTTCATTGAAATGTGTGCTCAAATAAAAAAGAGGTGGGGTAACTAAAACCATCATGCATCTCTTTTGCTCCTTGTCCCCTTATCTATTACCATGCTAAAAAAACACTGAATTGTACACCTATAATTTATTTTGCAAATTAAGCACCATCTTGCCAAATCTTTTTGGCATGTTGTAACAGGGAAGAGGCCTAAATACCTAGTATCTGAATAGGGAACTATCAGAGCTATTTAATGTCAAAGACTGGAAGGGTTTTTTCTAAGTGCCAGGGACCAACACCATATTTGAGGTCACTGGAATCAACTGTTTTTTCTTTCTTTCCTGAAACTTGTGATTTGGCAGACCACCACTGCATAGTATTGCTCTAAGCTATATTTCAGAACAAGGCAATGACAAACCTAAGAAAATGTATCGAGTTTGTGTGGGGATGGGCATGCACAGACACACACAAATAGGTAAAGGAAGCTACACTTGATGTGGAAGTTCTGCCATATAGAGGAACTACAATTTACTCAGCACCTTCACTTGTCTGGCTTTCTAGCATGTGTACACTTCTTTTTCATAAGTATTGCTCACTAGCTATAGCAAAGGCTATAGGAGAGGTATCTTAAAGTAAGTGAGAGAGCTGAGATTCTTGGAAGCCTGAATTTGGAACCTATTCCATACTTGGTGCTTTTGCTCTACTTGAACAAAATGGCTATAAATATCTTGAGGCATTCTTAAAAACTTATAGTTAGGCACATTTCTAAAGGTAAAATGACTTTTCATATCTAGTATGAGAAGGAATGAGCAGCAGTGGCAGATGAAGCCCCAGAGACAAGTGTTATTCATGTAAACATCTGAGCTGTAAAAAGCCAGTAGGAAGTCAGTGGAGAAAGATGAAGATGGATGATGCTGATGTTGTTAAGACCCTGAATGATAGCCCATTACTCATTAGTCTGACTGAAAGAGGTCACATGCTGTACACAAAAACAAGTGAGATGCTAAAAGGCTTTATCATTATACCAGAGTCAACAAGCAATTAGGGCTATTAAAGGCCAGCATTAAATGCCATGTTCAACTAGTGTTTAAAATATGTGAGGTTAGCTTACAGCTCCCTTAGAAATAACAGGTAACCAGCATGTGCAATGTTTGCAGCTTTTGAACTAAAGAAGCCTCAAGAATCTGAATTGTTGTGTTTGCTATTTTTTAAAAGGCAATGACAACAACAATGTCAACAGTAACCTTTAAAAAAACACTCCCAAAACATCTGTAGTACAGGACTGGCGAACATTTGGATGTTTTGGCTTGTAATTGCCATAGGCAATCAGCATGGCTCATATATGGAGAGCATAGATTCCCTACATATGTTAGTACCTGAGAAAGGACTTGCTATCTGTAGAATCAAGAAAACATTGGTCCAAGGACAAATGAACAGAAATCTCTAACAATTATTGAGTCTTTTCTTAAAGATATATGTTATGAAATGGCTAATTTTTTATTTTACTACATTTAAAGATTGTTTACTTTTTAAAATATTCATCTGAAGCATAACATTCAATGTATAAGATAAATATCACAACAAATTTCAACAATTCTAATAATCAACCCAATTAAATCTTAATTTTCCTCAAGAACTTTAATTTAAAGCAGTAATAAATCACAAGTAACATTGTTATATAATAATTAACATTGTTAAGTAATAAATCACAAGTTATATAAAAGAGATGGCAAAATGAAGGACATGCAGAACGAAGAGCTTGAAGATGAACCTCAGATTCTAAAAAGCAAAGTGAAAGCTGCAATAAGGGAAATAGTGAAAAACAAATTACCAGGAAAATATGATATTCCAGTTGAACTGCTGCAATCTTGTTTGTTAAGTGGGGCTACTTTCTAAGCTACTGTCATGTTGAAAGAGTCAATTATAGAACTAGCTAACATCTGTCAACAGATATGGAAAACAAATTGATGGCCAACTGATTGGAAATTATCAATATATATATCTGCACCCACAAAACGGAGGCATAAAAGACTGCAGCAACTATAGGGCCATAGCACTAATCTTTCACGGAAGCAAAATTATGCTCAGATTTCTGCAACATAGACTTCAACCATAAATGGAGAGAAAAATCCCATAGAACCAAGCAGGAAAGGAACTAGGAACCACATTGCAAATATACAATGGCTAATGGAGCACACCAGGGAATTCCAAAAGAAAATCAGCATGTGTTTTATAGGCTACAGCAAAGCCTTTGACTGCATAGAATCATGAAAGGCTATACAATGCCCTTAAAAACATGGGAATGCCAACACATTTGATAGCCTTGATGAGGAATCTGTACTCAGGACAAGAGGCTACTGTCAGGACAGAACAAGGAGAAACAGAATGGTTCTCAATTGGCAAAGGGGTCAGACAAGGCTGTATCCTTTCACCCTATCTGTTCAGCTTGTATGCAGAACATATTATAAGAAAAGCAGGCTTGGACACAAAAGAAAGAGGAGTGAATCTAGGAGGAAGGAATATCAACAATTTAAGACCCCATGATACTAAAAGAAACCCTCACAGACCCGGAATGACTACTAAAGAAGATCAAGGAAGAAAGTGCAAAGGCAGGCTTATGTTGAACACAAAGAAAAAATAATGACAGCAGAGAATCTAGCCAAATTCAACCTAGACAACGAAGAAACAGGAATAGTAAAAGAGTTCTCATTCCTGGGCTCAAATATTAAGAGGAATAGGGACTGTAGCCAGGAAATCAAAAAAAGATTAAGAATGGAGAGGGCAGCAATGGAAGAACTAGAAAAGATCCTAAAATACAAAGATATACAACTGAGCACAAAAGTTAGAATCATGCAAGCCATCACCTTCCCTGTTACCATGTATGAATGGGAAAGCTGGACAGTTAAGAAAGAAGAGAGGAAGAAATTCAATTCTTTTGAAATGTGGTGCTGGAGAAGAGTGTTGAAATTCCGTGGACAGCCAAAACAAACATAGATCCTAGACCAGGTCAAACCAGAAATCTCCCTGGAAGCCAAGATGACAAAACTGAGGCTGTTGTATTTGGGACACATCACAAGAAGATATGACTCATTGGAAAAGACAATAATGCCAGGCAAGGAGGAGAGAAGTAGAAAGAGAGGAAGGCTGCATGCTAAATGGATGGACACAATTAAGGAGGTCATCGGTATGACATTGCAGGACTTAAGCAAAACATTGGAGGACAGGAAGTCTTGCAGAGGTCTCATCTACAGGGTTGCCATGGGTCAAAATTGACTTGAGGGTGGTTAACAACAATAAATAATCTTGCTATGAGTTACTTTTGGGGGAAAACGGTGAAAGCTATACTTCCAAATTAGTAGAACAAATTGGAATGATATTACTGAAAAAGATGAATGTTTAAAATCCATTTAAAGAACATTTTAGAGGCATTCTGAGTGCAGTTTTTAACAATGTGTGTCATCTGCTTATCCATAACAGTGTTTTTAAAAAAATAACAGAAAAATAATGACTAATGCAACTAGCAGAAGAGTAACAAGTAATGAAATCAGTTGGGTTTTTTTACAAACATGATACTAAGTATTGGAAGTATTTTTCTTAACACTTTAATGAGTGGGAAATCATTCTTTCTAAAAAGTAAATTGGCAGCTTCTGCAGTTAATAAGCGGAAGGTTTTGTTATCTTTTATCTGCCTTTTGTCAGGAGTTCAGGAATTCAGTGAGTGTTTCCTGGCTGTGTATCTTACACAGAATGTTTCTTTTTATGGCTTTTCCTGTCCTGCAGATTCTTCCCTTGAATGCTTAGGCCTCTTGCTGTGGCCACAGAACAATGATGGCAAATAGGTGAATTGTGTTAGTCAGTCTGAGCCAGAGCCTGCAGTGATCAAATCAATGCAGAATATACTAGCCAAATATTCTGTGAAGACTTTGGACTTTCTGAGCCTACAGTATCCTGGAAAAAGTAGTCCTGAACAAAGCTAGGTCCCTGCTCCATTAAATAACTATATAAGGAAGGGATAGGAAAGTTCCATGACAGGTTTGCCTTAGAGGTACCATAATTGGAAACGACTTGAAAACTCACAGGAACAACCACATCCCATCTCTTCCAGTGTCTTAGGCATAAAACAGACCCCAATTCACCTACACACCCAAAGAGGGAGACAGTGGTATTCCTTGAAACTGTCCACCCAGTCTCTATTCCAAAAAGGAGAATGTAATGGTGGGCGACAATCAGCATGGTGTAGTGATCTGAACATGGGCTATCACTCTGGAGATCAGGGTTTGATTCCCCTCTCAGCCATGGAAACCCACTGAGTGACCTTGTGATAGATTCATCTTAGAATCTCCATATACTTGAAGTGACTTGAAGACATACAATAGTGATGATGAAGAAGAGTGCACATCACTCTGCAAGAAAATGAAGAACAGTTTGGAATCCCCTCCTGGAGGAAGAGGGAGAGGAGGAGGAAGTGGTGGCAGCAGTGGAAGTACCTACTACCACTTACAGCTGGCTCTGCTGTACAGAGATGGCTGCTTCCTAAGTATCTGGCTCAGTAAAACCTTGGAGCCAGGTCTGGCATATGGGTGAACTGACCAGGGACTTCACCTTTGTTACAGCACAGGTGATTTTCCTGGTTACACCCTCCACAGTTCCTGGCTTTGAGGGACCATAGAACCAGACATTCAGGAAGCATCTAGCTCTCTACAGCAAAGCCAGAGGCTAGTGGCACAGAAGTGCCGGCTTGTTATTTTTGCCTCTTGTACGTCAGTAGCAGAGCAGGAGTCTCTAAGCCAGGAAGTTCCTGAGTCTGGAAAGCTGTTTTTAGCAATAATAGCTCTCTAGAGTAGCAAAAGTCCTGCCAGGGCATAATGGGGAGCGCTGATGCAACTTCCTCATTGAGGCTGCTGTTATTTACATACCCTCCCAGCATTTCACAGATAAAAACTAGGACACCTGTGGTCAAGCAACACTGGAGTGTGGTCAAGATGGAGAAAGTTATTAATGAAGAAGAACACACAAGCTAGGAGAGGCTATAGCCATTTGGTGTTGGTTAATCCTCATGGGAAGGACAAGATTCTGCCCCCTCCTCTCCCCACCTGAGTTAATTGAATGCAAACTCCTTTGGCACTTTGTGCTCATTTGCAGCAATTGAAGTAAGATGTGGACAAAAGGGGAAAGTGGGAGGAGGACAAAGAAATGGGAACATTTTAGAAGCAGCTGAAAAAGTGGGATGAGAGAGGACTGTCATTAATCAGGACTGTCCCTCCCAAATTGGGACAGTTGGAGGGTATGCATTTAGGACATTCAATTACTGGTGCCAACCAGAGTCGACTACATTAGATCAATGGGAGGCACATAATGTTGATTTACTTCAACCAAAAATTTTGCACCTATTGGTCTTCTATGGAGTTCTTAAACAAGAAGAGCCTCTGTTTCCTTTGTAGTTGGTCCTTCTAAATTATTTGGAAATTATATTTTAATGTAAGGCTGTGATTTACACTTACCTAATTTTCTTGGGCATCAAAGATGGGATGAAAATAATAATACAATAAGTTGCATGGGATGTGTGTAGACATAAGCAACCTGTTAAGTGAGGCTACTTTCTTAGCTACTGTCAATGCTTATAGTTCCTGTGGCAGAACTGTGAGAACATTGTGGCCACAACTCTCTGCACACATCTAGTTGCACTGCACATTTTTTCTGCTTGAAGGAAAAGAAGAAAATCTCTGCATGTTTAAGGGCACTTTGTGGGTTTTTACGAAAACACCCACATCTGTGGAGGACAGTAACTGCAGAGCTGCTTGAACCAACAATACCAAAAAACAAGAGAGGCAAAAGGAAGGGGAGACAGAGAAAACATGTTTTGTACACTATACTTCGGTTTCCCCATTTACATGTGGCACTTATCTGTAACTCATTTTGTCACAAGGAGAAAAGGAGTATATTCTTTAAGTTATCTAATAAATAGTTCAAGCAGTCAAGAAGCCTAATTCACAAATGGTCAACTGTATTTTAAAATGGAATTATTTCATATTCAGGAAATATTGCAGCTCAGTAGCAGAGGACATGCTCCACATTCATAAGGTTCCAGGCTCAAACTATGGAATTTTTAGTTAATAAATATTAAACAGAGGATTTGGATAAGGTCTTTGATTGCGGAGGGATGTTGCCAGTCAGAGATTGTAGTACAGTCAGCCCTCCATACTAGGTTCTACATCTACCATCCATGGCTTGTAAATATTTTTTTAAAAATCCAAAAAACAAACCTTGATTTTACCATTGTGTATAAAGGACATCATCTTACTAAGGTCATTGTATATAATGGGACTTGAATATCCAAAGGTTTTCGTAACCACATGGGATACCAGGGTATCCACAGGAGACACCAAGGACCCATTGTAATGGCCTCAATAGCAGTGACAGGAACAACTAATTAACAATTCATTTAGAAAATATATAATGAAAAAGTTTAACTTAATCTTTTTAAACTAAAAATGATTGACCTGGGTTGAAATTTCATATGAATCTAATTCTAGAATTAGGTTATTAACTGACTAGATAAGAGAGTATATTAAAGAAACAGCAAATTCTACATTCCCCAGCTGGTTCTTTAAAAATGCCTAAGATGAGAAGGATGGGAAATGGCCACCTACCATGTAGCATGGTTTTTACTGATTTTGTATTTTGAACTGATTTATTGATGTGATGTTTAAATTCTGTCTTTTAAAGTTTTGTAAAATGTTTTGTGAGCTGCCTTGGGTCCATTTTAGGAGAGAGGCAGCATATAAATAAAATAAATAAAAAATAAAATAAAATAAATAAGGCACACTTGATTGAACCAACAGAATTGGTGGAGCTCCAGGAACTGGTACTCAATCTCAGTGATTCTGCTTGATATCTCAAAGCTTTCCTTCAAGATTATCCTTTCCATTGGGCAGACTGAGGCTATTGCCACACTGCAGGATTAATGCTGTTTGATACCGCTTTAACTGTCATGGCTCCATCCAATGGAATACTGGGACTTGTAGTTGTTGTGGCACCAGATATCTCTCACAGAGAAAACAATTAAAATAGTGTCAAATTGCATTAATTCTGTAGTGTCAATGCAACCTGAGAGAGCAGATGGGGAGGGGAACTGCAATGGAAGCAAGTCCTCTAGCGTTTCATAGATGAAAACAGGGACATGTGTGCCCAAGTAACATTGAAGTGTATGCAAGATGGCAAAAGTTCTTAATGGGATTTAAATTTTATTGCCCTCTGACTGCATTGAGATCCTTCCAGACCAAGTGAACTATAGCAAAGACAACATCTGATGCAAAATGTAGGCTTGTGACTCTAACACTGTCATATTTTTCATTTCCTGCATGATTTTTAAAATCTTCTTTTGCCTGATGATGAAGCCAATGGAGCTTCATAAACTTGTGTGGTGTCTTTTGTGCATTTTGGTTGGCCACTAAAGCTATCACTCTTTTGTGGATTTTGGATTTTGTTTTATTTTGCTATATGGCCATCACAGCTACCCCTGAATATGTTAGCCTTCCATAGTTGCTCACCTCTGCTCTGAATTGTTCTGCTAGCAATAAGAGTCAACTGGTAGTGAGTGTCTATAACAGTAGGAAGGTGTTATCTTGTTCCTCACCCCAGGCAACATAATGTCTTGATTCAGACCTGCCTTCCAGTTAACATGTCAGATTAGCCCTATGCTCTTGCATCTTATCTTTTCTTCATGGTTAGTGAATTGTCCAGGAAATCAGATGCAAGGAAATCCAGATGATATGAGACTATTAGGTGCTATAGTGGGCCCTTGGTATCTGCTGAGGTTTGGCTCCAGAACCTCATGTAGATACCAAAATTGGTGGATGCACAAGCCCCATTATATACAGTGATGTAGCAAAATGGTGTCCCTTATATAAAATATCAAAATCAACATTTGATTTGGGGATATTTTTAAATTTCAAACCACAGATGGTGGATATGGAAGGCTGGCTGTACTTTAGCATTGCTAGCTCATGTGCTTCTCCTCCAGCTGACGGACAACTCTATTCCAAGATCCATTCCTCTCACATCCTTCCTACAGGTATCTTGGAAGTAGGCCCTCTAAATGCTGTAGATTTAGGAGTTTCTCAGCTGTTTTCCAGGCAAACACAGAAAAGAATTCAAACTTGAATCAAGCTGCCTGTTGATGCAATCTTTGTACAGTATACTGAAAGTGTGATGACATCTAAAGGGAAGTATTGTGGATGTAGAGAAATCTTCTTGGGTGGAGTCTGCTTTAATTTTTAATATTTGCTCTGCTGGCTGAATAGTATATTTTGAAAAATAAATGTTAAGAAAAATTGCAACCTATAGCTGTTGGTTGTTAGTTCCTGGGAAGTACTTCTTTCTCTCCACCACAAGAGGTCATTCCTGCCTCACCAAAGAGGCTGCTTTCTTTTTGCTCTGCTGGTGCACAGCCCACAGATCATTTGTTAAGATTTTGCTGGAAGGAGGATGAAATTTGTATAAATAAATTAAAATGCAAGGGAATTTCTTGTTTAAGGTAAAATGAGACAGGTAGTTAAAAATTTACATTGTATATTATTTCTTTGTGGTTTTATAGTGATGGAAGTGGCAAAACAGGTAATTCATCTTCATTTTCCAGTCTGACTGACACATGCTAAGAATCTGAATAGGTGGCTCAGTTCTGCTCTGATAGAGCAATTACAGACTAGGGGTATAAAGCTAGAAATGTCACCACTGTAATAGGCACACCAAAGTGGATGGAAAGGAAGCTGGACACTGTTTAGCCATCCCTGTCATTCATATGACAGGGACTTTGCCCATTTATTGTGTAATTCAATTGACAGCGAGAAACATGGGAGGCTTTGCAATGTGCTGTTTATTTCTAATTTAAGAAACATAACTCTGCTGCCCATGCAGTCTGGCGAGCGAGCTTCAGGAAAGTGAAACCTGCAATTTTTCAACCAGTGGCTCCCTAACAGTTTATTAAGGGGCAGACCCACATCAGAACTTTGTGTTCTGTTTTTGCAACCCGCTTGGCTGTTCCCGACCTGTGCTGGAATTGGGGTCATACTAGATGTGACATCTAAACATGTCTTTGAATCTTTTACTTGGGATTCTCCTCCTCCTTGTAAAAGAAAAAGAAAGAAAGAGCTGCAAGCCCCTTTCCAGATGTGGCCACAAAGTGGTGAGAGGAATGTTAAAACTTTCCCATCATATTTCTCCCCCAAACTGTTATTTGCCCCTAAAAACTGTGCCTGTTGAAAATGACACCTTTATACAGAGGTTTATGTAGTTTGCACTAGTGATGGGCAGTATTTATTTGTTCGTTGTTTTAAAGCTTTCTAGATTGACCATCCTCAGTCTCAATAGTCATGGTGTTCAGCAGCATAGGTGATAAGGTTATTTAAATCAGAATGCAATGCAAGAAAATACAAAAATCAAAATGTCATCATAAAAACCAGGAAGTTAAAATTACAGGAGAAACTGAGAAATTCTGCACATTACAATGCCTGGTTTAATTTTTAAAATCCTCAATCTATACCCTCCAACATTTCACAGATAAAAACTAGGGCATATGTACCAAGCAAAACTGGAGTGTCAAGATGACAAAACCTCTTAATGAGGCAAACACACACACAAGTTGGGAAGAGGCTACAACAGATTATGGAACCTGCTGCAAAGGGCAATATTTCTCTCCTCTCTTCACTGCTGAATTAATTGAAAACAAACTACTTTTGCACTTTGAACACAGTTTGCAACAACTGAAGTAAGCTGAGGACAAAATGAGAAAGTAAGGGAAGGAGAGATGAACACTTCAAAATGGGGAAAAAGTGGGATGACTTTTTCATCATTAATCAAGTCTGCACTTGCCAAATTGAGACAATTACAGGATATGCTTAATCTGGTGTCAAAATATTTGAAAGTAGGTCATCCATCATGCCTCTGTGTGTGTGGGTGCTTTTCAAGACTTGGAACCATCACTCCTTTGGAGTAATACACTGTGACTCCATTAAGGAAAATGCCTGGTGTAGGACCTCAGTGGAAGATATAAGACACAGGGTTAAACCTGCCACCCATGTCCCACAGTCCCAATCCAGTTGTTGTTGTTGTGTGCCTTCAAGTCATTTCTGATCCTAAGGTGACCCCATCATGGGGTTTTCTTGGCCAGATTTGTTCAGAGGAGAATTAGCATTGCCTTTCCCTGAAGTGAGAGCATGTGACTTGCCCAAGGTCACCAAGTGGGTTTCATGGCCAAGCAGGGAATCAAACCTGATCTCCAGAGTCTCAGTAAACACTCAAGCCACCATGCCATGCTGGATCTCAGTGCATTCCACAGTCCCATTCCATAGTTGGGAGTTTTGTACCTTCTACAATATTTGATTCCCCACTTCAGTAGGGAAGATTATTTGTTTTTTGTTTTAAGCAGATTTTGCCTGATATGTAGATCAATAGGTGGAAAATATTTGTTGTGCTGTCCCTGTTGTTTCTTTGGCTGTTAAAAAGATTGTTTCAGTTTAGAAAACTATGATTTAGCATGATGCTAAATTTAAAAAAAGAAGGCAAAATGTTGAAATACACTATACCCAAAATATCCTCTGATGGCTTCATGAATTAGGCACACTCTGTGGCCAACTTTCCCAGTAATGTCAGCTTTTTCTATGTTACAATTTCAGCTGATTTGTAATGGCTGCTCCTTGAGTTGAAAATATCACCTCCAACATAATGGAGGAGGGGAAAGGAAAGCTTTGTTAAGGACCATTTTGCTTGATCAATGGCTGCTGCGTCTCACAAATCCTCTTGATGGCACTGGAGTCTTACAGATGTTTCTAGAGTCCCATCTTTGGGTACCAAATCCTATTATCTAGGTTAGCTCATCTGTATTCAAAAGATCAATGTTGCATTATTACAAAGATCCTTTCAAGTGTAAAAAGGATGGCACTTCATTACAGAAAGTAAAAGAAACTAATCAAACTTTCTTGGGGAAATCATTGACTTTTTTCAGTAAAGGGCAAATTTAAGAATTTGAAAGTCCGAGATGTGAGTGAACCACACAGAGTGCTTCTTGCTTTGACTTAAATCTTGTGTAACACATTTCTTGGATTTTCATGTAACCTGCTGAAGAAAGTGGCACAGTACTGCTCTCTAAATGGATTCCAATTACATAAATGTTGCCACTCACTCTCCCTGAATGTTCAATATTCTATCTCTGGCAGCCTGCCCAGTTTGTAAGCGGTTTCTTGCACAGTGGAGAATTGGAAAAGAGCAAAACTGCCACAAGCAAGCACTGTGCACCAGTGTATCCCAGAGCTTGGGGAGAATGATTTGCTAAATCTGAAATCACAAGCATTTGACTTTACAATCCAGGGCAGGTATCAGCAAGGGATTAGCAAATATTGTGCAAACAATAATTTATTCATGGGATTGCTTTTCTTCCCTTTTCTTTTTGGCCTCCTCTTGTATTTGTGTGTGTTTCCCACAAATACATTGCAGAGAAAATACATTTGTTCATTGCTTGCAATCCAGTAGTCTGCAAATATTAGCAAATTGTGTTACATTAACACTGGATTTCTTTTCACTAGCTGTGTGGTTTTAATAATATAAATACTCTGATTTTAGTTTAACATGAGAATTTTTAAAGAAATTCTGGAGAAAAAGCAGGAGAAGCCAAATGTTTATAGGAATTAAACAATCAGATATGTTACTTTGTTTGATTCCTTAGCTCTGTGTCCATGGGGACTTTTCCTTGGACATTTCTGCAAGTGTCTTTAAAGAGCATATGACTTGGCTTTTTAAGAACAGGAAAAAAATTAATATGGGGAGACACAACTGAACAGCATCAAACTGTATTTGTAAGAAATACTCATGGATAATCCATGTGGTCACCATATGTCAACAGGAGGCTTGAAGGCACATATATGAAGAAAGTAGGAGGTTTTCTCACTCTTTCATTATACTAGAACTGGGGATGAGACCATCTGGTAAAGCTGAATTGTTGGAACCTTTCTTTTTTTTGTTTGGCTGTGAAAGCTGGAAAGTAAAGAAAACTAACAGGAAAAGTAATGATTCATGTGAAATGTGGTGGTGGAGGAGAGTTTTACAGATACCATGGATTGCTAAAAGGATCAATAAATTGGTCTGAAAGGAAATTAAGCCACTAGAAGCCAAAATGGCTAAACTGAGGGCATTATAATTTGAACATATCATAAGGTGACATGACTCACCGGAAACGAAATAAAATTCAATAAAGGGGAAGGAAGCTAGGGATAGAGAAATACAACATTACCTGTGGATAGACTCAGTCAAGGAAGCCACAATTCTGAGTTCACAAGATCTGAGCAGAGCTGTTAATAGCAGGGTGTCTTGGAGGTCTTTCATTCATAAGGTTAACAGAAGTGAATGCCTGTTTGATGGCAAATAGACATTATTTGGATATACACACTTCCCCTCACCTAAATTAAAATCCCTGCAGATAGTCAGGCTATTGGCCAGAGGCTCGTCACACTTTATTCTTTTGAACAGAGAAATTAGTCAGGGAGGAGCAATAATATCCTGCAAGCAAAAAGCAATACAAATTCCTTTTTATCCAGGTGTAAACAGTAGCAAACAAATAGAGAAAGCGGATTTTTAATAAACTATACCTGCTATTAATAACATACACACAAACATACATTTGTTCAGAAGCAACATATATCAAGTATCAACATTTAAAATGTTACTTTAGAAGATAATGTAATATTGACTAATATAATTAGACTTTTCATTTAACATATGTTTATGCATTGCTTCAAAATGTTTTGAGAGATATTTGGGAGAATTTGAGGGCCGTTTTTTTATTTAAGACTGCTTTTAAAAGTAGCACATTAAGCTGCTTACCAAAGACTAACATTATTTATTCCCCACAAGCAACCAATAAAAAAAAGATTAATGGTAACACATGTTTTCAATAATATTTTTGAAACTTTGCTTACTATTATGTGATTTTCATATACACCCACTCACTCACTCACACTCACACACACACACCAAACACTAGTATTAATCTCAGAATGGAAAATGTTCACAGGTGAAATGACCTCCCAGTTTGCCTTCAAGCAGTTCAGTAAACATCATTCATACAAGACAACAGTACAAGTCATCTTTAAAATACCTCTTTTCAAAACCTGAAATAAGAAGTTTGCTATCTTACCCAAAAACAATAGGTAGCAGTATGTTGTACAAGGCTTTAAAAGAGGAAGGAATATCATATTCCCATCCAGTCCCCCAGAATATTATCATTATACTAACAAATTTATTAAGCGTAAGACCAATCCTGCCCTGACAGGGAGAAAATTGTGTAGGCTAATTGGTCAAAGCTGCAGGTGGCATTTTGTGCCATTCATTTCCATGGGCATTTTAACTATTTAATTTCAACAGAGATAGAACTGAGCGAGTTTATTAACTGAATCGTATGAGAATAACTGGATTTCTCCATGGGGAGTCTCTCCCTAATGTGTCAAGAAGGTTATTCTTCTATCCTGAACAATCTGCAGGCTCTCAAGTACATACACAAAGAGATACTCTGCCCTGGTGTTGCTATAGTTACTGTTGTTTTATCCTCTTCCTTTACCTGCTAATGGCAGAGCTGGTCTGTGCTGTTCCTCCAGCACCCCACAGCAAAGAAGAGATGGAGCAGGCAGTAAAGACGGCAATAGCAATGTGACAGCTCAGAGTGGAATCAGCAATTTTCAGATGTCTGTACCATAGTGTTGAGCTTACCACTGCAACCCTAAGATTATGAGCCAGTAATAATTGTGATATATCTGTACACTGCCTAGATCCCATGGTCATAGGACTGTTTTACTTCAGTCTCCCATAAGTTATCAGATAGTGATGGTGTGTGCTTCAAAGTCTTCTCCTGTAAGAACAATAGTGTCATTGTGTAGGAAGAAAGGGACAGAGATGAGAATAAATGCAATGCTTGCCAATCTTTGCTGACAGCCACGTGAATCTTTTATCTTTTATCTGCAAGACTCAAGGATAAGATGTATTTTGTCTGGTATCAAGACCAAGCTTACATGACCTATTTCATGTTATTATATTTATGTTTATTAACAGAGACATAGCACTGGTCCCATACTAATGACCAATACTCACTACTACATATCTAGTGACATTATAAGGCATGTTAGAAGTCTTCAAAATGACACAAATTAAACATGTTGTGTTTAAGGAGCAAGGTTATTAGACTGAAAATAATCTATGGTTTTCAAATCAGTGAAAAACCTCATTTTGGAATCTTGGTCTGCAAATTGTAGCTTACCGGAGCACCTCTACAATTTATTCAGCCTTTTCTTTCTGAAATCTGCCCATATTTTATAGTCTGTGCATTTCACCCTTGTTGTTTATAGTGTTACGGTAATTGCATCCATAAATTACCCATTTGACACCAACTGTATTTGTACAGAATATCGTGGCTGAGCATTGCAGATATTTTAAAATGCCATCAACAGTGAAAAGGGCTCAAATTGATTCAGGCAGTGGAGTTTGACTTTTCAGCACCAAATATCTGTGTTAAATTATGTCTGCACTGGGCAATACTTGCATGGTTTGTTTTAATATGTGTTTCCTAAATTTTTCATGATATATTTTTGCTGGTATAGTTTAACCCAAAAATATTGTCCTCCTCCAGTTAATTTTCTATTTCTGTTGTCATCCTTACTCTCATGTCTGTCTCTATTCTGCATAATGGAATTTTACAAAATGTTATCATTTACACTTGCTGCAAATTTCTTCTTAGCACTTATAGAACAAGTAACCAAAAGCCAGAAGAGAAGGCCAGCACTATCTACTTTTGCACTAGTCTTCCTTGACAAGGGAAACAACTGTTCAACCTTGCAAAAGCTGATTCAAAGATAAAAAGAAGGTGTTGCAGCCCATATTAGGTAATGTGATGTTACTGGCACACCTAGCTACTCCAAATAAATGCAGGTGTTCAGAGCCACACAAACTGCATCCTAGGAAATTAATGGAACTGCACATATACTCTCACAAACATGGTTATAATTTTTGAACAGTATTATATGACAGGTGAAATATAGCAAATTTGCAGGCTGGCAAATGTGGATTAGGGGAATTCAGTATAACTGAATTCAGAAAGGCTTTCAGAAAGGGCCCCCACAATGCTTTTATTGACAAGCTGATCAAAATGTGTGGTAAACAATACTACTGTTAAGTGAAATTCTAGCTTCTTGAAGGAACTATATCCAAAGAATGGGGGTGGTGGTGGTGGTAGTATTCTTGAGGCCAGGAGTGCATCACATGCTGGATATAACAGCCCAACAGTTATAGAGGGAACTGGGTGAATAATACAAAAACCCAACAGTGGGAAGGGGGAAAAAAACTTAAATAAGCAGCTAAGGAGAATGGCCCATGATCTTAGATGTCTGTGCAGTAATACACATAGCATGGGAAATAAACAAGAGGAACTTGAACTCTTGACTAAGCAAAGCAAATGTGATATAATAGACATCATTGAAACCTGGTGAATGATTCTCTTAATTGGAATATAGGGCCCAAACAGACAGGCCAAAATAAAGCTGCTTCGGGTCACTTTGGAGGTATGCTGTTTAAATGTCATACGCATCTCAAGAGGCCAGAAGCTGCACCAAAGCTGCACTCCAGTCCTTAGGATTGGACCGTGGCTTTGGCATGGCTTCTGGCCTCTTAGAGCACATGCATAATTTAAACAGCATATCTCCAAAGTGACCCGAAGTAGCTTTATTTTGGCCTGTCTGTTCAGGCCCATAGTAACAGAGGGGTATAATTTATTTTAGAGGAATAAACCAAATAGGAAAGGAGAACAATTAGCATTATATATCAAGGATGTTTACACCTGTGAACAGATCCATAACTCAAAGTCTGGAAGTCAGGTTGAGAGCATCTAAGCAAAAATTAAGAGAGACAGAAAGAACAAGGATGTTATTGTGGGGGTGTACTACAGACCTCGAAGTCAGACTGGAGGACTTGGATAATGCATTCCTGGAACAGATAACCACACATTGATAAAGGAGAGATGTAGTAGTAATGGGAGATTTCAACTATCCTGATATGATATTTGTTGAAAGTCAACCTCTGCCAAGAATATAAGGTCTGACAAATTCTGCACTTGCCTTGCAGACAATTTCCTTGTCCAGAAGGTATAAGAAGCAACAAGGGCATCAAGTATGTTAGATCTGATCCTAACCAATAGTGATGACCTTGTTAATGAAATGGAAGTGGCACACTCCTTAGGTGGGAATGACCGTGTTCTGGAGTTCATTATACAGCAGAAAGGAGAAGCCAAGCATAGTCAGATATGCATTCTAGACTTCAAGTAAGCTGATTTCAGCAAATTTAGGAAAATAGTGGGTTTATTTCCATAGTCAGGAATGCTAAAAGAGAGAGAAGTTCATGAAGGATAGGAGTTTCTTAAAAAATCAGCTATTAAATTACAACTTTGAACAGGAAAAATAGAAGGTGTCCAAAGAAACCAGATGAATGTCTAAAGAACTTTTAACTAAGTTATGTCTGAAAAGTGGCATGTACAAAGAGGAAAATCACCAAATTGGAATTTAAACAAATAGCCAGAATGTGTAGTGAGAAAGTCAGAAAAGCAAATGTGCAAAAAGAGCTCAAGCTGGCTAGAGTGGTTATAAACAATTTTTAAAAAGGCTTTTTAAACATTATGTCTGTAGCAAGAGGATGAATAAGGAAATAGTAGGGCTGCTGCATGGAGAAGATGGAGAAATGCTAACAGGGAACAGAGGCGGGGTACAAACTGCCACTTTGCGGCGCTCCCCCGCCACCGGCATTTGCTCCGCGCGGGAGCCGCAGCAGCCAAACCGCGTGACTCCCGCGCGGAGCAAAAAAGAAGCTCCATTTCGGAGCTTCTTTCTGCGGCGCCTCTATGATGTCGCGAGGCGCCGCAGGCGCATTCGCGACGTCATAGGTGCCGCGACACGTCTGGACGCTATGCGTCCAGTACGTAAAGATGGTGGCGCCCATGTGGAAGGGGCGCCGCCATCTTGTACGTACTGTATACGTACTAGGGTAGGGGGGTGCGGAAGCACGCCCCTTCCTAACCCTAGTACGTATACAGTACGTACTATATGGCGGTGTGTATCCCGCCAGAGAAAAGGCAGAGCTACTCAACACTTCTTTGCCTTGGTTTCTCCCAAAAGGAGAAAAGGGCTCCACCTGAAGTAAATGGAGCAGATGATGCAGAGGGAAATGCAGAACAAAATAAGTAGAGGTAGTACAGGAATTCCTGGCTATTCTAAATGAATTAAAGTCTCCATGGCCGATGAACTACATCCAAGTGCATTAAAAAAATTGGCAGATGTAATCTCAGAACCACTGACAATAATCTTTGAGAATTCTTGGACAACAGGATAAGTCCTGGCAGACTAGAGGAGGGCAAATTTTGACACCTCTTCAAGCAGACATCATAGCTAACACTTCTTAGCACTGTAGACAGGGAGGTGTAGGTGGTCCTCCATGTGTAACCCTCCCTCCTAGAAAACCCTATTATGAGACATCGAAAGTGTCACACAAGCAGGACAAGAGCACTAACAGAGAGAGAGAAACTAAATGAAAACATGCTTGCAAGAACAACTAAGGGCAGTCAAAAATGATGAAGCAAGTAGTAAACATGCTCAGAAAGACAAATCCCATCAGAAGCAACACCACACATAAAATAGGGACATGGAATGTGAGAAGCACGAGCCAAGGAAAGCCAGACCAAGGACCAGGATGCTCTATAATAAAAAAAGAAAATAATTCAAGATCAGGAAGGAATAAAACGATGTTGGATGCAATACACAGAAAAATTATATAAAAGAGATGACAACACGAAGGACACATGGAATGAAGAGCCATATGAAGATGAACCCCAAATTCTAAAAATGGAGGTGGAGGCTGCAATAAAATAAATGGCAAAAGACAAATCTCCAGGAACAGATGATACTCCAATAGAACTGTTGCAATAAACATTGACAGAGTCAAGTGTTAACCAACATATGTCAACAGATATGGAAAACAAAATGATGTCCAACAGATTGTAAAAGATCAGTATAAATCCTCTTCCACAAAAAAGGAGGCACAAGAGACTGCAGCAACTATAGAACGATAGCATTAATCTCCCATGCAAGAAAAATTTATGCTCAAAATACTGCAACATAGACTTCAACCATGCAACCATGCATGGAGAGAGAAATCCCAGAGGTCCAAACAGAGTTCAGGAAAGAAAGAGGCACTAGGGACCACATCACAAATATACAATGGCTAATGGAGCGCAGCAGGGAGTTACAAAACAAAATCAGCATGTGCTTTATAGACTATAGCAAAGCCTTTGACTGCATAGATCATAAAAGGCTATGGAATGCCCTTGAAGACATGGGAGTGCCAACACATCTGATTGTCCTAATGAGAAATCTGTACCCTGGACAAGAGGTTACTGTCAGAATAGAACATGGAGAAGCGGTACCAGACAGGGGCTCAAGCTTGACTCACTTGCATTCTTCCAAGGTTGCTAAAATGAGTATCCAGTTTGTTGGGGACAAGTAGGTCACAGTTGTAAACTTAGAGACTGCTTCAGTGGTATGAAGCGGTATATAAATGAAGATGCTAAACAGAATGGTTCCCAATTGGCAAAGGTGTCAGACAAGGTTGCACCCTATTATCCTACCTATTCAACTTATAAGCAGAACATATTGTAAGGAAAGCAGGCTTGGACACAGAAGAGGGAGGAGTGAAAATAGGAGGAAGAAATATCAACAATCTCAATCTCAAATATCAAATATCAACAATGCTGATGACACCATAATACTAGCAGAAAACCTGACAGATCTGGAACAACTACTAAGGAAGATCAAAAAAGAAAGTGCAAAGGCAGGCTTACTGTTGAACATAAAGTAAACAAAAATAATGACCACAGAGAACTTACACACATTCAAACTAGACAATGAGGAAATAGAAATAGTAAAAGAGTACTCATATCTGGGATCAAACATTGTTTGGGATGGGGACTGCAACCAGGGAATCAGAAGAAGATTAAGAATGGGGAGAGTGGCTATGAAAATGCTAGAAAAGATCCTAAAATGCAAAGACATACAACTTGACACAAAAGTTAAAATCATACAAGCCATTGTATTCCCTATTACCATGTATGGATGTGAGAGCTGGACAGTCAAGAAAGAAGATAGGAGAAAAATCAATTCATTTAAGATGTGGTGCTGGAGAAGAGTGCTGAGGATTCCATGGATAGCCAAAAAGACAAACAAATGGGTCCTGGAGCAGATTAAGGCAGAAATAGCTCTAGAAGCCAAGATGACAAAATCATAGACTGCAGTACTTTGGACACATCATGAGAAGGCATGAATAGTTGGAAAAAACAATAATGTTACGAAAGGTAGAAGGAAGTAGAAAAGGAGGAAGGCCATGTGCTAGACGGATGGACTTTATTAAAGAGACCACAAATATGAATTTGCAGGAGCTGGGCAGAGTAGTAGAGGACAGGGGTGGGTGAGGGGTGGAGATGTCTCATCAGCAGGGTTGCCATGGGTCAAGATCGATGCAAAGGCAGTTAACAACAACAACAATAATGTGACATTTGCCAGTCTTCCAAACGTGATGCCCTTTAGGATATGTGGAACTATGACTCCCAAGATTCTCCAGCCAGCAACTGGGTGTTATAGTCTAATACGTATAAGTGGAAGAGTGACAGGTTAGGAAAGACTGATGTCATCAATGACTTTTAAAAATCTTGAGCCATTTTACTGTAGTGGATAGACTGTGCCAGATTAATAGACTCACCTGGAAGGGTACTGTAATGCTGTGGTACAGCAGTAATACAAACCCATCCCTTCTCTCATACTGATCGTCTCCAAAGTGACCAGCCAATTATACCTTTGCATAATTGTTCCTCCAAAAGAAAGTAGGAACCAATCATGCAGGCTGGGTCTCCTCATATGGAACATTAAGTGAGGATCAAAAGGAGCTGACTTAGACAATTTGTCCATCTAATCCACTATTGTCCACTTTAACTGCCAGTGGCACAGGTCTTTGTACCACCTGCAGCAGAAACAGTGGATTCAGCTTTGGACTTCTTTTTTTTTGCTTGCAAGTCACACATTATACTTCAGTATCAGAGGCTGGAAACATTAATGTCAGCACAAACACTAAATGTCATTTTTAAAAAAAAATTTTAAAAAGTTGATTCACCATCATTAAAACATCAAGAAAATTTAATGAAAATTAATACACATTTGAATCATTAATAGTATTTAAACGTAAAAGTAAAATGACCAGTAGAACATAAACATATTAATGTGGTTTGCATTTTAACAAATGAAGCACCACATTTTAAAATGGTTGCCAAAATGTAAAACAAATTATAGCAAATATTATATTTCTAAATTCTCTTCAGAATCCAGACTGATGGTAGAAATATGTGCTGTTGCTCCTTGTCTCTACTATTACAGCCAACAGTCTACCTTAGCTTCATCATTAAAGGGAACAGAAGATTCTGCAGACCAATTAAAGGACCAATGAAAGCTGGAGGCTACCATGTCAGTGGAGATGTCAATCTACTCAAAATTTTACTCTGACTTTTAAAGGACTATCAAGGGGCTGGACGTGTCAGCACACTGGATAGCTCCTTTAGAGCTCAAACCAAAACCAAGACTAGATTCACCACTAGCATACAAAAGACTTGTCCATGTCAATGATCATCTTTGTCAATCACCTAGCCTTCATTGCTATGCCTAAATACCCTGAAAGCACCAGATCCCATGTGATCTCATAAGCTAAGCAGGCTCAGCACTTGAATGGGAAACTGCGAAAGAATACCAGGTACTTTAGGCTATGTTTCAGAGGAAGGAATGGGCAAAACCACCTCTAAGTATTCCTTGCCCAAGAAAACCCTATGGAATTCTTGGGGTCACCATAAGTTGACAGGAGACTTGAAGGCACATACATGCACACAGCCATCATTGAGATGGAGTAGCCTGGATTCTCAACTGGGCTAAGAGAGAGACACGTGGAAACAGACCTGCCTATATTTATGTTGTACTTTTGTATGTCTTCTAACTGGATGCTGTTAGTCTTCACTGAAAAGTGGGTTGTCCATCTAATTAAAGCATTGACTAATAATTAAGTAACACCAAGGAGCTCAAAGTAGTATAATAGCTTGATCAACAGCAAACATCCCCATTCCCAGGCTAAACTCAGGGTCTTGTTAAAATGGGCTTAGCTCTATCTATATCATGCCGGGCTGTTTGGGTATACAGCTTATCTTCAGTAAAGAGATTCCTTCATCCACTGTGTACATCCTAGAATATTGTACTTTGCAACAAAAGCCCATATATTTAAAGAAAACTTTAAGCCAAAGCCTCTTTTCAGTAGATGCACTTCTTTGACAGAACACAATCCAAGCACTACTTAGTGTTTTTTTTTAAAAAAAAATTGGGGAATAGTAGATAAAACATTTCTTAAGCAAACAAAATGTCAAAAAGAGTAAAGAAAATAGCCCTTGAAAGCAACAGGCAATCTTGCTTGATATCTTAGTGTGCTCCACTCTAGCTTCCATAAATCACACTGAAATGGCAGGAGATTTCAGCCCTGTGTTGCTTAAACCATGACATGCCAGTGACAAAAACCTTGCTAAATCCTGGCTGCTTCCTTTCCTTTCCCAACGACAAT
Organism: Sceloporus undulatus; assembly: GCF_019175285.1. Lineage (NCBI taxonomy): Eukaryota > Metazoa > Chordata > Lepidosauria > Squamata > Phrynosomatidae > Sceloporus > Sceloporus undulatus. The sequence continues at coordinate 120,124,760 of NC_056523.1, read as the reverse complement.
CCCACCCCCAGTCATGGGCCACAAAGGGCAGAAACAATTGTGATCATTATTGTAAAACAGAGGGAAATTAGATTGACATTTCAACAGTCTATCACAGAGAGGGAGGGAAGTGCGTAGACAGGAGCAAGTCAAAGAAAGTGGGAGAAAAACACAACAGCTGAGTGGGAAGCAAAATAGTAAGTTTGGCAAGACCACTCTTTTTATGTATCTCACAGCTCTACTGTGAAACTCTAAATTCAACTGGTAAGTAAAGTAGCTCCCATCCAGGGGCATAGTGGGGGGAGTGAAACGAAGGGGTTTACCTCCCCATAAAATATCTTCCCTCCCTTCACACACATATGCTCCCAGTGTAATTTTCCTTCAGTCTCCAAATTTGTAGCATTGCATTGCAAAGAGTGAAACACTGAACATCTTTCACATTTATCTATCATTTGGTTTCTGTTTTCACTCCCGATGGAAGGCGCATGCAGTTCAGATGTAGACACCGTAGTCGTTGTTGGTGCCTGAAGTTGTTGTTCCTCTTTGGTGAGAGGTGTAGGACACATCTGTCCACCTTCTGCTCCCTTGTCCAGTGCTGACTCTGGAGCATCATCTGAGCGTTGAACTGTTGTTAGTGTTGTAGGCACAACTGAAGTCAATGTCAATGTCTCCTTTGGTATATCACATCCCTGCTGCTGGGGAGTGACAGTGATCTCTCTTGGCATAACTTCTGGTGTGACAGACACCTGTCGTTGTTCAGCAACAGTGTCCTTTGTCTGACTATGGACATTATCCATCACTGACTGTCCCTTCTCCTTGGATAGGGTTGAGTCAAGTTGCTGGAACTCAAAGCATTGTGCTTCAGGTTCACCCGTAGGTTGTTGCTCAGGGTGAAGCATCACTTGGAAGTCCTCCTGGTTCTCCAGAACAGCTCCTGGACTCCCCTCATACTCTTTTTCCTTGAGGTCTCAGTGCAGGTTCTCTCTGGCTCCACCCCTTTTGCCACCACTGGCCTTGGGCTGGTAGTCAGAACCTGCAACTCTCCCACCTCGCTAGACAAAGCAGAACCCATAGGCTCTTCAGCCTGCTCTGCTGTTGAGGTGACTGCTTCTTGCAGCTGGCAGTCCACTAGGGACCCTTGTGTCCCCACGGACTCCTTTGCATGGTTCACCTTGTTGTCTTGCACCTGATCCTGCAGGCTGTCGGCCTGCGACTCACTCGGTGCACTTGCCCCCTTGGACACCAATGAGTCAGGAGGGTGACATGGAGAAGCTGGGGCGCCCTCAGCACCATCCTCAGCCCTAAACACCTCTAGTTCCAAGCATTTCAAATAAAGGAGACATTGTTATTGTTGTTGTTGTTGTGTGCCTTCAAGTCATTTCTGACCTGTAGCAACCCTAAGATTATTATTATTATTATTAACCTTTATTTATAAAGCGCTGTAAATTTACACAGCGCTGTACATACAATCTTTTTAATTAGACGGTTCCCTGCCCTCAGGCTTACAATCTAAAGAGACACAACATAAAAGGAGAAGGGAAAGGTGGTGGGGCTAGTAGGCTAATACATATAAAGTACATAGCAATACAGGAAATGGTTGATAAAACAGGCATCAAAAGAACATCAAATAGCAAGCGACAATTATGCAATGCCTGGGAACGCTTCTCTGAACAGGATGGTCTTCAACTCGGTTTTGAAGCTGGTTAAAGAAATGATGGCCCTTGCTCACGGGGGAAGAAGGTTCCAGGAGTGAGGGGCAGCAAGTGAAAAGGGGCGAATCCGAGATGGGGCAGAGGAAATCCTGGGCTGGGACAGGAACCCTTGACTACCAGAACGGAGGGCCCGAGTGGGAAGGTGAGGAGAAAGAAGGTCTGATAAGTAAGGAGGGGCCAGCCCATGGAGGGCTTTAAACGTCGACAGCAGGAGCTTGTACTGAATACGGAAAGGGAGGGGGAGCCAGTGAAGGGATGCCAACACAGGAGAGATGTGGTCAGAGCGGTGGGCGGATGTGATAATGCATGCATCTGAATGCTGGACAGAGATTAAAGGACGGAGGTGAGAAAGAGGAAGCCCAGCCAGGAGAACGTTACAGTAATCAAGTCGTGAGACCACTAGGGCATGGACCAGGATCTTGGCAGTAGAGGCGGAGAGATATGGTCGGATTTTAGCAATATTGTACAAAAAGAATCGACAAGCCTTGGCTGTGGTCTGGATCTGAGGGATACATGACAGAGAAGAATCAAAGATGAAACCAAGACTGCGGGCTTGCTGGACTGGTTGAATAGAAATGTTGTCCACAGAGACAGAAAAGGAGTGTTGAAGGGTGGGCTTAGGAGGAAAGACAAGAAGCTCCGTCTTGGACATGTTGAGCTTTAAACGCTGATGGCGCATCCACTGCAAGACAGCTGTGAGACATGATGAAACTTGCTGTTCAAGCCTTGGAGAAAGGTCGGGGGTGGAAAGATACAACTGGGTGTCATCGGCATACAGATGGTAGGGAAAACCAAAAGAGCTAATGAGTTTACCTAAGGACAGTGTGTAGAGAGAAAACAGAAGGGGACCCAGAACAGAGCCCTGGGGAACTCCAACAGATAAGGAAACAGGAGAAGAAGTCTGACCCCCTGCAACTACTGCAAAAGATCTGCCAGACAAATAAGATCTAAACCAGTCGAGAACAGAGTCTGAGAACCCAAGGTCAGAGAGTATGTCAACTAGGAGATAGTGATCAACGGTGTCAAAGGCTGCAGACAGATCAAGAAGGATGACAACAGAGTGAAGGCCATTTGCCTTGGCCAGTAAAAGATCGTTTGAGATCTTGGTGTGGGCTGTCTCTGTAGAATGCCGTGGGTGGAAGCCAGACTGAAAGGGATTGAGAATTAACTTGGCTTCAAGAAACTCAAGACAGTGAGAATAAACAACCCATTCCAAAACTTTAGAAAGAAAGGGAAGAAGAGAAATAGGACAATAGCTAGACAAAGAGGAGGGGTCAAGAGAAGATTTTTTCAGAATAGGGGAAATGAGAGCATGTTTGAAGTCCGAAGGGAAGGAGCCTGTAGAGAGAGAGAGATTGAAGATATGGAGAAGCGAAGGCAGAAAAGAAGGAGCTATAGAGATTAGAAGACGAGTAGGAATTGGGTCAAGAGAACAAGTTGCAGGTTTGCAAGAGTTCAGAAGTGTAGAGAGTTCATCCAAAGAAGCAGGAGGAAACGCAGAAAATTTGTTAGGCGAGGGCGATAGAAGATTATGAGCAGAAGAAGAATCGGGAGGGACTATCTCAGAGCGAATAGTGGTGATTTTAGAGATGAAATAATTAGCAAAGTCATTAGGAGAGAATGATGAAGAGACAGGAGGATGAACCTATCGTGTGTGTGTGTGTGTGTGTGTGTGTGTGTTTTGCAAGATTTGTTCAAGGAAGCTTAGCCATTGCCCTCCCCTAAGGCTGAGAGTTTGTGACTTGCCCAATGTCACCCAGTGGATTTCATGCCTAATCGGGGAACTGAACCTTGTTTTCCAGAGTTCAACACTCAAACCACTAAACCAGGCTGATATACTAAAATGATGCTCTGGCCTTTACATCCTATATTCTGCTGTTTCCTGAGTCAATACTGCTCAAACAGTAAATGTATCCATTCTCATCAAGTTTATTTACAGCAGCTACAAATAGCATGCGCTCAGGCATATCTTTCTTGTTCTTCTTGTTTCATATGTGTCCACTTTTCCATGGTGCATGAAGCAACTATCATCTATGTCTGCAGTGTAGCTGTACTTTATAAAATTGTTCTTTCTGTCCATGTGTATAAAACATATGTACCCAGTGTTTCTGAAGAAAACTTTCTGTTTTCTTTACTGGAAATGGAATGCAAAAGACAGGCATTAAATATTTTTAGTTCTGCCATAGAAGGTTAACAAAGAGCTGCTGCTTTTTTTCTAAACTGAAGGCTTCTTTCTTCCACTTTATTTTCTTTCTGCCTTGAACTTATGCAACCCAATTTCTTGCTTGTTTTCAGCTCCCTTTCTTAGCACTTGATGGAAGGTTTAGCCTGTGATTGAGTCACAATAATTCTGTTCAGTCTGTCTTCCCACTATTTTATCTCATTAATTGCTTGATCACTCGGAATAGAAATAATCTGCCATTAGCTCACAACTTCAAAGGGCCTCTCCTGATGATCAAGCTGCTCTTTAACAGCTCTTTAAACAGCTCTTTATATCCAATAGGTTAACTTCAAAGTGTACCTTGTGGGTGTTCTGATTTCATCTGACAGGTAAACAGTAATTTATGACCAAAGATAGGGAGGTAATGAAGTGCTTGCTTAACCATAGATGCTGTCCTCTTCCTTCTTGTAAAAAATAAAGGGTTTTAAAATTATCAAAAGGTTTAGTTTTGACAACACTGGAAACAAATTACCCCATTAGCCAGTGGAGTGGCAACAGTTGTTTGTCAGACTTAGCTATTTCTCTGTGTTATGAGGGTGTGGGGTTTTTATTTCACACATGATGCTTGAAGCATGTCTTACTTCAGTAGTTTGTTACTTAGGGGATAAAATACAACCATTAAAATGCTAATTTGTATTAAAATTCACCACTTCTATCTCTTTCACAAATAAACTGTTCACATCCTTTGCAAAAGAGATAAATGAAATTAAGGCAAGTCTCATGGATCTATGCCATTGGTTGTATTCTCAGACCTGTACCCAAAATGTATGCTTGTTTATTTAATTTATATTCTAGCTTTCTCCCAGCATACAATCCAAGGCAGCTAAATTGTTGGAATACAACTTCCATCATCCAAACATCAGTCAATAGCTGGGAGTTGTAAATCAAACTTGGGAACCACTGGTCTCTTGGCCCCTTTACACTCCCCTGTTATAGCACTTAGATTCCACTTTAACTGTCATGGTTACATCCTATGGTAGCCTAGGATTTGTATTTTGGTAAGGCATTAGAATCATCGGGCTGAGAATTCTAAATACATCTCCTTAAACTGCAAATCCCAAGAATCCATTGGATGCTGTTATGATACTTAAAGTAAAATGATGTAATGTGAAAGGTTCTTCTGCACTGATTGCAATTATGAGGTTGCGATCACACTGCAAAATTGTTGCTGTTTGACACTACTTTAACTGTCATGGCTCCTTCCTATGGAATCTTAGGATTTGTAGTTTGTTGTGGCAGCAGACTCTCTGACAGAGAAGGCTAAAAATCTTACAAAACCAAAAATTCCAGATTTTCATAGCACTAAATACACGCAGCCTTAGTATTCTGTAGCATACAGTTGCAGATATGGCTATTATATGGTTTGTATTGTATAAGAGAGGGTCTTCCCAGTGGCTGCTTCTAGACTATGGGATGCCCTTTCCAGGGAGATAAAGCCAGTCTTCTTTCAGTTGCCCTTCTTCTGGCAGAGAAAGACCTTTTTATTCACGTGGCTATGTAGTAACTAACACGATTTAAATGGAGGTGCTAGACATCTTTTAAAAAATAATAATAATAATGTGACGTTTTAATTTAGTATGCATTTTAATATTTATAACCTATGGTGTCATTCTAATGTGTTTTAATGTTGCAGACCACCTTGTTTCCCAGCCTTGAGGAAAAGGCAGAATATAACTAGCTAACTAAATGGCACAAGCTACCCTCTTTCTTCTCTTCCATTTCCCCTTGGTATCATTGCACAATGGTGATGGTCATAGCTGGTTCAGTGAGGCATTCTGCCATATTAGCCTTTTAGATCATGGCTAAATCAGAATCTGGGAGCTTGGTTAGCTTAGCTCTGCCTCCTGGGACCCATTTCTATGCAGCTCTATCCCTCACCACTTTATTTCTCCTGCTCCTTTGCCCTGTGTTTTCTCTAGCCAAACTGACCTTTTCACTTCACTCAGAGAAGCTAAACTATTATGTAGTTGACACTTTCATTCACTCAGCAGTTAATATATTTCTGAATGTTTCATGACTCCCAAACAGATCAGCCTTAAACTGATATTACAATAGAAATGGTTTCCTCTGTCATTTAGATGCTTATAGACACCCCCCCCCCCCCATAAAGTGTTAGTTCTTTGACAGTAATCATAAGTAGGAAAGGGTAGCAGAATGGTCGTTTCATTCTGCCAAGTGACTGTATGGGATCCAGAACTACTTCCTCATACAACCGAAAAATAAAATTTATGAAATTCACTTCAGCAAGAAGTGATTGCCACAAGCTTAGATGGCTTTAAAGACAGGAGTGTGAGAGAGATAAATCCATACAGCAAAAAGACTGTCAATGGATTTTTGCTCTCATGTGTATATGCAACACCCATGGCGAAAAAGAGGATGAATTTCTGCTGCTGGGAGGGAAAAAGGCAAAGTCATCACCTTCATGTCCTGCTTTGGGGTTTTCTGGAGGCATTGTTGGCTATTATGTCAGTCAGAGTGGTGATCCTACTTCTTTAATCCTTGGGTTCAAGGGCTTTTTACTTCTGAAATAACCATGCCAAAGACTGGGGAACTAGGATAGTAGGAACCAATAAAGAAAGGCAGTCTTGAGAAAGCCCCAAATGCAACCCTAGAGTTGTTAGGGCATGCTCCCCTAGATTTTTGAATAGTGACCTTCATCACATCTTAAGGAAATTCAATGTCCTTAACAAGTGTAATGGTATCTATTATTAGTCTTTCTGCCTTGATGCTTGGCACATGAAGAAATACTATAATTATGATCTGGACTGAGGCCGCAAAGCTCTTTAAATAGATGTAAACAGTCTAATTACTTATCACCAAAGTAATGCAGATGCCATCTTTTATATCAACCATTTAAGAATCATAATATCCCTTCTGAAAACAGTACTTATTCAACATACATTCTGATTAAATACCTCAACTGACATTTTGAAATACAGGCCTCCAGTATTACACACTTTACTAAGTGATGATTATTAGTGGATATCCCACTGACTTGAGATGATTCATTTGGTCTGGATTTGAACTGGTGACCTAGCGATTAAAAACTCTTTTCTCATTAGCAATCTTCTCAGCCACTGAATATATGTTCAATTATATTTCTAGCAATATTGCCTCAGGGTTGGTGGATCTAAGAAAATGACATTTCAATAGCAGCAAATCAGAGTCTCTGTATTTAAAATGTCAGACATGCTATACCTTCAGAAGAGGTTCTTTATGGAAATGGCTATGCTACAATGGGGAATTCAATAATTCTTGTTTCACTTGAACATGATGGTGGTTTTATATTAATTCTTCTTTAATTGATTTGTAAAAGTTAGGACCATAGCCAGTTCATGAAGAAACAAGCCAAACTGAAATCAAGCTCTGTCAGCACAATATCCATACTGAGTTTTGAGCTTCTAGCATAATTATTCCTACTCCATCATGAAACAGTAATTATAATTGTCATTAGAATGATTTAAAACATCATGTGACACTCTTTAATAAGTAGATTCCATAGATGCACAAGTGCATCTAAAGGTAGCAGAAGTGTTGATTTAGTTACTGGTGGTTTCTCAAGAAAATTAGTTTCTTCAAAAAATCTTCAAAAAACAACAAATATTTAATTAGTTTTCTCAAATTAATATTCAGCTGCTCTATTCTCTCCTTGCTATCAGAACAATGTCCCTACCTCACTCTTCCCTTTTAGCCCTGTTTTTCTTCCCACCAAGAACATATTGATTTCTCATTAATGTGGTTCTCCATTTTTGTTTTCTTCTTCTTCAAGAATTTCAGGATATGCTTTGTGTATATTTATGTATTTACTGAATTTATATCCCACTCTTCTCCCAACATTCAAGAAAGTTTACTATAATTTTAAAAAGATTAAGCTAAAACTGTTTACAAAAGTTAAAAAGTAATTAACAATAATGTTTTTTTAATGTTAAAAACAGTTAGTAAACACTGAAAACATAATGGCTCTCTGCTTGTAGAATCCACTGTCCCACTGAAAGTTGCTTATGGTGACACAATGTTCGAATAGGGCTGTGATGACTTCCAGAAAAAAATTGCTGGATGAGTGCCATGGTCTCCCTTATGGGGATTTTGGTGAACAAGGAGACCATATCAAAGCTGAGTAGTATATCTCTGGGTTTAAGTTCAAGGTTATTGAGTTTTCCTATGAAGTGAGCTGAGTCCTTGATGCCATGGGAAGCCCTCTGAGCCCTGTGATAGTAAACTTGTACATGGAACACTTTGAAAAACAAGCCCTGGAAACAGCACCAAAAAGCCCACAACACCGTTCTGATATGTGGAAACACGAACACTTTCACCATTTGTAGCCATGGAGAAGAAGATCTGGCTGTGTTTCTTAAACATCTGATCAACATCCACCCAAACATCCAATTCACAATAGAAAAAGAAAAGGAAGGAACATTACCATTCTTGGTTGTCCTGGTCATCCGCAAATCGAACCAATGGTGGCCCACACAATATACAGAAAACCTACACACATGGACAGGTACCTGCACACGAACTCCAACCATTACCCAGGACAAAAAAGAAGCACAGTAAGAACACTGGTAGACTGGACAAAACGGATCTGTGAACCCAACATCTTGGAAGATGAATTGAAGCACCTAGACTGGACTCTATAGGCTAATAGTTATTCCAGATCATACATCAGAAGGTCTGCTAGACCCAGAAAAACCCAGAGGAGCGAAGATAAACAACCACCCAAAGGGAAGGTATTTTTTACTATATATCAAAGGAGTCACAGACAGGATAGGGAAACTGGTGAGGAGACACAACCTCCAAATATTTTACAAACTGATCAAGAAAATCCAGCAAATGCTGCACTCAGCAAAGGACAGGAGAGACCCTCTCACAACCGCAGGAGTTTACTGCATACCATGCAGCTGTGGACAAGTCTACATAGGGACCACCAAATGCAGCGATTAAACATGAATCAAGGAACACAAGAGACACTGCAGACTGGGCCAGCCAGAAAAATCAGCAGTAGCAGAACATGTTATAAATCATCCTGGGCATAAATGCTATTTGAAAACACTGAAATTCTGGACCATGTCAACAGCTATCAGGTCAGAATACACAGGGAAGCCACTGAAATCCACAAACACCAAGACAACTTCAACAGAAGTTTCTTCAACAGAAAAGAAGAAATCCTTAAAGTTAGCAAAGTTTGGCAACTAGTCAACTAGAAAAACACTAAAATCAAGACCCAGAAAAATGCAAATGCAAAAAACCACCCAGGGTCAGGAGTTTTCCCAGCAGACAATGATCACTAATTAAACAGACACTAATTCACTTTGCACATCCTCCCACCCTGGGACCTTGCCATCCAACAACAGAACAATACACAGATTAATATGGAAATCACTCCTCTTCTAGAAATGACACTCTCTCTCTCTCTCTCTCTCTCTCTCTCTCTCTCTCTATATATATATATATATATATATAATTGTAGATTGCACAGCGCTGTACATAAAACAATAAATATATAACAAAAAGCCTGCCTATGGCATACAATCTAAGAATAGCCCCACAAAACACTATGGATGCCGGCCATGAAAGCCTTCAACTTCACTCCTCTATCTAGTTCCCTGCATAGGTTAGCTACCAAGGTAACCAGAGCTATCTGTGTTCTATAACCAGGCCTGAAGCCAGATTGAAATCAATCTGCATAATCCATTTCATCCAGGAATTCCTGATGCTGGGATGCATAAGAACAGAAGAACTTTGTTGGATCAGATGAAAGTTCTGTCTAGTCCAAACTTCTCTCCACATAGGCGGGCTACAGACGGGCAGGGGAGGACGTCTTGGAGGTGTATTCTGCTGAATGCGGAGCCTCCAGACGGCCCGCCCCGGGGGCGTGCTTCAGGTGTTGGAGCTTCCACACGGGGGGCAATGAAGACGCCTCACCTGGGTCCGTTTCGGACCCGGAGCTTCCATACCGCCGCCTCGGAGGACGCTGCAAAAAGAGAGGCAGCTTCCTCACGGGCGGCCCAAACCGCGGCTTTTTTTTTTCTTTTGCCGCATGAGAAGTGCGCAGCTTCGCAGCTGCAGCGCTAAACAGCGGCGGCAGAAAGCCTGTCTGCGCATTTAAAGCGCCCAAACCCCTTTAAACTTTCTCTCCTCTACGAGGCCATGGAGGCTGGCATCTAGGTGCCAGGGAACCCCAGCATCAACATCACAAGCCAGCAGATCGGGCCCCTGATACTGGCTGACTGTGCCTACCCCATTCGGAAGTGGCTCATGACCCCCTTGAAGAGAAAGAGAAGAAGAAAGCAGGGGAGGCTGTGAAGAATGCCCTGGCAGATTTTTTTCTGACAAGGAGAATCTGAAGGATGGCTCCTGTGCCATCATCTGTGATGTCAGAGTGCATTGTACTGTAATAGCATAAGCACATGAATAAATGTATCCCATTATCCACAGTTTGAGTCTGCCTATCATTCCTGATCTGTGCTGTGGGCATGTTTTGCCACGTGCCTGAGGAGGACACACACAAACACACACACACAAAAGGTCTCCTGGCGCCTGTTTTCCTGGGACAAAAAGATACATCAGCTCCAACTGCCAATTGCCCCTTTGACAATGTATCAATCCCCCTCAAATTCAAGCTTTCCTAATGGCCCATTTGAATGTATCAATG
>NC_056523.1:120104702-120114096 GCF_019175285.1 Sceloporus undulatus | reverse complement strand
GGGGGCATTTTCTCGAGGCATCTCGTGCCCTCCGAAACCAAGGGTTTCAAAGAACGCTGCACCAATGTAGAGTTAAATTTAAAACTCTGAAGGCAGCGTTCTTCGAAACCCTGGAGGATTTCGGAGAGGCGCCCCCGGTTGACAGGCAGCCACCATTCTTCTCGCGGCTGAAGGACCTGTGGATCAGGGGAGATCGGCCCAGACCGGAAGATCGCCGTCCTCCAGGTAAGCCAGAGCTCTTGCCATGCCCTGTCCTCCCCTCCTTGACCCTTCCCTTGCCCTCCTGTCCCTCCTGCATGGTGCCAATGCCATCCCTCCTCTTCCCTTCTGCAGGCGTGCGGCCGAGGCGGAGGCGGAGGGAGGGAGGGCACCCTGCCAGGTCGCCCTCTCCACCATCCTCGGGGGACGAGGATGTCCCCGAGGGTGGGCCACAGCCAGGACCAGCTGCTGTGGCCCCTCCGCAGCCAGAGCAGGCTCCTCTGGCGGCAGGTAGGTCCCCAGGGTGAGGGGTGGGGGTTGCCTGCCTGCAGCCCCCACGACACTTGTGCCCTCGTCTGCCATGCCAGCATGGTAACTTGGGCCTTTCCTTCCTCTTTTGCAGGGCTTGAAGTCCTCGCTGCTGTTGCTGCCGCCGAGGAAGAGGAGCCTGGGCCGAGCCGCCGCCTGCCAGGACAGCCAGGGCACTTGGCTCTCGATGCCAGTGCCCTGGATCGTGTCCTCCAAGCCCGGCAGCAAGGTAAGTGTAGAGGTGAACCCAGGGAAGGGAGTGGGGGCACCCAGAAGCCCTGCCTGTGGGAGTGGGTGATGGTCTGCACAGGCTGATCCTAACCATCCTCTTTCTTTTCTCCCCACAGAGAACCGGACGGAGAGGAGGTTCGCTGCGCTGGAGGAGAAGGTGGACAAGCTGGCGGAGAGAGTCTCCTCCATGGAGGAGACTCTGCAAGAGATCCTCCGCCGGCTTCCCGCCCCACCGCCTCCTCCCCCTCCCTGAAGCAGCTTCCCTCCCCTGCCCCCTCTGCCATCCCCCCTTCACCCTCCCCCTTGTAAATATTGTAATTATGTATATAGAAATCGTTTTGTTATTGTTAATAAAAAAGTTTATTTTTTAAAAAAAATTGTGTGGTTAATTATGCGCAACTGCGGCGGTGTGGCTGTGAGTGTAAATGAGGCGCAACTGTGCAGTCTAAAGCTAGGCAGGAGTGGTGTGAGGTAGCAATCTGCAAACTCTGTCCTCCCAGGCATTTGGACTTCATGTCCCAGAATCCCAGACCACAGGGCAAGGTGGCTAAAAAAAAAAAAAGATGAAGTCCAAACGCCTGGGAGGACAGAGTTTGCAGATTGCTGCTTTGGGGACCAGTGAGCCAGGCATGGTGGGAGGAGAGAACAGGAAGGGTAGAATAGAGTAGATAGGGCTGGCAGGGAACACATGTCCTGGGAGGCGAAATGATGTCTTTATGGGACATCATGGGACCTAGTGCCTTGTCAGTGCTCCCTGCCCCTTGATCCCAGGCCCAGGCCCCCTGTAGTTGCCCCTTGCCTTTGGGGGCAAGTTTAGAGGGTATCAAAAGGTCTTGGGCACATTCAAGCTCCGGGGTCTCTTTTTTTTTTCCTTTGCCGGCTGGCGAATGCGCAGCTGCGCAGGGCTAAGCAGCGCCGGCAGAAAGCCTATGGGCACATTTAAAGTGCCCAAGCCCCTTTAAAACAAAGGTAGTTTCCTGCCAGCTGGTGATCAGCTGGTGTTGGCATCCTTGTCCGCTTGCACTTTGCCAGTGTCAGCAGCATCATAGATGCCTCCTCTCCTTTGGTCCCCGCGCTCCTGCTGAATCTGCAATGCGCAGCCACAGCTGTCGCCGCTGCCACCGCTGTCCCCCTGCCATCTCCCCTCACCTCCCTTGTACATATGTCAATATTTACAGTTTTAGCGTTTTTTATTGTTAGGTGAAAATGGCAGAGGAAAGTGTGTAGGGGTGCACTTTAAAGTCCAAACTTTCCAAGCAGCGCATGCGTACATCTTGCTCTAGGGTTAGGGTTAGGGTTAGGGTTACGAGGCTTAAAATGCGCCGCAGCTGTGCCTCAGCTTCCACAGCTGCATGGCAGTGGACGTTGCAATTAAAGCCTGACTGCAAACTGCGCATGTTCCAAGACCCCAACTGACTATGCGACGGAGCTTTTAAATGGGCAACTTAAAGTAATGGCGTAGCAGTTCTGGTGTACCAGTGCAGCAGCTCTCATGGCTTCTTCCCCTTCTCGATATGTGTCAGCATTCAGGTAGGACTGCTCCAGTTTCTGCAGTTACTCCAGTTTCTGGGACCATGCCTTTTTTTCGGGGTGCTGGTGGATGGCTGAGCCATCCTGCCTGGTGGCAAAGGGGAGCCGCCACACAGCTGTGCCAGGAGCAGCCAAACTGTGCCCGTTCCCAGGTGAAAATGGGGCAGGAATGTGTGTAGGGGGTCACTTTAAATCCCAAACTTTCCCTTTTCACTTTCTACAACCAAAACATCCGCCGGCAAAAGTTACAACTTCCCGCGGTTCTAGCAAGGCATGCGCACAAGTGGCTCTAGGGTTAGGGTTACGAGGCTTAAAATGCGCCGCAGCTGTGCCTCAGCTTCCACAGCTCCATGGCAGCGGACGTTGCAATTAAAGCTTGGCTGCAAACCACGCATGTCCCGGGACCCCGACCCATTATGGGACGCAGCTGACACGGAGCTTTTAAACCGGCAACTTATATTTGCGGCGTAGCAATTCTGACGTATTGGTGCAGCAGCTTACAGACGGAGCTGCGCAGGTACGCCGCAAATCAAAAAGAAGCGGAAAAAAGCAGCACCTTTTTAATGCCGCTTCTTCCCGCTTGGGGCGTGCGGGGGGCGTGTTCATGACGGCATTCAGGTAAAGCCCGTCTGAAGGCTCTACCTTCATGACGTCATGAGTACATCCCTTTTTGCCCGTCTGTAGCCCGCCATAGTGACCAACCAGATGCCTATGGGATGCTCACCAGTGGGGCAAGAGTAGAGCTGCACTTTCCATCTACAATTCCTCAGCAACAGATATACAGAGGGATATTACCTCTGATACTGGAGGCAATATACAGTCACCCTACCTAGAAGCCATTGATGCCCCTAACCTTCATAAATTTATGCCCTTTTCAAGCCATCTGAGTTGGCAGCCACAACCTCAGCCTGTGTTAGTGGATTCTGCAATTTATCATCCAGGTGGCATTTACTCTAGGAGATATGTTGGTCTACCCTCTTATCCCCAGGTGCTTTAAATGAGACTTTTTTGTTTGATTATTTTATTAATGGTATTTTATACGTAAATAAATGAATGATTTTATCAAACCAGAACTGGTATTTGGAATGTGCATCATCCAAACAGGACAATGCCAGAAAGGGGTGGGGGTGGGAATGGTTTATCTTTGGTCCTTATTCTCATTTTCCTAACACTTCTTGCCTTATTTTGCTTAATGCTTTCCTTCCCAATGAATTTTTAACTTAATATTCCATCTTCTCCTGATACTCATGATGATTTTCAGTCTCTGTTGAAAGGTGAAGAAGACAATTTGACATTCACCCGATGCAATGTTCCTGAGAACCCAGAAACTTGCTCACTGCTTTGTGTCATTTTGACTGGTCTAGTAATGTTGCCCAAATCAGTTTTGAAATTTGTTCTCATGGATGTTGCCATAGATTAATTAATGCTGTGACTCTCCCTCCCCTTCAATTTGCACAAGAGCCTTGCAATTGGGAAATAAAACTTCGAAAATAAAAGGCATTAATTCATATTGGAGTGTTAGGTCACAGTACCCAACAAAGCACCTGATTTCAGCCTCATAATTCTCAAGTTAACTGAATTAGACAAAATGATGTGAACTATAATTACAAATTCTCTTTAGTGCTTGCAGCTGTCTTTGGGGAGAAAGACTTAGACCCTTAGAACTGGAAATACATATCTCTATTCCCTTTTAACTATATAGTTCAGAGTTTGAAAAGTCAGACACATATTGATGGAAATCATCCCACTTTATTCTATTACTTCTACCTGTCTCACATTTGACAGTCCTTCCACTTGTTCAGGTTAATTAGGTAGTAATTTTTGGCCCTGTCCCTTGAATCATGCCACTCTGCTTTGTTATTCCCTTGATCTCAGATTCCTGAAACTTTCACCACCAAAACTCACTAGTTCAAGGTTTTGAACAGAAGCAATGGCTTGTTACTCTAGGCAGAGCTTGGGAAGTTATTTATAAGAGGTATGAATATGCCAGCATGCTAAGGCCATTCATAAGCAAATTGAGGCTCATGAGATTAAGCTGTGCCATAGGATGATGCTTTGGGACCCACTGCTCAGTTATAGATGGCTTCACTTTGCCATTCTGTGACTTGTGTGAGTGAATTGGCGGAGGGGATCTGTAATGACTGGGCCCTCCAGTCATTTGGGGACTTCTCCTGAACCACAAAGGGTTAATCTGGGGGGAGGTACATGCTAATGAGAGCTGACATCACATGCTAATGAGCAGCTACATCATAGCTGACGGAAGGCTCACCTGGCCAATCAGCAGTGCCAGAGCGGCCTTTTCAAGAAGGTTCCAGGAGAGGACTTTAAATACCCTGTAGGACCATGCTTCCTTTGTTCTCCATCTTTGTGTTTGTTTGGGGGAACCAGCTGTGTGCTTGCACGGAGGCAGGCAAAAGTGATGCAAGTGGAGCTAGGCCATGAGGGCCAGCTCCTTGCATCCGAGAACTCAACAAAGACTGCAAATCCTATCACTGTGTGAGTAGCTAGGAAATGTATTAGCTAGTGCGTTTAGGTTTTGTTATGTTTATCTAATAGCTTGCCTGAAATGAATACTTGGTAACTATGTTTTCTGTACCTGCAAGGCAAGGAGGCTTTGCATGAATGATATCTTCCTATCCTATTCTATTTCTTTAAAATAAATATATTTCTTTAAAAGTATCTGCTGTCTCTCTCTGCTCCTGTACACGCGTCTTAGCTCGGTTACTGATTGCTTTTAGTTAACAAGGAAACGGAAACTAGAAATCCCTAGCAAGTCCCAGTGTGTGCTTAGGGAGACATAGTTCATTGAGATTCACTGGGTGGTGGCAGTGAGATACAGGATCTCAAGGGGTATCATTCAGCTCAGCAGGGAGTGGGAATGGAGACCTAGGAGATCCTAGAAGGGAAGTTTAAGGGACTCCCTGGGGGTAAGAGCCAAGCACAGGGTGGCTGTGTGCCTGCTGGACTCCCAGGGATCACCACAGGATCTCACTTCCATCTTTGTACACTCAAAGTCTGCTCTAGACAACAGGAGGAGCTGTATTTGGATGCTACAGAGGATTGCTGGGAGGAAGAGATGAAGGAAAAGGCCTGTTTTATGAGGATACCTGCTCATCCATTTCATCCTCAGTCTTTATTGCCCTGTCTACCTTGGTGGCTTAAGTCTGGAGACTGTGATGCTGGCACAGCAAACTCCACTGGAAGACTATATTATTGAGTTATTACTTAACTGTTTCATGGTAACTGTGTTCTAATGGGTTTTTCTGTAAGAAAGTCTGCTGTATCCATTTTGCTACATTAACAGTACACAAGATTAAATGTTAGAAAAATAGGTGATAATGATTCTATTACAGGGGACACCTTCCAGTTGCTAAGCCAGCTATATATCCAGATCAGGGATGAGCAATTTGTGGTCCTACAGATATTGCATCTCATTGTCCTGTACCACTGGCTGTACTGGCAAGATCGGATAAGAGTCAGGCACAAATTGCATCTCCATTGTAGATGCTAAGCAATGTATATCATAGTTAGAACTGACTTTTAAAAATATTATCCTTGTTTCTACATTCCTCACAACTGTAGCAGAATAGTTAATCTTGTCAAGGTCATACACTTTGTAGCACTCCTTAATTCTGCTATTTTACATTCCTGTCATGCCCTACATAAGGTAAGTTAGGGCTGAGAGGCATGTTGAAAAAAAAAGGATTTGCTTGGGAATTTAATGATTTGGTTAGCAGTTGGAACCTGGGTTCACCTATGCACCATGTTGAACATGTGATCATAATGGACCATGTGAGATCCCAGCACAGAACAACATTAACTTTTTTGCATTAGTGCTTTTTTTTTTTAAAAAAAAACAAACATCTGAAATACTGTGTTCTTACCATTCACAACCATTCTGGCTTTGTGAAGCCTAACCTAAATATTGTTTTCACATGTCTAAAAATGCATTTATTCATTGACAACTACATATTCTGGAGCAGTGATGGTGAACATTTTCGAGGCCGAGTGCCCAAACTGCAACCCAAACCCACTTATTTATTGCAAAGTGCCATGTCCTTCTGGCTTTCTAGTAACAAACTCTGGCAAACTCTGTGCTGGGACGATGGCACATGTGCCCACAGAGAGGGCTCTGAGTGCCACCTCTGGCACGCGTAACTTAGGTTTGCCATCACTGTTCTAGAGAAATACACTCTCATTTTAAATAAGAAGCAGTATTTTCAGTTTGTACTACTCACTATCACCACCACAACGGTGAACACCATATCCTCAGATGTCTTGATCTGATCTGTTCAGACATACATATTATAGTATACTGACATTATACCCAAGCCATGTTCTGCACACTTCACACTCACACGCCCATTTACGCCAGCCTTGGTTTACTATGATTTACTCTTTGCTGTCTTAAATAACCATAGCTTATTTAGGATCTAGGGAACTATCATTACGAGAACTAGCACATGATCCAACATTCTAAATTTTCTTTAAGAGCTTTGTTGCTTTTCATTCTTTTGATAGTTTCTGAATTCATGCATGGTTAATTCACCCAGAAAACAAGCAATACTGTAGGCAAAAGTCTCATGAACATCTCACCTTAATAAACTGCAATATATCCACCACTGTTTTCAGATGGGGCTCTATATTGAAACATCATGGTGGTGATCACTACACTTCCACATAATGATCTTGATGAAAACCTTTCTTTCATATTGTGTGAATATTTGGTCTGTGCCAAAACAATGTTATATATTATCATGATTCCAAATGGACATCTTGGCGCGTTACAGACCGCCCAGAAGGGGCGGTCTGCTGCTGCCTTCATTTGCAGTGTGGAGGAGCCCCAGCGTCCAAACCGCAAGGCTCCTCCGAGCTGCAAATAAGAAGCGCCAAAATGGCGCTTCTCTTTGCGGTGTGGATATGATGCCACGAGGCACCAATGGCGCACTTGCAGTGTCATATACACCGTGCGATGTGTGGACACAGCGTATCCGCTACGTAAACATGGCGGCCTCCGTGTGGAACAAGCGCTGCCATTTTGTACAGACTCGGTCCGTATTAGGGTTAGGGGTGTCCGGAAGTGATGCCCCTTTTCAATCCTAATACGGACTCAGTCCGTAGTTTATGCCCGTTTGTAACGGGCCATTGTTTCATTACTGGATCCCCAACTGGGTGACATATTTCATACAGCTGACACATTTACAAATCCCTTTGAAAAATTCACAGGACATAAGCATATTTAACAACTTGCTAGACTGTGCTCCTGTGCTTTTCTCTGTCAGCAAAATGTCTACTGGAAATCTTTTATAAATCATAGCTACATTTTCCCCCCTGAGCTTCAGAAATTGAGAAAGTGACAGAAACCCCCTCCCACACAAACCTTTTTAACTCTATAGCATCTTGACAGTTATTCCAGACAATTTCTGCATCTGTCATCTAAACATAATTGTATTTAGCCTGCAAAATTCATTTTCCTATTATTATTTTTACTTTCGTTATCTGGAAAATGTCTGTCTGACTTGATTTTTGCCTTAATTATATTTTGTATGGTATGAATATTGCAGTGTTGCAAACCATGATGTAGGACTGCAGTATGCACAATCCAGCTAGGAGATATATCAAGTGATGTTTGTTCCTGGTGAATTGGATTCACCGTTATGGTTTCTAAATATATGGTAGCATCAAAAATAGCTGACCTTTTGAAAATCACTAGTGCATTTTTATCTGTCCATGCCAGGTGGCCATTTCAATATCAGTAGCCGAATATATCATAGCAGGAAAACCTTTCATAAGATTGATATATTTTGAAAAAGAAAACTTCTCTTTGTAGATGTTGATTTTAAAAGGATTGCTCTCCAGCCATAGAAAAGAAATTAAAACCATACAGACTCAATCATAACAAAGTCCAGGGATCGGAACCTGTTATTCCTGTGCATGAAATTTAACTTCAGAGACAATATTAGGTGCCTCATATGACTTGTCTATAGTTGGGTAATAGAAAAAGCTCTGTAAAGTTTTAGATTATAATTACAGAAGGTTTGCAACCTGTCGCTAAAAATAATCTCTCCTTTTGAAGAAAAGAAAATTAAACAAGAGTGAAGAGATATCTGGAGAGAAGCTTAAAGAGAAAGAAAACGAATTCTCCAAACAACCGATTACAGAAGCTGCAAACATGTAGCAAATTAAACATACATGGATATCAAAAAGACATCCTATTTTACTGTTTAAAAATGTGAAGGGGATTAAGATTAATGTTTACATTCAATGTAACTTGAAATGGCTATTTTCTTAGCATATAAATGGTTGAGAATTGTATATATGCATGGGTGCCTGATGTATTGGGACCTCCCAAGGAAACCACTGTTTTTTGCAACTGACACCATGTCTTCTTCCTGAGAGCCCTGCCACAAGAACAAATATTATGCAGATGGTGAGAAAGGCCAGACATCAGGGAAGCTGGCTGTTTGGCTAGAAATGGTGGAAAAGGATATCTTCTATTCAGTCTTCCCAGGAAGCATATAAGCAGTCCCTAGTTGTGACTCTAGCCAGCCTTTCATCAACCCACAGAAGTGGGAGTGTAAACTCTTCCTAATGGATGTTGTTACCTTATAACCTGGGATTCATAGGCAGGGTTCTATGCACCTCTACAGATTAGGTATCTCTCACATGATACAGATCTGTCTCAGACAAACTGATCCATCCCTGCCTATCTTTTCACACATACACAAGAGGTAAGCACTGAGTATCATGACGGCTGTGCTGTTCCTGGCCACTTTCTCAAACTGACATTGTTCGTCCACACTTTAGACATAGTTTCATAGAATCATAGAATCATAGAAGCATAGAGTTGGAAGAGACCACAAGGGCCATCCAGTCCAACCCCCTGCCATGCAGGAAATCCAGATCAAAGCATCCCCGACAGATGGCCATCCAGCCTCCGTTTGAAGACCTCCAAGGAGGGAGACTCCACTACACTCTGAGGAAGTGTGTTCCACTGTCGAACAGCCCTTACTGTCAGGAAGTACCTCCTAATGTTGAGGTGGAATCTCTTTTCCTGCAGCTTGCATCCATTGCTCCGGGTCCTAGTCTCTGGAGCAGCAGAAAACAAGCTTGCTCCCTCCTCAAC
>NC_056523.1:120103936-120104602 GCF_019175285.1 Sceloporus undulatus | reverse complement strand
AGTGTGTTCCACTGTCGAACAGCCCTTACTGTCAGGAAGTACCTCCTAATGTTGAGGTGGAATCTCTTTTCCTGCAGCTTGCATCCATTGCTCCGGGTCCTAGTCTCTGGAGCAGCAGAAAACAAGCTTGCTCCCTCCTCAATATGACATCCTTTCAAATATTTAAATAGGGCTATCATATCACCTCTTAACCTTCTTTTCTCCAGGCTAAACATCCCCAGCTCCCTAAGGTGTTCCTTATAGGGCTTGGTTTCCAGACCCTTCACCATTTTAGTCGCCCTCCTTTTGACATGCTCTAGTTTCTCAATGTCCTTTTTGAATTGTGGCGCCCAGAACTGGACACAATATTCCAGGTGGGGCCTGACCAGAGCAGAATATAAGTGGCACTATTACTTTCTTTGATCTAGACACTATACTTCTATTGATGCAGCCTAAAATCGCATTGGCCTTGTTAGCTGCCGCATCGCACTGTTGACTCATGTTCAACTTGTGGTCTACTTGGACTCCTAGATCCCTTTCACATGTTGTCTCCTTAAGTCAGGTGTTCCCCATCCTATATCTGTGCATTTCATTTTTTTGCCCTAAGTGCAGCACCTTACATTTCTCCGTGTTGACTTTTATTTTGTTAGCTGTGGCCCAGCTTTCTAGTCTATTCAAGTCATTTTG
>NC_056523.1:120032756-120103911 GCF_019175285.1 Sceloporus undulatus | reverse complement strand
AATTGTCAAACTCTGGCCTGAGAGGGAATGACAGGCAGACCAGCTCCATCAGGGCTAGCCTGAAGGAGAGACTCCTCCTCCATAACTGTCATCCTCTGGCCTGAGAGGGAATGATCAGGCAGGCCCAGCTCCATCAGTGCAGCCTGAAGAAAGAGACTCCTCCCTCCAAACTGTCATCCTCTGGCCTGAGAGGGAAGGACCAGGGCAGCCCCTCCATCAGGGCAGCCTGAAAAGAGGCTCTCCCTCCATAACTGTCCATCTTCTGGCCTGAGGGGAGTAACCAGGCAGGCCCAGCTCCATCAGGACAGCCTGAAGAAGAGTCCCCCAAGTCCATCTGCCTTGGTCCAGGCCTCAAGAGAGAGAAGAGCCACTGGACCCATCCCCTCCCCACCACCATTCCTTCTCCTTTTGTGTCGTGTCTTTTAGTTGTAAGCCTGAGGGCAGGGAACCATCTAATTAAAAATAATAATGGTAAGCCACTTCGGATAGCCATTAGGGCTGAAGGGCAGGATATAAATACCATAAATAAATAAATAAATAAATAATAGATAGATAGATAGATAGATAATAGATCTGGATAACTAAAAGTAATGATTTTTGTTACTTTTGAGGAACAAGAACGTAGATTTATTTGTGTTTTGTGGTTTAATGGATTTTGGTTTTTGTTGACTTAGGTCATCACCGTTTTGTGCATGTTGGATTTTGTTGTAAGAATTTAGAGACGGTACTGTTAATATCTTAATTGTAGTGAGAATTAGCTATTTGGGGAGCCTGGAGAGTTAACTACATAAGTATATATTTTTTTAAATGCTTGCCTGACTCTGGTTTCCAAGGGGTTTGGTTTCTGCTGCCAGCTATGTTCATCAAAAACAAAAGTTCTGCTGCTGTTCAAATGTTTGTGGAAAGCAAATGCAGTCTAAGGCAACAGTTCGAATCATCTCTGCAGGCAATGAGAGAATGGATTTTGACTCTGGGGATGGAGATTAGGCTAAATGTCTGTCGTGCAGAAGGTTTATCTATAAAAACACTGCAGCAAGGCGTTAGATTTTTACCACAATAAAATGGTTAGTTGCAATCAAATGCTGCTCAAACGAAAATGTGGCCCATCGCTGTAATTAACCAGTCTCTTGACTGAAACAAAGGGCAATTACAACACGCTGAAGAAGGGTGCTCGCAACCATGAAGCACTGATTATAGAGAGGGGATGCAATCAGCAACAACATATTTTTGTCGGCATGGGTCTAAGGCAGAGATCATTGGGGTTAGGCTAGGTAGGGATTTTATAGGCTGAATTTTTAATACATGCAGTGGCAGCAATACACACACAATATTCCCCCCACATAAAACATAATATGAAGTTTGAACAAATGATGGAAATGAGCTAATTATGTAATAATTGGTGGAGTTGGTTTCTTTAGTTTCTCAATCTTCGTGAATTTACGAGTTGGTTCATAGGTTTTGCATACTGCGGCAAGTTTGCTCTCACTCCTGCCTCTGGAAGAGTACGCTGTCGTAAAGCGTCTATTTTAATGAAGATTAGCCCCTGTGGAAATGTGTTGGCTAATCACAGATGGTGGTTGGGAGAGAGAGCCAGTACTATCAGAGTACTATCACAGGTAATCAGCTAAAATTTCCTGTATAAGCTAAGATTTTTGTTTAGCTTGAGCCTGGAAAATAGATAATGCAATTATATCCATAGGGTGAGACAGTCTTTCACAAACAAAAAGAAAGGGGGAGACTTAAGCCAGTACTCCGTTCTCCCTGATATTATTATTTCTTTGACCCCAAATACCTGTGAGCCAAAGAAGAAACAAAGAAAGCTGCTTCAAGGCAGAGCAGCCTGAGACTCAGGGGAGGTCAG
This sequence comes from Sceloporus undulatus, assembly GCF_019175285.1. Classification (NCBI taxonomy): domain Eukaryota; kingdom Metazoa; phylum Chordata; class Lepidosauria; order Squamata; family Phrynosomatidae; genus Sceloporus; species Sceloporus undulatus. The sequence continues at coordinate 120,102,050 of NC_056523.1, read as the reverse complement.
AGGGAGAATGAGGGCAGCAGTTAATGGAGAGTGACACTCATGCAAATTAAAAAGTGAACATAAGTCTCCTGTCAAAACCAAATTTTCTTTTCATAACTTTTGGAAAAATCTTTGTTTCTGTGCTCCCCCCAACCATGCAGACCAAGAAAGAAGAGCAGCACCAGTCATAAGAATGAGATTCTTTCTTTCTTTCTTTTCTTCTTTCTTTCTTCTCTTTCTTTCTTTTCTTTCTTTAAAATCCTAAAATGTTTGCCAGTGATATCAAAGTCATTTTGGAGACTGGTTACAACCTCAGTAACAGAACTGGATGGAATGGAAAAAATGTACTGATGGAAGGAAACAGCTGAAGAGCCGCATGTTAGTCCATGGAAGCAGTGACTAAACATGGTAGAAAATGTTCATCTCCAGTTCTGAGAAGAAGAGTTGTAGCAGATGTAAACAAGCAATGTTAACATCACTGCAGTTTTTATTATAGCCCTCATCATGCACAAATCAGTTGCCTTGAATCCCATTTTGGCACAAAAGCAGGATACAAATAAATATCATCATCACCATCACATTATCATCACCACCATCTTCATGTGAAGGGGTCCATGTGATGAAAGGAAAATGGAAATTTTCTTCTCTGACCCAGCCTTGTTATTGCATATCTTCTATGCAAAATGATTGGATGATTGGTTAACTTAAACACTTTTATCTTTTAACTATATGTTATGCTTGTATATGCAATCTGTTTAATATTGTAATAATTTAATTCTGTTTTAATGGTAAACATTTTTCAATTTTTTAATGTGCTTGGTTTAACTGGTAAACGGCTCTGATCCCAGTTTGGGGAAAGGGTGGGTTTATTATTATTATGCTTATTATTAGCCCACTTAATAGTGATAACAATGAGTTCTTTTTTGGCTATGGATGTTGTGACGGCAGTACAGGAAGCATTATGAAATCTAGCTGTGTTCCAGGTTCTAGACTTCTAAAACAGTATTATCACTTAGAATATTCAACACCACATTGGCAGATTCTTATCCAATAATTGCATTAACCTGGCATTAGCTCAGTAGCAAAGCACATGTTTTGTGTGTGAAGGTCCAGCTTCCATCTCTATACTCCACAACAAAAGCACTGGATTCTAGTGTCAAGTATATAGTCAGAATCCTGCAATCCTAACTGTGTGGAGGACCAGGAGGTTGTTACATGTAGGTCTATTAAGGTGGGAAATTTCCCAAGCACCATAAGTGCTATGAATACACTTACGTTTTCTTTTCCAGTCAATCATATATGTCACGTGTTATGCTTTAAAGTATTTATAAATGGTCAACTCTTATATTATAAGAGTTTCTGAAATTATGTTGAAGTAAATGCTAAGGTGTGCTAACCTGGCAAAACCAGTGAAGTTGTGACTTCAGAGACACAGTTCAGAATCTCCTCACTCCCTTGGGAACAAAGGAAAATGATTGGTTGATTGGTTGTCTGATAAATTTATAAAATAGTCTTTCCTATCCAGGGGCAAGTGCAGGAACGAGGGCAGCTGCCATGTTCATCAATGTCTTCTTTGCCCACCGCAACTTCAGTTAATTCAGATATAAACTGCCTCTCACACCTAGTATATTTTAAAGAGTGCATTATTAAGCCATCTCCTCTCTCTCTGCATGTGTTATCTTGCAATACATCTGATCATCATGTTTTTCCCACTCCATTCCACTTCACTGGTCTAGCAGCACTGCCAAGACAAAAACTGAAGTAGAAAGACAAAGAAAAGAAGTTTGTTCTAGTTCTAAACCCTTTTCCCTGCTGTAGGTGCACTATTGGTTTTTTATGTAACTGAAATTCTCCTTCACACAATCAGTCATCCTTGGTGGTCTGGTTTGTTGCACTCACGAGGGACAACATGGCACATGAGCCAGATGTCACATGCAATTAGCACTAGTCTCAAATCTAATTAATAACATCAGACACCGTGTCTGTCTCCCTCACCTCCCACCTTGAAAGCCTTATCATTTATATTATATAATGTCAGTGTCTCTTGACTTACACATTTTCCTCCTCATACAGAGCCAGAGAACTGACACATCACTGAGATTATCACATTAGTTGGCATACAAATATACACAATTTGACTGGTGTGGTTAGTACAGACATTATCGGTCACTATAATTCCATACAGAGCTATCTCTTTCAATCAGACTGAGTGAATCCACAACAAAGCAACTACTGCCTCTGTATTTTGGGTGGGATTCAGTGAGTCCTGCAGGCTACCCCACCTTTCTGCCCGTTCTACTGTAGCAGGTGGGGCTGAATACAGAAGAGAACGTATTCCCCCAATTTTTTCCTCCTCCAAGTCAGTGAGAAGATGTTGAAAGTACTGGGGCCCAAGACAGACCCGGGGACCCACTGGTCCTCTCTCCACAGGCACTTGTTCATCCTGGAAATGACCAGGGGGGTGGGGGGGTTGGTTGGGGGTGGGGGGTCCCACAGGGCTCTGTCTGGGCCCAGTACTGTTCAACATTTTTCAATGACTGTGGAGAAAAATGGGGGAATACTTATCAAATTGCAGATGACACCAAATTAGGAGAATAACAATATATCCAAGACAGGATCAAAATTCAAAATGACTTGAATAGACATAAAGCTGGCCACACGCTAACAAAATAAAGTCAACACGAGAAATGTAAGGTGCTGCACTTAGGGCAAAAAGAAATTCACAGATATGGATGGGAGCACCTGACCTTAAGGAGACAACATGTGAAAGGGAACTAGGAGTCACAAGTAGACCCAAGTTGAACATGAGTCAACAGTGCGATCGGCAGCTAACAAGGCCATGCGATTTTAGCTGCATCAATAGAAGTATAGTGTTAGATCAAAGAAAGTAATAGTGCCACTATATTCTGCTCTGGTCAGGCCCACCTGGAATATTGTGTCAGTTCTGGCGCCACAATTCAAAAAGGACATTGAGAATCAGAGCATGTCAAAAGGAGGCGACTAAAATGGTGAAGGGTCTGGAAACCAAGCCCTAGAAAGGAACACCTTAGGGAGCTGGGGATGTTAGCCTGGAAGAAAAGAAGGTTAAGAGGTGATAGGATAGCCCTATTTAATATGTGAAAGGATGTCAATGAGGAGGGAGCCAAGCTGTTTTCTGCTGCTCCAAACTAGGACCCGGAGCAATGGATGCAAGCTGCAGGAAAAGAGATTCCATCCACCTCAACATTAGGAGGTACTCTCTGACAGTAAGGGCGGTTCGACAGTGGAACACACTTCATGCAGGTGTAGTGGAGTCTCCCTCCTGGAGGTCTTCAAACGGAGGGTGGATGCCCATCTGTCGGGGATGCTTTGATCTGGATTTCCCTGCATGGCAGGGGGTTGGACTGGATGGCCCTTAGTGGTCTCTTCCACTCTATGCTTCTATGATCTATGAGTCTATTGAAACTATGTCTAAATGTGGACGAACAATGTCAGTTTGAGAAAGTGGCCAGGAAAGCACAGCCGCATGAATATCAGTGCTTACCTCTTGGTATGTGGTGAAAAGATAGGCAGGGATGATCATTTGTCTGAGACAGATCTGTATCTGTGGAGATACCTAATCGTAGAGGTGCATATAACACGGCTATGATCCCAGGTTTATAAGGTAACAACAACCATTAGGAGAGTTTACACTCCCACTCTGTGGGTTGATGAAAGACTGGCTAGAGTCACAACTAGGGACTGTTATATGCTCCTGGGAAGACTGAATAGAAGATATCCTTTTCCACCATTTCTAGCCAAACAGCCAGCTTCCTGAGGTCTGGCCTTTCTCACATCTGCATAAATTTTGTTCTTGTGGCAGGGTCTCAGGAGAAGACATGGTGGTCAGTTTGCAAAAAAACAGTGTTTCCTTGGGAGGCCAATATACATCAGTCACCCATGCATATATATAAAAACAAAAATTGCTCAACCATTTATATGCTAAAGGAAAAAAAATAAAAAAAGGCCATTTCAAGTTACATTGAATGGTAAAAAACATTAAAAAAATCTGTAATCCCCTTCACATTGAGAGGGAGGAGTCTCTTTCTTCAGGCTAGCCCTGATGGAGCTGGGCCTACCTGGTCATTCCCTCTCAGGCAATACTAAATTTCTGTTGTAATATCCTGTTCTTTTCCCTTGTGATATGTCCTGTGCTTTGCTTTATGAAAAAACTATGTTGAATCATTTGCGGATCTGATAGAGGACAACATGATTTTAGTTTTGATTGATGCAGAATGAAGCATAATGCACACATAATGCAACATATTATTAAATATGTGAAGGAAATGCTTTGGCTATAAAAATAATAATGTGGAAATTCACAACTCTGTTGTTCTTTACTGCACTTCTAATTTTGTTGCCAGCATTGATAACAGAACTATGGCATGTGAGGGAGACAGCATACTTCATGGCACACTGGCTGCTACATTCTGCATATGAACTACTGTAAGTCTAGGCTGGATGTTCCTCCCAATATTCTGAAAAGCTAACAAAAGATTACAATCCACAATCTTGGACTATACTGGAGAATTCTGTATCCCAGGTAGGTCTATACCCTGGGTGGAAATGGCAGCCTGTGTTGTCATGCAAAGGAAAGCACAGAAGGAGATATGTCAGTGCCATCAAGCCAGTGCTATGTAACATGACTTTAAAATGTAGACCAAATGGTAATCCAGCCTCTGTGTTGCCTGACAGTACATTACTCAGTCTTTATTTAATCTTCAAGCAGATATAAGAAGATAGGACATGACATTTCATGTGGACTACCTACAGCACACTTGCCAAGTACATCAAGCACGAACATGGTGGACTCCATAACAGTTGTTGCTTGAGGCAAATAACAAGATTTCCTCTCTACACATATGAAAGCAAACTGAAGTGGCATTTGAACTTTAAGGCAGCATTGATGATGTGTCATGCTAGTGTTGTTCACTATATCCAAGGGGAGCAGGCTAGTTTGTAGAGAAGCCCACAGTGTCCATGTGGCATGGACACTGTTTGCCAACCAAGAGAAATAGCCAGGGAGCTCAGGATACATATTCAGAGGACTGCCACACCTGTTGCCCCCAAGATTTGCTGCCTGAGGCAATTGCCTTTCTCCCTAATGGTAGAGCTGGCCTGGAGTCTCAGCAAATTACACTGTGTGCTGTACATGAAAGGAAATTTTATCTTATTGCAGGTGTGCAGTTGTAAAAATATTAATGTGTATGTTTAGGTGCTGTTCCTGTGTAAAGAAGTGTGTGTGTGTGTGTGTGTGTGTGTGTGTGTGTGTTTGGATGTGTGACCAGGTGGCTGGTGGGTGTCACTGAATATTTTTGATAGCAAAGGGGTGCAGTTCATTCATTGGTGAAAAATTCAATCAGAGATGAAACTGGGCTATGAGGTAAAAGCCCTTTTTCTGTATGTCTGTGTTTTTGGGAAGAGGTGGGGAGGGAGGTCATGGCACTATGAGGACATATGCCTTCTGCTCTGCTTTCTCAGGACCCCACGTTTACCATCACAGAATGTTCTCATTGGCAAAAGAGCAGCCTGAATGTTCAGAAGGAGCACTGTGGGCTAACAGCTTTAAAATATCAGCTCCTGAAAAGACTATGATGAGATCTATATTGCATCCTGGAAGTAACATCTTTAAAAATATGCCCTTTCCTAAAGACATCTTCTATTCAACAAAGGAAAGCAAGTTGCATAGTCTTCTTTTCCTCCAGTACTTTATTTCCCATTTCCTGAGCTACCATGTCTGAAGACAAAGCCCTCATTATGAACAATTTGTGGGGAGACAAGTTTCATTCCTACTTCTGCTATTTTTCCTGCAAAAAAACACATTCAACCCTGTAGAACTCTTAATTTTCTGCCTCGTGCAAACTCTCTCTCTCTATAGATAGATAGATAGATAGATAGATAGATAGATAGTTGTTCTGTGGCACAGTATTATTCTTTCAATGTCAACCCAACCCAACCAGAACTGCAACATCAGGAAAGAGAAGAATACTGCACATGGAACCTTAGGATTCACAAAATAGCATTAAAGACTCATGAAGGGGTGCCACATAGAGCTGGCAGTGCCTTGCATCAGCTACAGATCTGTTTCAAGAGAAAAGACAAATTTAATTAAACCTCTAACGACAACAGAAAGAGTCATTAAGAAAGGTGAAAATGATATATACCAATGGTTTTTTCAAGTGAGAAAAAGAGAGTTTTATGCTCTGGTCAGGCCCCACCTGGAATATTGTGTCCAGTTCTGGGCACCACAATTCAAAAAGGACATTGAAAAACTGGAGCGTGTCCAGAGGAGGGCGACTAAAATGGTGAAGGGTCTGGAAACCTTGCCCTATGAGGAACGACTCAGGGAGCTGGGGATGTTTAGCCTGGAGAAGAGAAGGTTAAGAGGTGATATGATAGCCCTGTTTAAATATTTGAAAGGATGTCACATTGAGGAGGGAGCAAGCTTGTTTTTTGCTGCTCCAGAGAACAGGACCCGGAACAATGGATGCAAGCTACAGGAAAAGAGATTCCACCTCAACATTAGGAAGAACTTCCTGACAGTAAGGGCTGTTCGACAGTGGAACACACTCCCTTGGAGTGTAGTGGAGTCTCCTTCCTTGGAGGTCTTTAAGCAGAGGCTAGATGGCCACCTGTTGGGGATGCTTTGATTTGGATTTCCTGCATGGCAGGGTGTTGGACTGGATGGCCCTTGTGGTCTCTTCCAACTCTATGATTCTATGAGTCTATGATTCTATGTGATTCCATGCTTTTTTCCAAATTTGAATAGGATTATGCCCCCCCTTTTTTCTTCTTACTCTTTGCCTACTTTTATATTATCCAAATACATTTTCTTGAAGTCGTTGATGGTGTATATAAAATTGGAGTTTGGGAAAGTTATGTTTTAGATTATGATGCCCAAAATGCTCAGCCAGTGTGGGTAATAGCTAGGTTGGCTGTGGAGATTCTGGGTGTTGTAGTCCAAAGGTAACTTTCCCAAGCTCTGCCTAAAACTATGAACTGAAAAGCTGGCAATTATTTTTAACTGGGTTTAGAGGTCTATTTGTTACTTTGGCACTGGCATTAAAATGAGGGCTCGTTTCCCTTTCAGATTTTACAAAAGGCCATAAATGGCTTGGACTGTCTGAATAAGTAATCAGAAGCAGGTGAGGCTGAATGTCACCTTTTGATCACTTATTCATTCCTTTGTCTTTTGGCTTGCTTCAGTCCAGTTGATTATTTAAAAAAAAAAATAGAAATGCAATAATTGCAGCCTTAACTAAGCGCACTTAGATTCATTAAAGTTTTCTATACTAAATAGGGAATACTTGTGACTGTAATAAACACCTTAATGGAGGGTTAAGTGCAGAGGTAGTCTAAATGTCAGTGTGGCCATGAAATCTGCTCTGAGATTTAAGAAGCTATCCAGGGTACTGAACTTATTTGGGAGGCAAGGTGGCGCACCTTAGGTAGTTCTTTTAAAGCCTGGATTTCAACTAAACAAATTCATTTTCCCATGGACACTGTAACCACTATTGTTCTTTATCCCTAGTAATGTACATCTGATACCACAGGTACTGAATCCACAATCATACTCCTGTACCCAAGTAATAGCTCACAGTCCAATATGAAAGAGACAGATCTGTACCATGTAAACTTTTGGTAAGAAAAAGAAAGAAAGAAAGAAAGAAAGAAAGAAAGAAAGAAAGAAAGAAGTTTCCATCACCATTGCCGGCAGAACTTTGAAATAGGCAAAAGGGGAGGGAGAGGTGAAAAGTTAGCCCAGTGGGATGATTCAGGCAACCTTTTCCCTCATCTCCCCTGAAGACTTTAAATTTTGTTAAAATAATTTCTCTTAACAAGTTCTCATTAGCTCAACTTTCATTTTTGCAAATCTAGGTAGGTTGATGAACAGGAGATATACTGAAGTTCCACCATGCATGGCTGGCTATTTTATATTGTGGATCACCAGCTGCATAGATTTCCGTTTCTGTCCCTCTTCCACACCTGGAATAAAGTGAAACCTTTTGGCCCCAATCAAAGGATGCAAGCTGTTTTAAATCCATCCCTGGCTGTTTTTTTTTTTCTGTTTTAGGTCAATATTGTATTTCAGTCAGAAATGAAAATGAACTGTAGAAAATAGATCAAGATAGGGCGGGCAACATGTATCATCTATCAACTGGACCAAATTAGTAGCAAAAAGTGCATTGGTGCCCAGACATGATGAGGATGACAAATATAATTATGTTTGTGAGTCAATAGAAAGATATAACCCAGTAGTACTTCATTCATATGAAAGAGTTTTCCTCCCACATCTGAAAGCAGTGGGCATCCAGCTTTTGATTCAAAAACGTGTTGGCTTTAGAGCTCTGACTTGGGGAATGAAGGAATAACCTGCCTGCCACTCTCTTTGAGTCTTTTTGCCACTGCTCTCTCCATGCAAGTATTGTGCTGCCACAACCGCCTATTGACTATGAATTGAAATGACTGTGGTGTCAGACCTCATGCTTTGAGCAGCACAGCAGGTGCTTTCGGGCTTGATATACAGAGGCAGTGCGATAGAGCGGCCTTTTCATGCAGAATCCCCACAGGAGGAAATGCAGGCTTGGTGAATATTTAGTAGAAAGGGAGTAGTTAACTATGGATATCCTTTCTTTTCAAGCTACAAGGTAAGGTTTTAAATTAATAGTAATTTATCTAAGGAACACATCAGAACATAAAGAGAACTACAAGGTCCGATCAACTAGTCTGAGCTAGCTATAAGGAAATGGGGCAGGCAGATGAAATTTTTCTCTCTCCTTTTTCTTTAATTAAATCTATACCTTGAATTAATTCTCAAGGAAGGTCATTTTTTTTTAAAAAAAAGTCAGAACAATGTCAAATAACAACTTGACCAGTTTTTTGTTGTTGTGTGCTTTCAATTCATTTCTGACTTATGACAATCTTAAGGCAAAGCTGTCATAGGATTTTCTTGGTAAGATTTGCACAATTGGGCTGACAAAGAAAAAGTGGTTTTTCAAACATATGATATTGTGAGAGGATTAATGGACTCTGAGAGATGGCCTTCAGAAACGTCCTGAATATCCAGGTACAAATAATTCAGCTTAGTCAATCTAGAAATGGTTCTAGCCATATTAATATAATAAGAATAATGTTACAACTTTTTACAGGATTTTCAAAATACATAAAATACATTATAACAGTAGAGCCAACTTAAGAATGTAAAACAAACAAATGAACCATGGGATGCATTGCTGGCTGGTGGCTCCCATGTCTGTAATCCAGGTTCTGAATTTACTTTAGGGATAGGGTTTTGCACTTTGAGGAACCCCTTTTCGATTAATACACAGGCTGGTTTCACTTGCACACCAGCATGAAAGCCACCAAGTGCTGTGCCCTGCCTCTAGAACCCTTGGATGGAATCTGGGTCTAATGATAGAGAATCCGAGAGCCCAGAAGACATGCCAGGTCTCCAACCACAAAAGCAGAGGCTCCAGCAGCCCAAGGAGCAGAGCCTCTAGCAACCATAGGTGCAGGGTTTCTAGCAGCCACCACCCTCAGAGAAGAGCCAGACTTACCAATACATGCCGTGTGGAGAGACATCAGGATAGAGAAAGGTGCAGATGTTCACAATGGCGCGTTACAGACCGGCCAAAAGCAGGCGGTCTGCTGCTGCCGACATTAGCTGCGCCGAGAAGCCCCAGCGGCCAGACCGCGAGGTTTCCCAGCGCAGCTAAAAAGAAGTAGTGAAATGGTGCTTCTTCTTGGCACCTGGAAGTGGTGCTGCAAGGTGCGAGGCGCACACTCGCAGTGTCACTTCCGCCGCACAACGTCTGGACGCTGTGCATCCGAGACGTAATGATGGCGGCACCCATGTGGATGGGCGCTGCCATTTACTACGTGCCCCGCGCGTACTAGGGATGGGGCCGGTTAAGAAGGTAAGACCCTTCCTAACCCTAGCACGCCCCTTTCTAACCCTAGTACACGCAGAGCGTGTACTAAATGGCGATCTGTAATGCGCCAATGTTTATATGGGAAGCATGCCACAATTAGGGAGCACCTACAGGACCTGGGCAGGCTATAAATAACCCAGCACCTCCCCCAGGCAAGTGCTACTGACAACCAACCTTTCTTGGTTGAAGCAACACTGGTGCCGAGTTCCATGATTATTTGCCCTGAACTCTGCCTGGACTTCTGTCTAGTCTTCTGGACTACTACTCTTTGGACTGCCTGCCCGCTGTGGACAACTTGGTTTGGGCTGCACTACCTCTGTTTCTCAGCTGATGTCTTGGTGAGCTCAAACACACTCTCTCTCCTTAAAATCTCCATGGGGCACTCAGCCTTTGTGCTGGGTGTCTGGTTTGCTTCCCAAGGGCAAAGACTGCTACTGACTGGATGAGAACATTGGCTGGAATTCACGATCACAGTTAGGAATCTGTAGCCTAGAGTTATACTTTTGTAATTGGTTAGTATTCACAGTCTCTACATATTCAATTGAGTAGGGAATACATGGGATTTGTGAAAGTCCCTCAGTCTGGACCTACCATGCAGCAGTCACTGCAAGCAACATGGGTCTGATTTCCTGTCAATGGGGACCCAACAGACTGATGTTTCCAGATTCATTACAAAAATAATTTCCAGTGTGAGGAGCAATTATGAGAGGGATCCTGCTTTGGACTGTCACACCAGAGACTGCTTATAGGTAATTGAAATGACAGTCTGCTGCATCTAAATAATAATAATAATAATAATCATCATCATCATCATCATCATCATCATCATCATCATCATCATCATTAACCTTTATTTATATAGCGCTGTAAATTTACACAGCGCTGTACATACAATCTTTTAGTTAGATGGTTCCCTGCCCTCAGGCTTACAATCTAAGAAGACATGACACAAAAGGAGAATGGAGTGGTGGTGAGGAATGGGATCAGGTCCAGCAGTTCTTCTCCACCTCCGAGGCCTGGACCAAGGCTGGAGGAAGGGCTTGGCTTCTTAATGGATGCTTAAAAGGAGGCTTTTAATTGACATGAGAACAGACCCCTGTCACTTGCAGTGGCTGTTGCCTGGTAAATTCAAGTGGAGTATAGTTGAACAGGACATACTATCTAATTATGTAACTAAGATAATTATATAGTTATGAAGCCCATTTAGAACTGCACCCAGTATTGTTACAAACAAATAATTTGTAGAACAATGGGGGGGGAGGGACACTCATAGAAGCATAGAGCTGAAAGGGGTTTCATGGGCCAGCAAGTTTTACCCCTTGCTCAATGCAGGATCTCCAGCTAAAGCATCCTTAGCAGCCTCTCTTTGAGAAGGAGACCTCACCACCTCTTTAGGCAATTGATTCCTTTGCTGAACTGTTCTTACTGTCAAGAAGTTCCTTCTAATGGTCAATCAAAATCTACTCTCTTGTAACCTCAAACCATTAGACCTGGTCCTACCCTCTGGAGCAGCAGAGAACAGTCCAACACCCTTCTCTCTGTGACACTCCTTGAGGTATTACTCTTCCCTTCTCCAAGCTGAACATTTCCTGTTCCTTTCCTTTAAGAAAAAGAGATCTCGTATTGAGATTACAAGCTGTTTCCTAAAGTGTGCAAACTTCAAAGGCAAGATCCAGGACTTTTCATTAGACCTAAACATGTAACAGCCAGCCAGTAGTATGAGTCCCAAAGAACTCGAGAAATATAGTTGCTATGACTTTTACAATATTTACTTTGAACTCTGGAGGAATTCAACCAATATCCCAAAAGGTAACTTACTACAGTAGCAAGTCTACAATTATAAAAGGAGTCAGTCAGATCCAAAGTGCAGAAAAACAAGTTTTCTCTCCTCTATTCCCCACCAAAAAACAAGAGCTTTTACTGCACTTTCCTAATGCAGACAGCAAAAAGGAAGAGGAGATGTAACAATACAGCATGATTTTGGTTATTGGAAGCCATATATGTGCACATGTATAAAATTAGAAATTAAGACTGTCACAAGCAGTTTCAGCATCAACACAAGGAAAGTGCTTATGCAGAAAAGGCATATGGGATCAACTGTGTTTTTGGAAGTAAATTCAGTGCTTCATTTCAATATTTTTGCACCACCAATATCTCAAATTAGCACATGTAGCCCCAGCTGATAAATATTTCCTGTGCTATGATCATGGCAAGGAGATATAGCTCATCTATGTTTCTCTTTATAATTAAAGATCAAAAGAGAGTAAAAACTGATTGAAACAAATCTGGACTTGCTTCATGGCACCCAAGTTAAGCTTCTCTCATTCTGTTCTAAATATCATAGTGCATTGAAAATTAGAGAATATTATTTAGATCCAGTAGTTCTGGAGCCATATTGGCAATATAACTATAGAGACAGAAGCTGGAAAATTAGATCAGTTAGGCAAGACTGTTTCAAACAGTTGGCCCTTTTTTACAGCAAAGATAAAGTTATATTTTTAACAGAAAGAACAGATAATAGGACCAGCATTTGACAGCTGTTATTTCATAGTATGCATAAATATATTTGTTCAACATATGTGTTAATTCATTGTGCTTGAACAGAAAAAGAAAACCACACTTTGGTATAATAGATGAATTCCATGCCCTTGTACCATTTCAAAAATCCCTGCTAAAAATAAAAATGTAATAAAATTTAATTTCTGCAGAAGTTAATGTCATAACCCCCCCCAATCCATATGGGTATCATATTCTCTGAGAATGTAGGGAAGTGGTAACTGTTTTACTCCATGCTAAATATTACAATCAAAACATGGTCATTCTAGCATAATCTCATCTGTTTTAATGTCCAGCTAAACATTTGCTTCAAATTATAGTTGCAGTTTTCAGCTCAAGGTTGGTGTCCAGCCACTAGCTCTGCATTAAATAATAAACAGAGGTGAACAATTATGCATGGTTTCATTTCTGAAAACATAGAAAACAAGTTTGTGTCCATCTGTACGATTATTACACTGCTTTCATTCTGTTAAGCAGCATGAAACACTGCTCTTTTCTTCTATGTACCTCTTGGGAAAGAGTGGGATTTGTGTCAACAGTGTGGTTTGAGGCTTGAACCTGCCAGTTTCTGGAGTACCAACAACATATAATCAAGTTGTAGCATTAATAAAAAGCATGCAGACAGAGACATTTTAGCAACAAGATGCAGACAGCCGTGGATCATTTTCTGTTGGCTGATTTGGCTTGGAGTACAATGGTACAATAGAAACACAGCAGAGGTACACTAGATGCATGGATTTAAAAAGAATTGCACTCTTTGTTCTGGTAAATCAAACCATTGTAAGCTATTTTCCTGAAAACTATTTTCCTTGAGGATTAGATTATGTGTGGGTGGGAGGCACCGACACTGGAGTTAGCTGCACTAGATGTAATTGGCCATATACTGCTGATTTATAAAACCTACCATGCTATATGATACTTGATTTAATTGTGTGTGAATAATTAGCAAGACTTTCTCTCACTTAGATACATAATTCTTCTCTAATCTTTTTGAAAGAAGCAATGAATAATTTTAGCAATTTTCTTCCCATAGGGAAAATGTCTTCAAAAACCATACAGTCTTTGAAGCCTATTTGCAAACTGGGGCTTATCCTGAGCAAAATTTTCACATAGTTGTTTTGCTTCATAAGAAACAGCATTTTCTGTGCAGAAAATAATATTTCAATGCACAAATATTGTTTTCTGTGCAGAAACATTAGGAGGAACTTCCTGACAGCAACAGCTGTTTGACAGTGGAACACACTCCCTTGGAGTGTAGTGGAGTCTCCTTCCTTGAACGTCTTTAAGCAGAGACTGGATGGCCATCTGTCCGGGATGCTTTTATTGAGAGTTCCTGCATGGCAGAATGGGGTTGGACTGGATGACCCTTGTGGTTTCTTCCAACTCTATCATTCTATGATTCTATGATACTTGAGACTCTTTCATGTTACACAATCATGGTACACTTATATTCTGCAATGGCAACATGCTGTCAAATCTTGGGATTTACATTTGAGGGAGGGGCATTTAGAATTCTCAGCCAGAATTTTGGTCTCTGACCAAACTACAAATCCCAGAATTCCATAGGATGGAGCCATGGCAGTTAAAGTAGAATCACCGTACTATAACTGTGTAGAGTAAAAGGGCCGCTAGTGTAGCCTAGGAAACAGGGAAATGATGTTACAGGGGGCAATAGCATCTTTCAGGGGTTACAATTTAAATAACAAACGATTTAGTAAGTTTTTTTTTTAAAAAACTTGTACTCAAAGTTTAAGTGGCAGTCTTGAATATTGCATAAATATTGGTGCTCATTGTGGAACATGAAAGTTTTTGTTAATTAGTACCCTTTAGAATCCAGTTTCTCCATTGTATCTTCCAATCTACCCTCTGTGTTCCTTGCAGTCTCTTTTTGCCAGTTTATAAGGTTGGTAATAGTTCTTATGAATTTTCCAGAAGTGCTGCAAGGGTAAATGCATTAGAGGCAGACTTTTATACACACATATAAACTCAGTTTACATTTATGACATTTTTTCCTATCTAAGTGCTTCAGTTTATTTTGTGTAATAGCATTATATTTTTATATAGACTTGCCAATAGTCCCATATAAACCAAGGACAGATGGTATATCCATTCAGAAGATGGTTGGTGGAAGTGTGTGTGTGTGTGTGTGTGTGTGTGTGTGTGTGTGTGTGTATATATATATATATATATATATATATATATATATATATATATAATCGCTCCTAGAATGCAAGCTTGAGTGTAGAATGAATTCCCTCCTCCCATCCTGGAGGCAATTGCCCTAACAATTTTGTGAAGCCATATGTAGCCTAGCTACAATTAGAAGAGAAAAAGGAAACCTAACACTGTGTGCTGAAATTAAGGAGCTTTGGAATGAGCAGCATCTGGTTGAGTTGAGAAGAGACTGAGTAAAACAAATTGGAGTTGACATGATTCTTAAATGATTTCAGCTTCTCCAGTGGTAGTTCACTGTGATTGCTTTCCTTTCAGCCACTGAGAAGCTTCAAATTGAAGAACTAATGCAGTGACTACTTTTCGAAACTTGAGGGCAATTTCTCCTTGCTCTGTTCCCTGAAAAGTCTCATTGGACTTGATTTTCACTGCCTTTGGCCTCCAGCAGCCAATTTACTCATGCAGAGCAGGTGTCACATGTTTCCATTCTCTTTCTTCTGTCTTTCAGTTATACAGGCTTTCTTCTCTCCCCCACCTCCCCTGCAAAGAAGGCAATGTTTGCTGATGTCGAAGGGAGCTTTAAACAGCAGAAATCACCTGTGTTGGATATGTGTCCCAAATGTTCTAATCAGAAGAAGAAAGCCAGCACTGCCTTGATTTTCTACACTGGAGACCAATACATCACATGGAGATAATTGACAGGCTCTGTTTAATGCATTACCTGCATTGACTATGAATTCAGAGATTCTTAGCTTATACCTACAGAGGGACTACGGATTTGTTGGGAGGGGGATTGAGAAGAGGTTAAAATAATCTTCTATACCAACACCACACAAAATGATAGTTTTCAGCTGCCAGCCCCACAAAGAAACCTTAATAAGCAATACTTAATAACTAATATGTTCCTTTTCTACCTCTAGGCTGGAGGGGTGCCTGAGTTCTTTATATAAAGACTTAATTGCCAGGATCATGAACACAACAAAGCTTTCAGGCATAGGCATAGGGGTTTTAAATCCATAGCAATAGTGATGCAATAAAACATAAAACATGATATATTTTTTAAAAAAATAATGAGAAAACAAGGCATTTGCACATAAAAAGTTCAAGAAGATTATTTCAAAATCTGGTTAAAAGGATTTTTTTTGTCCATGTATTGCCACAGACAAATTCCATACATATTTGCATAGTCTCAGGGTTAGGTTGTGTTCTAGATCTAAAGTCTGGGAGGCTGGAGTCCTTCCATAACACCTGATCATATCTTGTTCAGCAAATTGGGACATGGACAAGTATATTAAACAGAAAGGAAAAACTGGGGACAAAATCTTAAATTAGGGTTGCATAAATCACAACATATGTAATTACATGTTGATTGTGTAACACCAACATGATGTTGAATGACAATGTTGTATAACTAAATGCACAAAAGGGTGCACAAAAACACACTACTTTGAGTAGGAATACACTGACTGAGAAGACTTACTCTGATGCTGCCTGGAGGGATGTTGTTGCACTGGGCATCTCCTAGAGTGGCACAGGGGCTTCTCAGGACTTCAAGCAGTTGCTCTGAGTCTATGCAGCTCAAAGTATTGTTAGGGCCCTGCAATCAAGAGACTTAGATTGAGATTCCATGACAGATTTTGGGAAATCTCACTGAATGTGAAATCTTGTGAGATTTCAAGCGTGATTTTGGAGGAATATATATATACCTTCCCATGTGAAAACTGTCAATTGTCAGCCAGAGTGATATATCTTGAGCAGGAATGTGCATCTTCATGTGTAATGGCAGTTCCTGCACATCTCCACTACTAGAAATGAACCTGAACTGAACAAGGAAGGTATTTATTGGATCAAAGTGTCCAATTGCTTCTGAAGAGAACCTAACACACACACCAGACATCAACATAATTCTAACTTGGGTCTTTTGGACCTGCCATTGCAATTTGCAAGACACCAGAGGTTTACCCTTTGGAATGCAAAAGCTGCCAAGATGAGGAGGGAAAGGATGATCACCCCTGTGGTGGTGTATGGAACAACCAATACTGCATATAAGGGCAAGAGGGAAAGTTTGAGGAAAGCCAAATCTGGGAAGGACAATACTAACAAGATTTCCCTTACCAAGGTTATTTTAATTTAAACCTTAAAGTCTTGAATGACTGCACAGAACCAGTAGGAATACAATGCTAGTTGAGATCTAATTGGGTAGCTTGACAGGATTTTCTGTTTGGAGGATCCCAGTGTAGATGTTATAATCACTGTTTTATAATTACTGCTTTAGAAGCAACATTGGGTCTCTTTCAGTTAGCACCCACATTGCAAGGGTATTTCTCCAGACTCCTTCCTTTTCTATTTTGTGAAGATATCCTCCTTAATTTCTATTTCTATTTTTTTGCTCTTGAGTGAATCTGATTTCATTAAGGGACCATTCACTTTACTTCCATTATCTGAGCATTTCTTTCAGGGGCTTTTCTAGTTCTTATCTTTGTTTTCTACATCTGTTTTTTCTTAAAGGACTACAGCTTCATATTTGGTGAGTCTTCACGTGTTTGATGTGGGAGTGTGTTACAAACTGTTAGAGAAATAGCCAGTATGTATTGTAGTGTATTTTAAAATAACTTAAAACTGTTCCCACCATTTAGAAGCACACTTCATAGTTAAAGTAAGAACAAAGAAATGAACAAAGAAAACCTCCCACCATGCAATAACTTAATGCAGCTCATCTTTGCCTGGAAGCAGAATGAGTGATAGTTCCTCATAAGAATGTTAGACTTGGTTGTAGCAAACCTGTTGACTGAAATTGCAGAGCACAATTTATTTATTTACAAATCCATAATACACTCTGTCAATTTTTGAAGGATCTTTTTCTTCTCATTCATTTTCTTCTCATGGCCAATGTAATTGGTAGTTAATCAATAGGTGTGATTCTGATTAGCTCATTCCGAATCCTCAGCCCATGAGACTGAAGAGCAGAAAAGGTTAGCAAAGTGCTTTCCTGATGATCCAATCTATCTTAAGTGAATGCAGTCTTGCTAATAAATATTTAATGGGCACTTGTTTGCAGTTTAATAGTATTAGATAATTCTATTAGAGTCCTGTTTTGAGATTTACATGTACCATACATCACTGCTGAGGACATGGTAAATAATTTAGGCTAAGTGTCTAGTAATTAGAGACACAGATTAAGCTGAGGCTTTCTTATTTTTGGCTACCTTCAAATATAAATGGTTTAATTGCAGTTTTAGGTTTTGGCCATGCCTAGAGCAGTGAGTCTAGGAAATGCCTTAAATGTGATAACAAAGTGTATGGCCCCCAGGGTTGATCTGATATCTCATCCTCTGAGTTAATGAGATGGAAAATAGTTCGCTGTTTATCTACACTAGATTGAGCAGATGCTGCCAATTCAGTTTTATAGGAAGTAATCTTGGAGAAATTGTCTCCTGCCTATTACGCTTTCATGGGTTGAATCGCGATTGTCCTCTCCTAAGTTCCAAGAGAGCATTTCCCATGTCAATGATGGCTATAATAAAAGATCAGTCCCACAGAAAATAAGGGTAGCATTGGGGGGGCGCATTGGGGTGTGGAAATATTAACCACTTTTCAGACTACCTGAAAGAGAGAATATTGATCACCTCTTTTTGAAAGCTCTGAGCTCAAAAGCGCATTTAAAAAGGCAGAACCTGCAAGTTACTTCTAAAAAGTAATTTATTTTGTTTACAGTGTTGAAAAAAAGACCATTGTTTCTGATTACACTGTTAGAAAGAGTAACATGTTATATGTTGCTCTGCTCATTACATTTTCTGTTATTTTTCGACTGATTTTTGAAGAGAGGAAGTCAGTAAGAAAATGACAAGAAAAGCCTTTATAAAGTAAGTAGAAGTAGAATTACTTGTTATAGCAATAAAGTAATTTTGCTCTTCCTCATTACATTACTTTTGAAAAATGGATTTGTTACACTCTTATTATCCTTCAGTATAACTAGTTATTGGTAGCTATATTATTTGCATAATTTCCTTCCCATCTTTGTTGAAAAATTAATTTGGGAAATTTGACCATAGACTTCTTATTTGTTAATCTCATATTTAGCAACAAGGCTTTGAGACTGAAAGCATTGCCCAGCAGCAACTAGGAGACATTGGCTAGACATGACAGAGGCATGATCAATGCAATACAAATACTTATTTTCCCACAGATCATTTCCTCCATCCACCATACCATTAGGAATCATGCTCCTTTGTCTCTCCTACTCTTTCAAATTAATATTTTTACTTCCTTTCCATGTCAGAAATCTTTGATTACTGTCCCATATGATGAAGCATATAACTGCATATTCTCAGAAAGACCATTCTAGATGTGGGCTGGCCCCATCTGCTCAAGTTGGCCAAAAGCTCATTCTAGGCAAGAAGGCATGCAAAGAACTTCCTTTTCTATCTGAGCCTTGTGTGAGGAACATGTCTGCTTATTATTCTCTTAATTTTGTCTTCTGACTCAGTCTGTAGATCTGCCTCTTGGTTTGTCCACTGCTTCTGACTGCTCTTTGGTTCTGTCTCATAGGGGCAAAACAGACCACCCCTAAGGAGCAGCCTGCAGCTGCCCCTTTCAGTGCTGGAACCTTCTCTGTTGCCACTCCAAAAATCTGGAATAACCTCCTTGAAGAATTCCATCAAATATCCTCAATTAAGGCTTTTAAGAAGGCGGTAAAAACGGCTCTCTTCAGACTCGCCTATCCAGACTGACTAGTTTATGAATGAAGAAACCTGTCCATATGTGCTCCTATGTTTTGTTGTCACCATGTAATGAACAATATTTCTTTGATATTTTATGATGTTGTATTAGTTGATCTTGTTTTAAAAGTTGATATTTTAAGGAGGATGGGATAGGGGGAGGGGAGACCTTGTTGTTATTTACTTGTATTTTAAACTCTGTTGTTACCCGCCTCGATCCCCAAAAAGGAAGAGGCAGGATAAATAAATATATTATTATTATTACATGCTGCATCCCCAATCTGGCATTTCCGTGGTGCAAAAAGGAGCAGCAAAAAGCGGTTCCTTTTTGAGAGGCAGAAAGGGCACCTTTGCCACTTTCTGGCACTCCTTTTGTGCTGCATAATTTGGACGCAGCACCAAAGGAGCGCTGTAATGATGCCTGCCATGCAGGTAGGTGCACAGTGTAACAGCAGTGTCAGGGCAGTGTCTGGGTATGCGTCTTGTGGATGCCATGCCCCCATTCTGCCCTGATGCCAGTGTATAACAGCGGTCTGTACAGGCTGTCAGTTTGTTTTTGATATAGCTTTCTAGCTGTCCTTTGAATCCTGATTGCTATTTGTTCCTGGCTGTCAACTTCTGACTTTCTTTAGACCATTGTCTATAGATGAGACTTCACAATTATTCTGCTGACAAGGATTTAACACCCCTCTGTCCCTAAGCAGGGTCACTCCATGATATTTTGCTGTGGGAGAAGGTGAATGACAAGATGGCTGCTTTCTGTTCAGAAGCCAATTGGCCAGCAGTTGCTAAATCTTTCTTTCATGTGGTTTATGAGACAAAATCACCTACTACATACACATTCCATACTGTAACAGACAAAATTTTCCACATTGCCTCCCAGCACTTGCTGTCTGAGGCACGAGCCTCACTCAGTGTGGCAGGTCTTGCCAAGAAATCTGAGCAGCATACTCTCCAACATTTCATAAATGAAAACTGGGACATTTGTGGCCAAGGAACATCAGTGTGTGGTGAAGATGGCAAAAGTGATTGATGAGGAAGAACACCCAAGTTAGTAAAGACTACAGCAATTTGGGTTACCCCTCTAGCTCCCTACTGGAAAGGCCAAGATTTTTTGCCCCTGCTTCTCCTCCACTGCTTAGCTGCGTGCAAACTACTTCTGTACATTTAACTCTTTGCAGCAAATGAAGTAAACTGAGGACAAAGAGGAGGAGGAAGTGGGAGGAAGAGAGAGAAACTGGAACTGTTGAAAAGCAGCTGAAAAAGTGGGATGACAAAGGATGAACTGGAACTGTCCATGACAAATCAGGACAGTTGAAAGGTGCGACACTGTTTACTACACATTATATTCTATAGATCTGATGTATTGTATCTATACCTGAAACTGTTTCCCCCCTACCTGGAATTTGTAGCTTGTAGTGTGTCTAAAAGAGTGTGTGTCTTTAGTGCTGCAAATGAGACAGAAGAATTGATCATAAATATGATGGAGATAACTTGACTTCTCTGATTATGTATGTATATATATGTGTGTGTGTGTGTGTGTGTGTGTGCTGTTTTGGGCAAATCAATTATAGCTTGAGTAATGGGAAATAGTAGCAAGAATAGAGTCAAGCTTCATTAGCCAGTCTTTCCTCCAGCTCAAAGATTTTTGGCTCGGTCACTAGAATAGCTCTGAATGTGGGTCAAGGGCCTGAGACACCTCATTTATCATCAGTAAAGGTTGAGACAACAGTAATCAGTTTGTTTTGACTCCCAACTGGGAAGTGAACAGCTTATTTTGGTTTAGTGATGATTTGAGAGGCTCATCAATAAAATCACCAATACTCTCTTCAGTCTAGTAATCCATCTGTGTCTTGATGCCCTCTGTGATTGCTGACTGGGGAAGAAAGGAGCAAGGGAAGGGAAAGGCAGGATTTCCTATTTTACTAACATCACTGGCTGTTATAACAAATTCATGTAGGTTTGATTCTCTTCGTCTTCTTTGACAGCTTCATTTTACAGAACAGGTGCAGTTTTCTTCTGTATATCTAGAGAAAGGAAATAGACAATGCAAAGCAAGCATGCCTTGGATATATAGGAAAGGTACAACATATAATTTTACTTTTAAAATTGGAAATGTAACTGTATGCATTTCTATAGGAACACTACATTCCTGTCATTTATTACTATTGCCAGTGCCATCTCCCAATACCTCTGTTATCTCAGAGCATTCAGATATGATGGAGACAGTTATCCAAAATGACTAAGACCCTTGGGAATGGAGCAGACTTTTCTATTAATGCCAGAGTACAACATCACACTAATTTCAAGATGGAGACTGGAAGCTTTCTCGGCTGTTGCAACTTGCTTATTGAATGCCCTGCCCTCTAGAGGTATGGATGGCATCAATGCCAATCATGTTTCAGTGCTACATGAAGACCTGGCTATTTACACAAAACTGTGGGTGCTTCTCAAATATAACTTAGTTTTGTTTGTTTTATTTATTTTGCTGATTTAGTTTTTTTATTTTATTTAATGTGCTGATTTTATATGCATTAAGGCTATGATGGGTTGTGGTTCATATTGTTACAATTTCATGCTGAATTATTTTACTGAGTCTATCCTGTTCACTGATCCACTGATATAATAATAGGTTTGGAAGATATCACAAGTGTCATCTAGTCCAGCCTCCTGCCGGAGAAGCTGGGATATACTGGAGAGGTGGCCATCTAACCTCTGTTTAAAAACAGAGTCCAGTGAAGAAGAGTCCACCACCATCTAAGGGTAATCTGTTCCACTATAAAACAGTTCTTAACATGAGAAAATTCTTCCTTGTGTTTAGTCAGAATTCTCTTTCTTTTAATTTGAATCTGTTCACAGAGGGTTGGTTATTAATATATCAATAAATAATAAAATAATGAACACCCTAAATAAATTTATTAAGAAAAAAGGGCCATTGAACATAAGGGAGATGGATTGTCCTATAAATGAAGATAATTTATTCCTGCTGCTCATGTTCCCATGTTTCTCCAACCATATCTGCATCATGTATTAATTTACTCTCAGCTTCTGTAAATGTATTGTGTTTTACATGCAGATTTCCTTGCTCAGATGGAAACTGTGTATGTGTGTGAAGGAGTATATGCATGTAAACTGGGGAGACAACTCTAGAGGAAATGAAGGCAATATTTCACTCAAGAATATTTCACTCAACAAGACTGAAAGTGGTGCCTTGTCATTCTGATTTCAGTTTGACCAATTTGGGCATTCTTCCCCTGTTTTGAGATATGTGGGAGACTTACAAGGGTTGTGGAGAAAAACTGCTGAGTGAACCAGTTTTGACCCTTTTTGGGTATTTTTGAGTGAAAGAAAAACTCAAACACCAATTCTGGGGACTGTGAGGTTGTCCACATTCTGTACTGACGTGAAACAATAGTCTGCTGTAAACATTCAGAGCTGAAGTATCCAATCTAATCTCCATTTCTACAGAAGTGTATGGAAGGGGTTGTGCAAGGAACATGCCCAGTCATTGTGTGTGACAAAAAGGGGACTGAAATGTTACGTTACAATGGTGGTTCCCAACCTGTGCTCTGAGGATCCCCTAGGGCTCTGCATGCACGCCACTCCAGGAAACTGAAAGAAATAAAAATTGAATGAAATTAAAGAATAAGAAACAAAAAGTGACACTACTCCTTGTAAGACATACAATAGGCCTCTTAAGGGTTTCATCATAGAAACTGATTCTAAAAAGGGCTCTGTGAGTCAAAAAGGTTTGGAACCTCTGCCTTACATCTTTAGCAATTATCTATGGGAGCCCCAAAATCAAGATATTGTTGTTTTTGCCGTTTGAGTCATTGACACTCTTTTTCCTTTGTTTTTAAAATTGTCTTCTCCCAATGTCAAATCAAAATCAAAATCCTGGTTTCTTCTGAACATGGGTTGAACTGTGACCTTCCTTGTGTAGATAAGAGCAGGAAAGGAGATTTCATATACTTAAGTAACTGTAGGGGGCACTTGACCAACTAAAGCTTGACCTTCTCTAAAATTAGAGAACAGAGCTGCTTTAGATATATAGGCCACTCAGTCACAAACATGGCAAATATAAAAATACTTTTCTGGAAACTGCTAATAATTCCTGTGGGTGACCAGCAGCAAAGAAAGACTTCATACTTGGAAAAATGAGCTGGATCCATGCTTAGGAGATCATTGCATTACTTTTACTCCCAACATAGATGCAGGATGTAACTTTTAAAAGGCAGATCTTATCACATTCACCAGTTGCCAGGAGCAGGCAGCCCATTGGCAACTTGGGCTTCTCTCACATCTTTTCATGAACGGAATTTTCTCATTCTTGAAAACCTGCGGCAGAGGTCTAGGTTGCAAGTGGGTGGCAATAAGATCCACCTTCTTAAAGTTGCATCCCACATCTATACGGGGACCAAATGTAATGCAATAATCTCCTTAGTCAAACTTAAAATAGACAATCTGAAATTGATTTATTAACATCTGATCTATTTCAGTGGGTCTACCTGTATGTATTTTTATTCTACTGATTTATTTAATCTATGTATATACTTCTTACCATGTCAAAATAATATTGCTAGGTGTTAAGTATAGCTCAAATTGAATCCAACCCACACATTTTAAAATAAAATTATTTTTCAGAGCACAGCTGATCTTTTGGATTTTGCTCAGGGAGAATTTCACAGTAAGAAAAACCATGTTTTTCCCCCAGTACTTCTTATGTTTGTAATTTGATCTATTTACTGCTGCATGATTATGTATTTCAATAAGTGGCTCTTCTTGTTTGCCAAACTCCCGAATGAATAATGGAAATAAATTACTCACAAATATTACTTAGAGTACACCAAGATTCTCATGTGGAAGGCAATAAAGAAATGCAAACAAAGAATTAAGTCTTTCAAGACCTTGAAGAATGGGTAAATAATAATATTCTTATTTAAGAAATGGAGGAACTGAAGCAAATGTTCTGCTTAAAGTTTTGGAGCTGGAAACAGAAATGTGGAGCTGGAATCAAATTCCTCGGGACAAGGTGACAAAGCTCTCATTTGACCCATCTGCCATTGTTAAAACTTTTTATTTGTCCATTAATTCAAGAATGGAGAAATTCTAGACCATGTGCATAATCCATTCCACAAAGAATCCCCACCCAGTGTTAAACTTACACAAAGATTGTACTTTGTACATTATGAAACATCCCAGTTTATATGATGAGCAAAACAGGAATGTCACTCAGCTCCCTAAGCATCAGAGGAGTCCTTGAAATCCTTGCTGTTATCTGTGATCAGAGATAATAGTTGGTATTCCCCTTCACATGCTGCAAAGATATCCCAGTCAGGACAGCAAGTGTGAGACAAAGCATCAAGGAACAACAGGAAGACCCTGTTATCCAAGAAGAAAGAAACTGTATTTTAATGTCTAAGTGGATTTTTAAATTGGAATGACATATTTTAAAATTTTCCAAGAGCCCTGCACATTGTGGGCTCCTTCAGAGGGGGGAAATGTGTTGGAAGGTTGTAGCATTTGTTGCTGTAGTTCACAGGGTTTTCTGTTACAATTGTCTTGTAATATTGCCAGCAATTCCTGGCACCAGCTGTAACATTTTATTTCAATTCAGCATTTTAACATTTTGTTTCAGTTCAGCATTTTATTCTCATCCTCCAGTTGGTTTCTTTTTAATTCCAAAACATATTGGAACAACAACAACAACAAATCCTTGTCTTCTCCATAAAAAACCAAACATACAAAAAAATTGTTAGGGTTATAGTGCTACAGTTTATCAGTGAAATATCACTTCTGCATTATAACCCTATAATACCAAGGGGGAAAAATCAGGCAAGAAGACTTCCCCTTCATGCTTTAGGATCACCTTGGGAAATATGCATCCGAGATTTAAAAAGAAGAAGAAGCTTGGTGTTCAGATGGAGTGATGGTGATGAGAAGCCTGGAAGGGTCCTTGACAGAGGAGAGGAAGAACAAGTAGTGTAGAGTAATTTTGTAGTAGGACTAGGGAGTGCAGCATTCAAATTACAACTCAGCAAAAAAGCTTACTGGATAATGTTGGACCAGGTACTCCATTAGTCCATTCACTTTTACAAGCCTGTCATAAGGATAAGATGTGGAGGGGGAAGAACCAAGTAAATTACAATGAGTTCTTTATAGGAAGTGTGGGACATAAATGTATTAATCAACTGAATAATAGATATCGTTTGCCCATTACCTTGAAATATCCAGATAAGAACTGGAGCTTTTAACAATCGTTTCTAAAAATGTAAAACATTTATCATAAATATGTATGCTTACCTAACTTTTCTGATAATATATCTTTCATGCATCTTACATCACTGAATAATAACGTAAAAATGGTCAGGAAATAACAATTTCTTACCTGCCTCTCCCCAAGGATCAAGGTGAGAAAAGTAACAGATTAAAATACAACACATATAGTTAAAAACACACTACATCAGTTAAAACATATAAACCAATGAAAACACATAACAGCAGCAAGCTGTTGAACTTACATACACACGTGCTTTACTGTAAATTCTGTAAAAAATATGATTTTTTTATTAGGTCTTGAGTGTCTAATTTACCTCCCCCCCGCTTCCCTCACCCAATGCATTGTTATGGACACAATACCTGGACCAAGTTTTTTAAAAGCCAGTAAAACAAGGCATTGCCCTGGTAGTTTTAGATGTGGGCCTAAATCGAGTTGTCTTAACTAGATTAGACCCATTGAAATAGTGAATTAACATAATGATTGATTTTTCATTTAGAAAGTGATTCAGTGGAACTACTCCTGTAGGGCTATCACCTGGATTTGCCCTTGCTGTTCTGATCTATATCATGAAAGAAGATGCATCATCCCTTCTTTTATACAAGTTCTGGAAACTAAGGCTGAGATGGTGGGAGCTGATGCAGCATAACACTACACCAATGTAATTCCACAGAACTGTAAAGAAACCAGGGTCCCCAGACTGTTAAGGGAATTAGTAGGTAGATTTGTACCCTTATGTCTTTTTGCAAGCACTGTGAACTATTGTACAACTCTGGGGAAAGGCCAGTAAAAAGCCAATGAAAAGTCCAGCTGCTTATAAAATCAGAGTAAGATTCTGACCAAATAGTACAAGGTGTGTTTGGCACACAAATGGATCATTGAAAGCAACCCTTGAGATTGTGGGCATGGAAAAAAATACAGATGGCATTTACTATCCAATGCAGTAGCCACCTTGCCTTGGCTTCTGCCTCTTCCCCTCTTCCTGTACTGTTTAAAATCTTTCTGCCCTCTACTGTGTGATAATTAAGTAATACCTGCTATATGTTTTCCCTCCTTGAAGCAGTACTGGCTGTGCTGAATTCAGATTGTAGGAAAGGAAATTTTCATTTCAAGGCAGCTCATACATACCAATCTTGGCTCAAAGATGGGGTGCCCTTGGTGCCAAGCATGAATGAAGAGATAGGGGAGGGAGAACAATTATACAGAAAGATGAGAAGAAGTGTTTTGATTTGAAAGCTTTTGGGCAGCCTCTTTCTTTTAGTGCATACAGGGCTCCTTGTCAGCCACTCTTTTCTTGATGCCAAAACTAGTGGTACTCTATAGGAATTAGTCTGTCGTTTCAAGACTGAAGACAGGCTTATACACTGAGCCAGGACTCTTTGCAAAAACATTGCAGGGAATTTCAAGCTAGGAAGGCACTTGACTGCAGATAGGAAAAGGATAATTGGTTTTAGAGTGTGTGTGTGTGTGTATGGGAGAGAGAATATATATATATATATATATATATATATATATATATATATATATATATAAATTTATATATATTTATAGAAAATTTTATGTTACTTCAGATAAAGGACTTGGGCAGGGACTTTATAATCCACTCACTTTCAGACAATGCTTTCATTGCCCACAGACATCTTGTGCTTGAGGTGAAAGAGCAAAATGGCATCCCTCAGCCAAGTCGATGTGGATAATACTCACATTATCCTCACATCATCTGCCAACCTTGTTATTTTACCAGATGAGCAGAACCCACAAGTGGATCTTCTTATCCCTGATAGCAAATCATAATTATAATGAAATAAGCATCTTTCATGGGTGTACACCTTAAAACAGTCATTGCACCAGAGAAGCAAAGTAATACTTTTGGGAAACTAGTTTTTAGCTAGAAGGGTCTCCCATGGCAGAATGTTCAAAGTGGAGACATCAGTCTAAATATCATCCCTCCTCTTCAGCAAGCAATAGTCATATCAGAATAATGTATAAATACAGCAATGAGGGCAGCAGAGTTCCAGAAAGGAAAATATTGGGCTGCAGTAGTAGTGCGGGGTGATACTATTAAAGGCTCTCTTATAGACAATGACAATAGCACTTTAACTAACTCTTGAAGAACACAGAAGGAAGCAATGGAAAACCATTTCTGAATGTCTTTTACTTTGGAAACATTGTGATGAGGCAACCTAAAAATGAAGCAAGAGACAGTACTGGAAGATGAGACCCCAGATCCAATGGCGCTCAATAAGTTATTGGGGTAAAGCAAAGGGTAAGCACAAACAGCATTGTATCTAATGGCACAATTGGACTAAAGTGGAAAGAAAATTCAGCTGCTGATGTGTTCAGACATGAAAGTCCAAAGTTGCACAATGCATACAAGTAAGAACATGGAAAGTGAGAAGCATGAAACAGGAGAAACTAGAAATTGTAAAGAAGAAATGCATAAACATAGCAATATCAAGTGTGAGCAAACAAAAGTGAGCTGGAATGGGTGATTTTTAATCAGATACTCAGAAATTGTTTTACAGTGTGCCCGCACCATACACGGGTGCACTATATGCGGCTTTCTGCTTACGCAGAAGCCGCATGATGATTGTTTCCTATGAGGCGCAAGCATACACAGATTTTCCCTTACACGTGTGTGTGTGTGTGTGTGTGTGTCCAGAACGGACCCCCCACGTAAGGAGAGGACCAACTGTACTGTGGAAAAGACTATTAGAGAAGTAAAGAGGTGGCATTAATAGTGAGATGTGGCATAGCCAAAGCAGTCAGGGGCTATAATGCAAAGTCTGATTGAATAATACCTAAAAATACTTCATAGAAAATCAGTATAACCATAATCTAAGTTTATGTTTTAACTACTGAGTCATAAGAAGAAGGCACTGAAAAATTCTAGATTAGCATCCAGAAAGAAAGAAACTGATCACACAACAAAACAAGACATATTGGTAATTTTAGGTAACCAGAATAAAGAAGAGGAAACCATGTAAAACCTAACATTGTTGGAGAATTTGTTCCAAGATCAAGAACTGGAACAGAAGAGTGGTGTATAGTATTTTGTGGAGACAACAGTTTGTTTGGTATAGACAGATTTTTCAGGCAGCCAAACAGAATGTACACATGGATATAAGTAGGTGGCCAGTATAAAAATATCAAATAGACCACTCATTGAAGGCAGAAGATGGAGACTCTCTAGTCACTTTGCAAAAGTAAGACTGAAAGTAGACTGTGGCATAGACCATGAGCTACTAATATCAAAATTCAGAGTAAAGCTATGGAAGATAATTAATGTACTTATAACACCAAAGTAAAAGCTAAAGAATATCCCTGAAGAACTCAAAGACCAAGGAGATTATGACACCTGTCTTATCCCATCTTTTTCCTGATGGGATAGGTGTGCATTTAAGTGTCAACCATGGGTCTTATCTCATCCTCCTGGGGCCAGGTGTATGCAGCCTGCATGCAACCAGAGACTTATCTCATGGCTTTTCAAGGACTGTATTTTTCCTTCCTTGAAAAACTGTGGGATAAGCCTGAGTTGCATACGGGTTGTATATGGGCTGTATACACCAGGCTCTGGGAGAATGCAATAAGACCCATCTTTGACACTATCCAATTGGGAAAAGGTGGGATAAGACACATATGATAATCTCACAAGTAAAGAACAGATTTGAACTAGTAAGTCTAACTGACAAGAACTATGGACCAAAGTAATAAAAAATCATGAACAAAAAATATGAACTGCTGTAAAAGAGTGCCATATCTCACTGTCCTGACACATAGCCTACAGTCTGAACAAGAGGCCCTTTGGTCAGAATATGAAGAAACAGAATGGTTTCCAATTGACAAGGGTGTCAAAGGTACATTTTATCATCCTGCATGTTTAATTTATGTGCAGAACATATACTGAAAGTGGGATTGGACTCAGAGGAAGGAAGTGTGAAACTTGGAGGAAATGACACGAATGCAGATCACTTGGAACAGCTACTAAAAAAAGTTAAGGCAGAAAGCACAAAAAAAGAAAAAGAAAAAAAAAGAATTAAAGCTGAATATGAAGAACAATTAATAACCACAGAAGAGTTATATAATTTTAAGGTGGATGATAAAGATATAGAAATGTTAAAGATTTTCTATATCTTGACTGAGTCATCAATCAAAATAGAGACTGTAGCAAAAAAAAAATAAATCAGAAAAAGATTTAGATTTGTCATGGAAATTATAAAGGAATTGCATAGAATTCTCAAGAGTAAAGATATTTTAATAACTGAACAATTATTAATCCTTCAGATGTTTAAAATTCACAAAACTGTGATACCAACAAAATGCACAAAACTTGCATGATGTATTTTATGCATTTCTGGATGGTCCAATAAAAGTATCATTGTTTTGTGGACTTTGGATGTTACTGTATTTTGCTGTATGGCTGGTACAGCTACCTCCTGGTTGTGTTTGTTGTTGTTGATTTTGTTGGATAAAACTGCCAACTTTATTTCCATTGGCTAGCTGGATAATCCTGCTCAGAGTTGCAGTTCTATAGCACCAGGAAGGCTGCACAGTTCCCACCCTGATGGAGATCACAGTAATAACTGCTATTTTATCTAAATATTATTTTCCTGTCTGCTGTTTTGATATGATTCACGTGCCACCTGCTGCTGGTGGAATCAGGAGATCAGTGTGAGTGGCACTTAGAAATTTATGCATTTATATATAGGGGAACAAATCCCATACACAGGATATTTGGCTCTGGAATGTTCTCTCTTTGAATTGGCTTGATCACTATATATACCAAGGTGAGTTCAAGAGAACTGTCCACACAGTTCTCACTTTCCAACTCACCCCAGTCTGATAAATTGTGGCTGTAGTTGCTCCAGTTTTTCCACCTCTCCACATGCATGTGAATATACATATTTCTGAACTCCTTTCCCAAGCCACACAATTACGTTGCTATGGAGCACAGTATACACACACACACACACACACACAAAATTCTAGATCAAAACTGGGATAAATCTTCACTGTTCCTCTGGATTAAAGCTCATCCTGGTGGCGGAGTGGTTAAATGCCTGTACTGCAGCCATTCACTCGAAACCACAAGGTTGCGAGTTCAAGACCAGCAAAAGGGCCCAAGCTCGACTCAGGCTTGCATCCTTCCGAGGTCGCTAAAATGAGTACCCAGATTGTTGGGGGCAAATTAGCTTACTTGCTAATTAGCTTACTTGCTGTTCACTGCTATGATCGTTGGAATAACGGTATATAAATAAAACAAATTATTATTATTATAATTTGGCCTGTGTAGATGTTCCCAGAAACACATTAATTTTTTTACTATTAACTGTTGGAATTTTTGATTCCTTTATGTGTCAGTCCTGTTTATAATCATTCACTGTATATTTCTCATAATTTATCGTGTTTTGATTATTACAATATTATTTTTAGCATGAAGTGGTTAGGTAAACTTCCTGTGCATATACTACAACTTACCATTTGTTCTTGTTTGTTGTTAACTGCCTTCAGGTTGACCCACCTCATAGCAACAACCCCTGTAGATGAGACATCTCCAAGCCACGCTATCCTCCACTGTTCTGTTTAGGTCCTGCAGATTCAGACCTGTGACCTCCCTGACTGAGTCTAGCCATCTGGCATGTGGTCTTCCTCTCTTTCTACTACCTTCTACCTTAGCTATCTTTTGTAATGAGTCATGCCTTCTCATGATGTGGGCAAAATATGACAGCTTCAGTTTCAGCATCTCACCTTCCAGGAAAAGTTCAGGCTTGATCTGTTCTAGGATCCATTCGTTTATCTTTTTAGCCATCCATGGTATACTCAGCAATCTTCTCCAGAACCAAATCTCAAATGAGTTGATTTTCTTCTTATTTGCTTTCTTCACGATCCAGCTCTTACATATGCACATAGTGATGGGTAATACAGTTCTAATTGCTTGGACAGTTCTAACTTTCGTGCTTAGTTGGATATCTTTACTTTTTAGAGACTTGTCTAGTTTCTTTTTTCATAGCTGCCTTCCACATTCCTAATCTTCTTTTTATTTCTTGACTGCAATCTCTGTTCTCATCAAATTTTGATCCAAGGTATGGCAGATCTTTAACTATTTTGATTTCCTCATTTGTACAACCTACCAAAAACAAACAAAAACAATGGAAGTTATTATCTACAGTTACTGATGACTGAATGGCTAAGTATAGCCTCCAAAAACGGGCCAAAAGAAGTGAATTCAGGCCCCTTTGAGAGTGTGGTGTTTAGATGATGCACACCCTCAAAGCAGCTGGAAACCACACTGCAACTGCTCTAAGGGGGATAAAAGCCAGACTGAAAAGAAGTGAAAATTAACTGCTCTAGCCTGGAAAGTCTACACCTTCGACCGTGCATATAAACATGCTGATGCGAGACTAGTCCCAATGGAGCACTTCATCCTAACCCTAACCCTAAAGTTACATATAAATGCACCAGTACAGGTGCTCATTTAAAAAGGAATGTACCCTAGTGGTCAGAATGGCAATACAAAATTAAAATTAAAATGGAATATCCAATGGATATAGGTACAACATACCCAAACCAGACTGTCCAAGACTGGACATGGGATGAAGGGGGGGGGCGCGCCTTGGGAGCAGACGGTGTGGTCAGTGGGGTCTCCGCCTGCTCTTGGAAGCAGCATCTTCAATCTGTTTTTTCCTGCCAGTCTACTTGATGCCCATGATATCTTGTAGACACTGGAACAAAACTCCTATAGGCTTTTATTTTTGTATGTGCCGTGAACTGCCTACCCTGAGTCAGCCCACTTTATATGAGGCCTATTGCATGGAGACCCAGCATGTGAGAACTGGTGCCTCGATGGGCAGGGCTATACATGCAGCTGTCACAATCTACGTGCTCACAGTGGGCCTTTTCCAGGTCATTCCAGTTCTAACTGAGCAAGCAGACCATACTTGATGGCTGGGGAACTAGTGACCTCCAGATGTTATTAGACTGCTGTTTCCATTAGCAAAACTGGTAGTAAAGATTTATGTGTGTTGCAGTTCATCAACATGCAGTCCAACAATAACCAAGGTGTTGGTTATTACCTATAAAGCCCTACATGGCTTGGGTCCAGCTTACTGGAAGGAATGCTTCCTTCCGTATAATCCTTCCCACACACTCGGGTCTTCTGGGAAGAACTTACTGCAATTAAGGAAAACCAGACTGGTGATTACTTCCTAGAGGACTTTCTCCGTTGCCACTCCAAAAATCTGGAATGACCTGCCAGAAGAGATTTGCCAAATAACCTTCCTTGAGGCTTTCAAAAAGGTGATAAAAACAATTCTTTTCTGGCAGGCCTTCCCAGACTGACCTTTGTCCAACCTAGAACAAGTCTGATCCTCTGATTAAATCTCACCACTGTCGCTATGTGTTAACTGATTTTAATTTGTTATTGTGATCTGTATTTATATATGGTTTTATTGTGGTAATTTTATTCAGGGAGGGAGGGAGAGTATTGGGGGGAGTCGGGGGGGTTGCGATGTTTGATTATTTTGTATTGTATTAATTGTTGTTACCTGCCTCGATCCCCCAAAGGGAAGAGGTGGGATATAAATAAATATTTTTATTATTTATTATTATTAACAGCAGCTACTTTGAGTTCCAGTTTTGGGGAAAGAGACAGATGAGAACAACAGCAACAACAGCAACAAAATTGGAGGGCCACACATTCCCCATTCCTACTATCCACAGAAGTACTACTTCACTCAAGCAGTGTTTTTGTGTGTCAGAAGCCCACCGCAAAGAGTACAAGGGATACCACTAACGTGAGCCAATTTCCTGGATGTGTTATCTTACTCATATTCAGACACCCAACATCAGTATCAATGTGCCATTCTCAGACCTGCATTGTTCAACGAACAGAAGTTCTGCAATTTTAAAACCTTGATATAATCCTCCCTGAATATTGGTTCCCTGGAGGGTATTATTCTTTTTTTTTATTCATTAAAATCTTTATTAATAACTTCAAAAACACATATGCAATTGAAAACATTCTTTACATCATACAAATATCCTGTACACCCCCCTCCCCTTTGACTTCCTAGATACTATGAACTCTGCCATTGTTTTAACTCAATTAACTTTTAACTAACTCTTAGCACTCCTATACATTCTCAAGCATAGGATAAAAAAGAAAACCCTTATTAGACTGAAAGTTATTTTTAACCATCATAATAAATACATCAAATGTAAGGACATTATATATACCAACATAAACCAATAACAATTTCCATTCTCTATGTTTACTTCACCTGTTTTTTTTTTTCTAACCTTTCCATCTTTCTCCTCTCTCCTGTAAATAATTTGACCATGGGAGCCATTCCCTATAGAAGTCATCGAACGTATTTTTCTCCAACAGCGTTGAGATTTTGTCCATTTCATATATTTCTGCAATTTTCAATTTCCAGTCCTCCAAGGTGGGCATTTCCTCTGATTTCCATTTCCGAGCAATCACTAATCTTGCCGCCACCGAAAGATAGAGCATAAGTTTTTCCCTTCCCTTCCCAGAGTGCTCCCCCTGAATGTCTACCATATCAAGAAGGTAAACCTTAGGGTCCAAATTGCCTATAGTTCCCAACATTTTCCTTATTTCCTCATGAATTTGACACCAGAATTTATTTATCTTTGGGCAGTTCCACCAACAATGGAGGTATGTACCTACTTGGGTTTTGCACTTCCAGCATTTATTGTTCTGATTATACATCTTTGATAATTTGTAAGGTGTGAGGTACCATCTTACCAGGGATTTATAGATTGCCTCTTTAATATCCACACTAGGGGATATTCTCATTTTTTTTATCCATACTCTCTCCCAACAATCTACATCTATAGTTCTTTTCAAGTCTCTAGCCCATTTGACCATGTAATCTTTGATTTCTTCCGATTCCAACTCGATATTCCTAATCATATCATATAGTATAGTGATTCTTTTATTAGGGTCTATAATAGTCCTTTCAAATTGTTTGTCCATTGGTGCAAATCCTATAGTTTTGGTATCCAGCCAATATCTTTCCTGTAATTGTCTGAAAGAGAACCAGTCACATTTAAATCCTTCCTTCTCTAACTCTATTAATGATTTCATACATCTATCCCCCTCTCTACTTTTGGTTAAATCTCCATATGTAATCCATTTCTTTCGTTTTAGATCCATTCTATTAAAGAAGGCTTCATTTGGGGAAGTCCATAATGGTAACAGTGGGCACCATCTTTTTTTTATATTTCAACCAAATTCTATTTAATGATTTTCTTATAATATGATCGTTAAAAGGGTATTATTCTGAGTAAAAACAGAGTCTCATTTCTTCTTATTATTTTATGTTCAATTACACTAAAACTTTAGTCCAGTTCTTAGTACTTTGCTATTCATAGAATTTTATGCATAGAATTTGCATAAAAGTAAGAAAATGCATTATTATTAAGTGTTTATAAATTAAAAAGACTGCATTAAAGAAAAAATATTTCCCATTTGATCCTCTTAGCTATTTTTGATTAATCTCTTTTGAAGTCTTCTGTTAAGGTGGCATAAACACCTTTCAACAGGGACTCTAACTCAGCATGGAATTTGTCTAATCTGGCTGGAGTACTGTCTCACATATCACTGTACCTAGTCAATATTCTATTATTGTAAGTTAAGTGGTTTGTTACAGTGTTCAGGTGGAAGCTGTTAGAAGGCATGTTACCTAATTTCCTAAGCAATAATAGGATAAACGATGTGTATTTTTATTGTAAAAAACTAACAATTGCCTCCTCTAAGTTAATGAATTTTTATATACAGTTGGCACTTGGGAGACTGAGTCATAAATCAGAGCAAAATTAAATATAAAGCAAGTGAAGTTTTGGGGAAATGACAATATATTTAGCTTTTCCGTGACTCTCCTTGAACTTTGCTTTTATTGGAATTGTACTTATTTGATTAGGTTTGGTTAATGTCCAGCACTGAGTCAAAATTAATTGAAATCTAATACTAGCAATACAATGGAATAACATGATTGCATCACTTCAAAATACATGAGAGAGCTGTTTGAAAGCATGATGATAAAATAAACCTACACTTGACAAGAATATACATTGAAGAAAATGCTTTTGCATATGCTTTTGATATACAAGGAGATTATAGCAAATGGGGCCACCTCTAAGGACATCCATATGTATGTATTCTAAAGTGATACAGTCATATGGCAGGTAGCATCAGATGTGAACATGAAATGGCCCATCTGAAGGCCAAGGAACACTTAGGTTCCTTCACCCAATTGAAGCTGAAAATCTTATTCATATTACTAACATTTAATTATACTCCACTGCGACCAAAATATAGAAACCTTGTCAAGGCTACGTAGACTATAGAACTCAAATTTTCAGTGGGCCTCAGCAACTTTCTTCACTGAGTTTTATGAAGGAGACTGATTTTAGGACATGGAAATCATGTTTGATTTAGATTAGGGAAAGAGGAATGTCCAGATATTGTTAAGCTCCAGTCCTCAAAAAAGCACATTGATCCCAGCCAATGCTTTATGTTGGGTGGCAATTAGTGAGAGCTGGAGTCCATACCTTTACAAATCTTGGTTTAAAAGAACCAAACACAGGTCTTTTGTCTTTTAAGCAGCAACTAAATATTGCTTGAAGTTATGGCCAGTTTTTAGTGTATGAAAGAGTGGAGAGTGTAATAAGCAGCAATAGTGAAGGGAAAGAAATATCACTCTGTTTCTAAGTCATCATGTACTGTACAAGTGATCATTGTGTAGGGTTGCACTGAGCCTTCATTTGTTTTAAAAGGTAAAAGGTTGTCCCTTGACTTGAAAGTCTAGTTGTAACCAACTGTAGGGGGCGGTGCTCATCTCTGTTTCTAAGCTGAAGAGCCAGCATTGTCCGAGGACTGCTCTGGTGGTCATGTGGCCAGCATGACTGCACTGAAAGTTGCTACCTTCCACTGAGAAGTGGTACCTATCTATCTACTTGCATTTGCATGTTTTCAAACTGCTAGGTTTTACTTAGAAGATTTTCATATCACTGCTTAAGCACTGGTAAATCGTTGCTGAAGAATTGAGGAAATGTGCGTGTGTGAAAGCCTGGTGAGCTTCCGCAATGTCAGGGAATCATCAGCTCCCCTCCAGCATCACTGAATTGTTCGGAGAGAGGGAATTTTCTCTGAACACAAAGTTTTCGTTCAGAGGAAATTCCCTCTTCCTAAACGATTTAGTGACACTAAAGGGGAGCTGACAATTCCCTAATGTTGAGGAAGTGTGCCAGGCTTTCACACACATGGTACGTGCTGGTATGAAAATCTTCTTATTGTCAATACATTCAGTTACTCTCTTATTATGAAACTTGGGTGTATTTCCAATTCTGAGTACTGCTTTGTATAGTATAAATTGTTGGGG
The DNA here is from genome assembly GCF_019175285.1 of Sceloporus undulatus. Lineage (NCBI taxonomy): Eukaryota > Metazoa > Chordata > Lepidosauria > Squamata > Phrynosomatidae > Sceloporus > Sceloporus undulatus. The sequence continues at coordinate 120,064,993 of NC_056523.1, read as the reverse complement.
CCTTCTTTAGATGGTTGTAATTATTATGGTTATCTTAACTTAGATGTGTCAGCAACCTTAAAATGGTTCAAAGGAATTTAGTGAAAGCAAAAGGAAAACGCTCTGTTCATAAACTACTGGATGGCAATTGTGTACTTAACTGTGAACTTGCTTGGGGAATCATTTACTGTGAAGCTGGAGAACCTACTGGCTTTCAAAAGTTGATAATAGATAATGTAGATAGTGTCCAATTATAATTCATATATAATAATTCCTACTCCTATTGCTATATTACAATTGGAAGATAAGACAACTATCAAGAGGATCTATGCAGCATGCACAAGCACACCAGTTCCTTGGATGAAGTGACATATTATCATCTCTCTTTAACATAATTATTATGCAATAATTCATTGTCAAATGCTAATAGTCAAGTTTCTGGTTAAGAAAACCAGATAGATGGGAACATGATAGAATTACTATATTTATTTAAACTTTTGTTGGATTCTATCTTTGTCAAAGACTTTAATTCTCCTCCTATTTCACTAGGAACACCAGTAAGAGAAAGCGGAAGGAAAGAGGGCTGTCCATTTTTGATAGAAAGCTCTTGGAAGGCACCATGCTGAAAAGCTAATATCCCAGTGAATCCACAAGGACTTGGAGTGACTAGAAGTGTCAGTGAAACATGTCAAGATGCCATCAAAATGGCATATCTCTATGGGATTCATATCACTGCTTTTTTTTTAAACCTCAGCATGGAGGCCTCCTAGAACTTGCAACATGAAGGAATGGAAAGTACTGATAAATACACACACACACACACACACACACACACACACACTTACTTCTTAAAATATAGCTGTAAAGATTTACAGCCTTCCTTAAGGTTTCTTTTAAACATTTTTTTCTTTAAATGTAGTTTTGCCTGAAAAAAACCCGGCATCTAATTTGAATAAAATTGAATATGTTTCAGGGCTCAAGCAGCATGTCTTCCATCTGAACTAAAACTGAGATGAATTTCAATTAGATGCTCCCATTATAATCTGTCTCCACCTGTAGTTTTCATCAAAATTGCTAGGAAGTGTGATATAATGTATGATCAGGATTTGCCCACCGGCAGCAAGTTTGCCCATTATCTTAACTATAGACAGCAACATCTTGGAGTGAAGGACTTTAATTGTAGTCTGTACAATGGTAATCTGTATAGCATTCAGAAGATTTATATGTATATCTTCTCGTTCTTTTCCCTCCTCCCAGGAGACACCAATTACTACTTCTGTTGATGAAATAACAATGTTTCTGTGAAAAGAACCTAGTTGTCAAATAATCCCTGTAAAATGCCAATTTTACGGTTTTATTTTTGAATGAATTTAATTTATGGAAATTCTTTTGAAAAACCTCAACATCCCTTTCTCTCTTGAGTCATGCTACTGCATTGCCAAATTAGCTCAGTGGAACATTTTTGTAAGCCCTCCCTAGTGAGACCAGTCAAAGCACATTTAACATGCTTACCCCTGACTAGTACTTTGAATTCCATTTTGGCTGGCTATTACTGATGCATTGTTCAGTGCTGGCATTGCTCTTAGATGGCTGGCCTTATGAAAGGTTCTATTGCCCTCATTTCTGGAGTTGTTGGGAGGATCTGCTCAGTTACTCCTTCCTGATAATAAAATAAATTAATTTCATGCCTATCTGGCTCAGAAACCTGGGAAGAGACCATAAAGATTTATACTCCATACATGCTTAACAGAGACAGTTTATTATCTAAGCACCATCATGTTTTATATTTCAAAAGTTTGAATTACTTCGTTTCTTGGTGATGCTTAAAAGGCTTACAAAATGACATTCTGATAATATCTATCACAGCTGATGTTATTAATTTGTTTCTTGCCAGTGCTACTACAAAATTGAAATGCCTTAATTAATGCCAAGAAGCCTAACTCTTGACATGTCAGGGTCTTCATCATTATCATGTAGTCTGTTGACTTCCCTTACCCTGCATGGTTAGTTTAGGTATTTTAAAACATAACATACAATGAGATGAATGATGAACTGTTGCATAATTTTATTTAGAGATGTTTGATTTTGCTCCATTTTATGAAAACCCTCAGTGCTCTCATCACTTATTGATGACAAAGTTAAGTTGGAGATTTCCTAAACTGTCAGCCCAAGACTCTGACAAGCTGTCAAATTGCCTGTAATGAGCAAAATCTAGAACAATATATATATAAAATCCCGATTCTATATGACTGTTTATTTCTCGTGTTAAATAAAACTGAGGCATTCCTTATAGCGTTGTAGGATGGCCTGAAAAGGTACATATAGAAAAAGAGGTTTACTAGTTATGGACACTGTTTTACTGGCTTCTTGTGCAACTAATTTCCGACTAGCTTATGCATAGCTGAGCCCTGTTGAAATGCAAAAGCACCTGTTTGTTGAATGAGCACAGCTGTGTAGATGGAATCCTGGAGCCTTTTCACACACCACACTGATAGCACTGTGATTGCACTTTAACTGTCAGGGTTGCATCCTGAGGAATCTTGGGATTGGCAGTTTGGTGAAAGACATCAGCAGAGCTCACTGGATGGGAATTCTAAATTTCTCTCTAAACTGCAGATCCCAAAATTTCACAAGATATTGCTTTGGCAGTTAAAGTGGAATCATAGAGCTACAACTGTATGATTTGAAATAGTCTGTATTGTTAGATCTATGTTTTCAGTGGAAAATATGAATAAGATTGACATATGCAGAGGAGTGTATATATGTCTTCATTACATGGAGGAAGACTTTCTATATTATATGCAAAGGGATCTTGTAGCACCTTTGTGAGTGACTGAAAGAAAGAAGCTAGTAGCACGAACTTTCACAGACTTGAGCCTGCTTCTTCAGATGCATGAGGAGGAGTGGAGAATCCAGAGACAGACCTATATAAACCAGTTGTATGTGAGAAGATCAATCCAAACTCAAAAACTTGTGGGTAAGCAGATAAGGTGACAAGTTCAGGTTTTTTTTTTGGGGGGGAGGGAAATCTGGAGGATATCATATGGGACGAGAGGCTCTCAATTTCAAAAGAGAAGAGAGTGAGGTCAATTTGAAAATTCATGCATTACCTGATTACTTCTCACACCTTAAATTCGCTGTAATGGCCTCCCTGAACGCGACCCAGATTCTGTGCCAAGTAAGTCATCACATCAGTGGGTTCTTAATTGTGAATTGGTACCCTTGCGCTTGTTTAGTGAGACTCTAGATGACTGGAGCATAGCATATTTAGGCGAGTGAGAGAGAGGAACCAAGGAGCACCACAACTTACAAAAGAGGTTGGGAGTGGGAAGAATGGTTGAAAGAAATTGCTCTATTCATGTTAAAACGAGCATATATTCACTCTTATCACATTAAAACGTGAATATAATGGTTATCTAATAGTTCCTGTTCCATGCCTCTTAATTGGCAGGCAGCAGCCCTCCCTCAGCAATGCTGAAGGACAAGTGGAAGCAAAATTGAAGTGGAATTGCAGCGAGGCATCATGGCAACCCCCACTTCCAGATTTGGGGGGGGGGGAACAGGGCCAAAGGAGACCTGCACATCACGCCAAACAACAGCGCAGAGTGTGATGTTGTCTAGGAATAGGGTTTGTGACTTTGCTAGTTCACCGAATTTACTTAAGTGTGGATTGACGCATGATTACTTTCGGACTGCCATCAATCGCGTATGGTAACCTTTCGCGCAAAAACGTGAATACGCATGATTGCATTCAGGATGACACTGGATTATACTTCCAATTTCAGTCATGTGATATCTTCCAACAGAACAGTAGATAACCGTATGGATATCAGGATGTAGTGTGGAAATCAGAGAAGAAATGTGATGAACTGGCCAAGGTGGTTAGATAGTATAGTTATGCTTGTGCTGACCCTGTTCACAGTCTGATGAATGCACAGCAGTTGGGTGTGGGGATAGCAGGCATGATCTTTCCCTCTACTACGTACATCCAATGGTTTTCCAAATTCAAACTTGAAAGGATTCATACACCAATTAAGATGTGATTCTAGTACCATTTACACTTATCTCTGTAGTATGGGGTTATGGGAGAGGAACATAGACAAAGACAATTGCATAGTGTTTTCTCACCCAACAGTTACTGCTCTTTCCAGCCACATGGAAAATGATGGTGCAGGAATGGAATAATGAGCATGTATCCTCTATCCAGATAGTGTAGAGAGAAGGAGTAGTTCCCATGAACACCACATGTGAAACAGACCAGTCAAACATTGAAAATGGGGTTAAAGGGCAGAAGGATCATTCCAGAAACAGAGCACGATAACCCAAACATACAGTTGCATCAAAAGATAATGTTTCAATACATGAAAAAATTGGCAAAGATTATGTCCATTCTGAGCCAAATTTAAGGATATACCAGGTGCTAATAATAATAATAATAATAATAATAATAATAATAATAATAATAATATCTTTATTTCTATACCGCTTTTCCAGAGAGATCAAAGCGGTTTACAGCTTCAGGAGAGGTATACATTTCATCAGATTACAATACAATATACAATCAGAAATATGCTTTCGTAAAACATCGTATAAAAACAGGTTAAAATCTCACATCACATATTAAAAACATCTAGAAGTACACTTCAATAGGGGATAACTATTGAACTATTAGGCTATAGTTCTGAGGAAGGAACTGGCAAAACTTGAGAATTCTTTGCTCAGGATTACTGCCACATTGCAGAATTAATGCAGTTTGACACCACCTTAATTGTCATGGCTCCATTCTATGGAATCCTGGGATTTGTAGTTTGTTGCAGGTCCTGAGCTCTCTGACAGAGAAGGCTAACTTTCTCACAAAAACTACAACTCCATAGCATTGAGCCATAGTAGTCAATGTGGTGTCAATATGCATTAATTTTGCAGTGTGGAAGCAGTCAAAGAAATGCATGAGGTTGACATGTGATGTGAAGACACATATGCACACATATCTGCTTTTTACACGGTGGTTCAAAAGGAACTGTGCAAAAACAAATAAGAACATCTTTACAGAATTCAAAATGATTCCTAGAATGCTGAACCTAAATTAATACAATGAATTTTAATGGGGAGAAATGTAGGGTACAACATTTGGGCAGTAAAAATGAAATGCACAGATATAGTAATAATAAAAAGTTTATTTTTTAAAAAAAAATTGTGTCTTTCATTGTGCGCAAGTGCAGCAGTGTGCCTGTGTGTGAGAATGTGACAGCTTATGCGCAACTGAGCATTCTAATCTTAGGCAGGAGTGCTGTGCTGTAGCAATGTCCAAACTCTGTCCTTCCAGGTAAGTGTTTGGACTTCAGCTCCCAGAATCCCAGACCACAGGGCAAGGTGGCCGAGGCTTCTGGGAGATGAAGTCCAAACACCTGGAAGGACAGAATTTGGACATTGCTGGTTTAGGGGACCAGTGAGGCAGGCATGGTGGGAGGAGGGAACAGGAAGGGTAGAATAGAATAGATAGGGCTGGGAGGGAACACATACCCTGGGAGGCAAAATGATGTCTTTATGGGACATCATGGGACCTAGTGCCTTGTCAGTGCTCCTTGCCCCTTGATCCCAGGCCCCCTCTAGTTGCCCTTTGCTTTTGGGGGCGAGTAGTGGGCAGTGGGACTGCCACTGCGTCATTGAAGAGGCTGGAGGGTGGCCCAGCAAGAGGCTGCTGAGACAGCTCCACCTCCATTGCAACTCCATGCTCCTCAGCTGGAAGGATTGCTCTTGCTGGGGGCTCCTGCTGCCCAGGCCCTTCCTCCATGACCCTGGGGACAGCCCTGCCTCTTCCACTCTGCTCCCTATGTACCCTTCTGCGTCTCGTGCCACCCTGCCTTCCACTCAGGATCTCCACCATCTGCCCCATCAGAGCAGTCTGCGCTTCCAAGGTGGTGTTGCCATCCTGCCTGGTGCCAAAGGGGAGCCACTACACAGCTGTGCCAGGAGCAGCTGAACTATGCCTGTTCCCCAGGTGAAAATGGCGCAGGAATGTGTGTAGGGGTTCACTTTAAATTCCAAACTTTCCCCTATCACTGTCTACAACCAAAGCATCCGCTGGCAAAACATACAATTTCCTGCAATTGTAGCAGCGCATGCGCACATGCTGCTCTAGGGTTAGGGTTACAAGCCTTAAAATGCGGTGCAGCTGTGCCGCAGCTTCCACAGCTGCCTGGCATCTGACGTTCTAATTAGAGCCTCACTATAAAACGCGCATGTTCCAGGACCCCGACCCATTATGCGATGCAGCTGACTCAGAGACTTTAGATGGACAACTTAAATTTGCGGCATGACAATTGTGGCGTACTGGTGCAGCAGCATATATACGGAGATGTGCATGTACGCCGCTTATGAAAAAGAAGCGGAAAAAAGCGGCACCTTTTTAATGCTGCTTTTTCCCGCTTGGGGCGTACAGGCAGCGCATTCATGGCGGCATTCAGGTAAGGGCCATCTAAAGGCTACACCTTCATGACATCATGAACACACCCCTTTTTGCCCGTCTGTAACGGACCTTAGTCATCAAATATGATTATAAGACAATAAACTAATCCATGGTAATCAATAAGAAGGAAAAATTCAAATACAGTAAATGGAAATTATTCATGACAAGAAGGAAGCAACATAGCACAGACAGCAAGATGGCTACCTCCAGAATTATACAGCCATTTCAACATCAAGGTCTTCTTTTTTTAATTTAATTAATTTATTTATTTACAGTATTTATACCCTGCCCTTCAGCCCTAAAGGCTCTCAGAGCAGCTTACAATTATTATTTGAATTAGACGGTTCCCTGCCCTCAGGCTTACAATCTAAAAAGATACAACACAAAAGGAGAAGGGGATGGTGGTGGGGAAGGGGATCAGGTCCAGCAGTTCTTCTCTCCCTCTGAGGCCTGGACCAAGGCAGATGAACTGGAGGGAGGGCTCTTCTTCTTAATCGAGGCTGGGCCTGATGGCGTTGGGCCTGTCCTTTCACTCCCTTCCCAGCCAGAAGGTGACAGTTGGCAAGGAGGGAGGGCCCTTCTTCTTCTGGCCCGATGGCATTGGGCCTGTCCTTTCACTCCCTCCCCGGCCAGAAGGTGACAGTTGGCAAGGAGGGAGGGCCCTTCTTCTTCTGGCCCGATGACATTGGGCCTGTCCTTTCACCCCCTCCCCGGCCAGAAGGTGACAGTTGGCAAGGAGGGAGGGCCCTTCTTCTTCTGGCCTGATGGTGTTGGGCCTGTCCTTTCACTCCCTCCAGGCCAGAAGATGACAGCTGAGACAATAGATATCTCCAGATTTCAAAATTGTAAAGTGCAGTTTCCAGCATGCTATTCCATTATTCTAAATATACAAAATTAACAGTATTAAATACAGATTTAAGGTGATATACAAAAAGAAAAAGAAAAAGAAAGCAATTGTATTTAACTCTTACTGATGTAACAGGCTTATCTCTCTCTTAAGACTTGCCCTTTTACATACAGCAAAATCAGTGAGTACTATCTATTGTGTTTCTTGGTGATAATATACATTCTCTTCCTAATGATATATAGGTGAATTTTTCATATTGAGCAATTCTTAAAGAGACATACAGCTTTACTTTTATCTAAACTAAATCTCCCAACACAGAAACTCTAAGATCCATCTATTATTCATTGTCATCAAATATCAACACATGCTTCTTGAGTTAAACAATGCAATGGTATAAATATTCTCTATCCGATGATAATAATACATACTATTATAATTGTCCAGAGTTTCAATTTTTTGTGTAAATAAAAATCAGTGTGCACTAATGAATCTTTAATATTCATGGTCCTACATAATCCTACAATTGGCAACTTAGCACAACTTGGAATGTTCTGAACCATGTGCCAATGTTTAAAGATAATTCTTTTAATGTGATGGGAAACATAATTAAAGGAAAGGGAGCCTATGATTCTGTCACATGCTGTCTTTTCTGAAGGTAGAAATAATGTGGTGTCCCTAGATGAAGCCCTTTTCCTGGCTTCCTTAATAATGTGCTGAGGAAAAGCCCTATCGCATAATTCTTGTTGGTACTGGTCTGCTGCCACTTCATAATGACTATCCGTGGTAGAATTCCTCTTAGGCCTTAAAAATTGAGAATAAGGTAAATTCTTTTCTAACTGGTAAGGATGGAAACTGGAAAAATGCAACATAGAATTATGATCTGTGGATTTATGAAAATTGCAGATGCTAATCCTGGAAATTTGAATGTAAACCTTTACATCCAAAAAGAAATCTGCTGTACATGAAAATGACATGTAAATTTGATATGTGGATTAATGGCATTAATCCATGTGCAAAACTGATTATCCTTGGAAGTTTCTGAAAAAAGAATAAAAATGTCATCAATATATCTGCCATAATACTGAAAATATTCAATGAATGGATTCACTTCTAAGTTTTTAATATGTGTGGATTCCAAATGAGCCACATATAAATTGGGTATACTGGGTGCCACTGGGCTGCCCATAGCTACTCTTTTAACTTGAAATAGAAACTGAGTATTAAATCTAAAGTAATTCTTTTCCAAAATGATATCTAGAATATCCAATAAAAATATGTAGGAGGTGTCTTGATCGACTGATACACAGATTAACATGTAAATCACTTCCTCTCAACCAAAGATCACATACATATATACTCCACTCACACCAATGCCAGCTTTCTCTGAAGATGCCAGCCACAGATGCTGGCAAAACATCAGGAATAAACTCTTCCAGAACATGGCCACGTAGCCTGAAAACCCCACAAAAAACGATGGGAAAAGAGATTCCACCTAAATATTAGGAAGAACGTCCTGATAGTAAAAGCTGTTTGACAGCTAGCTCAGAATGTGGTGAGGTTTCTTTTTTGGAGGTTTTTAAACAGAGCTTGGATGGCCATCTGTTGAGAGTGCTTTCATTGTGTAATTCTGCATGGCTCTTGTGGTCTCTCCCAACTCTATGATTCGACTTTTGCACCATTATTTTTGAATCACCTGGTATGATGAGGGTTTTTTCCTCTCCAAATGTGGAGAAGACTGTACAGTATTGGATGCAGGTTGTCAGTGGCCACAGGAACAATTGTAAGGTGCAGCTGATAAAAGACTGAAGTGACAGAAAAGGTGGGGAAAGACGACACAAATGTGATATGTTTATTTCTCAGTAGGGATTTCTTAAATTTACTTATTCAAATAGTCTCACATACATCCACATTATTCCTTGAACTCTCCCTATAATCTCATGTGTTTTTCCCCACCATACTCTCTGTACCCTTTATTTCTCCCCAATTACACTTTCACTCTTAACACTCTTGATGTTTGCTGCTGCTGCTCTTAAATTTCTTGTTTCAGAGGTGATGAAAGTTATAGCTACTTGTTTTCTTCTTCCCTGGAGAGAAAGAGGGGGTGGGTGAGATGGATATATTTTTGTTCCCCATGTGCTACACATGGAACAGAGTAACAGCAAGCTCTATAAATTCAACTGGCAAATTAAATGTCAATGTCCCTGAGGGTAGACATGTGCCTGGGTATCCACTTCACTTTTCACTCCCATCATTAGTCCTACATTCTGTCTGTTTAATAAGTTGTCTAAGTGTTCCAGTGTGGTGTCATCATTAAGATTGTTGGACTGATGGTTCAAATGCCTACTGAGCCTTGATACTGACTGTGTGGGCCTATTTCAGACTGACCTTCCTAACACAGACTGCTCTAATCTCAATGGAAGAAAGGCAGGTTATAGATGTAACTACTAAATGAATAATCACTTTCACAGGTAGAATACACAGCAATTTTTTTTGTTTTCCATGGGAGGTGTTGTCAGCCATCAAGAACTAGATATGTAGATTTTTTAAAATGTCCCCTAAATTACTTCATTTCTGCAGACAAGGCAAAAATTCCATAGTCTCTAGAGAAAGGGAGCTGAGATGATTAAACCCATTTTGGGAGAAAGGTGGGATAGAAATCCACAAATAAATTCCTGCCTTCTCATACTTGGCAACCACATATTGCATGGTCTTCCCCCCTACAGTATCGGAAATACTGACTGACAGCTTTTAAAAACAGTGCTTCCAGAGAATTTTGTTTTATAGATAACACCTTCTGTATTTAGAGAGATCTTGTAGCACCTTTGAGACTAACTGAAAGAAGTTGGCAGCATGAAGTTTTGTAGACTTAGTTGTATTTCCTCAGATGCATTTGGAGCAAGTAGACTTAAGTCTGAAAGCTCATGCTGCCAAGCTTTCTTTGAGTATGGCCTGGTACAAACAGGACGTTTGTGCCGATATTTGCTTGATAGGGTGTAGTATCCATATGCACCGAGCCCTAATATCGGTGCCCTTACGTCACAAGGCTGCAGCCCTGTCCACACGGGGCACATACTCAAAGGATGCCCGAGTGGCCAAATGGGTCTGGATGGAAGAGTCGTCATAGGGCTGCATCGCATCCTTTATGACACCTCAAAAAGGAGCCTTTTAGATGCTGCAGCACAAATGTAAGGCTTACAGGGACGGCTTCTAGCCACTTGTCTGTACTGCCCCTTAGTCTCAAAGGTGCTACAAGATCTCTCTATGTACAGATTCTAGCGACTAACACAGCTGTATCTTTGAATTCTATCTTTTGTATTTGTGTGCACTAGCTTGAACAACATGAGAACAGCTCTTAGGGCTGATGCAGACCGGCACAATACAGTGGCTTGGGGGTGACATCTGAGCACAACATTTAGATGCCTCACACTCTGACACAGTCCCCAACAGGGATGTAGCCATGGGGGGGGGGTCCATGGGGTCTGGACCCCCCTTCTGTTAAATACAATGAATGGTGCATTCTCATGCGCCACCACACCCAAGCCCCATTATAATGGTGGCACTTAGTCTGGATCCCCCTTCCCAAAATCCTGGCTACGTCCCTAATCTCAAGCTGGTGTCATGCCACCCGCATGACTTGGTGAGCAGCTTTGTGGTGCTCTGGTGGTGGCATTTATACACTGCATTCTGCAGGAGTGCTGCAAAGCCACAATGGTGGTGGAAAAGCAGCATTTTTTCTAATGCAAATAGGAGCAGCATTTTGCTGCTTCTTTTTGTTTCAGAAAAAAGCCAGAGTGGGGCTGCAGCGTGCACTTGTCATGGTGCCTAAATGGCTTTTTCAGGGGTGGCATCATGCTGCCTCTTTGAGGCAGTCTCTTTCACCCATAGTGTAGTCAGGAAATCTCAGGGGAATACAAGAATGGATGTGCTTGAGAAAGGATTGGCAGGACCTTCAGACACCAATACAGGACAACACTTTCTGTTGTCTGGTCAGTTCAGGACAGGCCTGAACAAGTGAAACAGGTCTATATAAAGCCCGTCTTACATCCTGTGAAATAAGTCTTCTCACAAGAGTTCTATATTACACAAACTGTGACATCTTATGGGATCTCAGAATTCTCAAGAGAAGTCCTCTTCTTCTGGCAGGCTTCATGCTACTGCCTCAGTTGCCAACTGGGAAAGCGGCCAAATGGCTGACAAGGCCAACTAAGTTCCCAAACTAACAAACCCACAACTGGCAAAGCCAGAGCTAAATCATAAAGTCTTTGAATGTAAGTACAATATCATAAAAGGTATTACCAAAAGAGTTGTCAAGAAGTCTGAGGTCCAGGATATCAGATAGACAGGTCAATAAGGCAGTCCAAGGTGAAGGGTTCCAGATAATCAAGATCAATCAACAGTCCAAGAAACAAAGATTCAGGAGCCAGAGACAGAATCTTTCCTCAAGAAGGTTAGATAATCACTGGCAACTAGACACACATGCTCCAACTGCCTAAATAGGCAGGCAGCAGGTGTTCAGGTGTGTCTGATTAGTGGCTTGTTTCTGATAAAACCTTGGTGATGTTGAAAGGCCCTCCTTTTTGGCTTGACACTCCCTGAAGGTAGGCGCACTTCCCTGATCCTCCTTTATGACTACAGACTCGGCTACAGTCAGACTTGGCTGCTGAACCTCTGGAGAGGCCCCAACTCTGCTACAGCAGAGCAAGTACCTGCTTCAGGCTCCCCAACTGCAGGTCCAGGCCCCAGAGGCTCTGGCTCATCTTCTGAGTCCTCTGACTCATCCTCCAGGTTGGGTATGACAGTTGCCTGTAGAGCAAAAGAGGAGGAGAAGTTCAGATACCAGCCACATTCACAACAGACAGATACCTGTTGTAGTCAGTTTGCTATGTCCCATAGTCCATTACATCCAGAGTCCATTTGCTGCAAGCACAGCTTTTGGGAAGAGCAGATACCGGCTCTACTCACCACAGACCAACCCTAGAACATTTGGTACACATCAGAATGGTCTCACATGGGATGCATCTGCTATAAGCACAGCTGATTCCCACTCTTCTTCATCTCAGCTTTACTGCTGAAAGAAAATAGCACATGAGGTATGATTTGGAGTTGCACTACCTTGCTGGTGGGGAGGAAGCTGAAGAGCAGTGCCATGTCAGCTGTGATCCAAGTAGGTGAAGCCCAATACTTTGGTGTGTCTTTGATAGTGTCGAAATTATCATCCAGCTAGTCTGACATCTATAGCAGGAAAGATTATAGAGCAGATCTTTAAACAGAGAGTCTGTGAACATCTAGAAAGCAATGGCATAATCACAAAGAGTCAACATGGGTTTCAGAGAAACAAGTCATGCCAGACAAATCTAATCTCCTTCATTGATAAAATTACCAGCTTGGTAGAGGAAGGAAATGCTGTGGATACAGTATATCTTGATTTCAGTAAGGCCTTTGACAGGGTTCCCCATGGCATTCTTTCAATTTTCTTGTAGAGGCAGTGGTTACATAAAGTAGGGAGAGTACAGAAATTAGATTTTTAGCTACTACATTGTTAGAATATGAAATGGAATACATTGTACTGCAATGTTTGTAGGTCTAGTGGCTTGTCATTTACACTTCGTAGTAATGCAAGCAAGCTAGTGAAATATGAGCTAGACAAAATAACTGTTACATGGTTTTGTAATTGGTTCACTGGCCGAACCCAAAGGATGCTCAACAATGCCTCCTTTACATCCCGGAGAAAAGTGACCAGTGGGGTTCCACAGGGCTCTGTCCTGGGCCCAGTGCTATTCAACGTCTTTATCAATGACTTGGATGAAAGAATTGGGGACATGCTTATCAAATTTGCAGATGACACCAAACTAGGAGGAGTAGCTAATACCCCAGAGGACAGGATCAAAATTCAAAATGACCTTAATAGATTAGAAAGGTGGGCCAAAGCTAAGAAAATGAATTTCAGCACGGAGAAATGTAAGGCACTACACTTAGGGCGGAAATATGAAATGAACAGATATAGGATGGGTGACACCTGGCTGAACAAAATTACATGTGACAGGGATCTAGGAATCCAAGTAGACCATAAGTTGAACATGAGTCAACAGTGCGATGTGGCATCTAACAAAGCCAACGCAATTTTAGGCTGCATCAATAAAAGTATAGTGTCTAGCTCAAGGGAAGTAATAGTGCCACTCTATTCTGCTCTGGTCATGGCTCACCTTGAGTATTGTGTCCAGTTCTGGGCATCACAATTCAAAAAGGACGTTGAAAACTGGAGCGTCAGGCCCCACCTTGAATACTGTGTCAGTTCTGGGCACTACAATTAAAAAAAGATGTGGAGAAACTGGAGCATGTCCAAAGGAGGGTGACTAAAATGGTGAAGGGTCTGGAAACCATGCCCTATGAGGAACGAGAGAGTTGGGGATGTTTAGCCTGGAGAAGAGAAGGTTAAGAGGTGATATGATAGCCCTGTTTAAATATTTGAAGGGATGTCATATTGAGGAGGGGAAAGCTTGTTTTCTGCTGCTCCAAAGACTAGGACCCAGAACAATGGATGCAAGCTCCAGGAAAAGAGATTCCACTTCAACATTTGGAGGAACTTCCTGACAGTAAGGGCTGTTCAACAGTGGAACAAACTCTCTGGGAGTGTAGTGGAGTCTCCTTCCTTGGAGGTCTTTAAACAGAGACTGGATGGCCATCTGTCGGGGATGCTTTGACTGAGAGTACTTGCAAGGCAGGGGGTTGGACTGGATGGCCCTTGTAGTCTCTTCCATTATTCTAAAGCACTTAAATAATTTTTGGCATAGGACATTGTTTTTATTCTCAGACGAGTATTTTTATATGTCACTAGGCCAGAACATTCATAACTTTTTGATCTTTAAAGAGTTCTGGAGCAAAATGGGCCCACTCATCACACATTCTTGGTTTCAAACAATTGCACTGCTACATATTTCTGAATTTGCCTGAGGCCGTACTCCACAGCAGCATACATATAATGCTAGGCTACTTCTGAGACTAAGAAGCTGAATCAACTCCAGACACAGGCTGACATTTCAGAAGCTGGCCTAATAGTCTGTTCCACAATTTCAGCAAGAAAAAAGAAGAGAAAAAGAAATCTGCACTGCAGATTTAGGAGAAGATAGTTGTCAAGTGAATAGAGGTCCCTTAAAAAGAATGTATTCCCATTACATTTTGTGGATAAAACTGAGTTCTAAAGTGGATGGAAAATTTGATCATCATTAAATAAAGCTGTACACAGAAGAGCTACATTGTGAAATCTAGCAGAAATGCAAGTATTAGCATCATTGACCTTTCATGTTGTTAACGCTGAAAAGGCCACTAATGTGTTTGCATTACAGTGCAGGCTTGATCTGCACGTTTGTTAACTGGAGGTGGAATGTGAATTTGAAATCTCCAGCTCATGGTGTCTGCCAAAATGAAAGTGCAGCTTGAATGTTTTCTGCAGACATATATCACCCTAATGCTTGATGGTGATGGGCTGATTTTTCCCTCCTCCCTGAAGAACTAGTATTCTCACTCTAGGTGTTTTGACAGGAAAAAGCACAAAGCAAATCAAAGCAAGCTTATAGTTAGAACATTGGTACAATTCCTGCACCTCCACATGCTTTAAGCAAGAAACAGTGTCCTTTAAATGGCACTGTCGTTATTACCAAATAGGATGACTTGAGTCAAATCATGATGGAGCCACAGAAAGAGATACACTAGGTATAGAGGTGGAGAGCAACTTGCAGAAATACTAAAACATCTGAAGGACCAAAATTTTCCCAACCTTTGCTCTCGGTACTATGTCTCAGGTTGCCTAGAATGCCTGGTCAACACTATTTGCCCTTGTATCTGTTGTGCCCCAGACAAGTTCTTCCTCTCCCTTTGCTCCCTGAGGCAACCACAATTACACTACTGGCAGGGACCACTTTAAATAGTCGGTGATGATAAAAGTTTAAATATCTGTTTTGTGACTAGGAACCCATACTGCTACAGTGTGGCAGAGCAGTGGTTCACATTTCTCCCTTTCTTCATACGCATAGCTGTACATGTGACTTTGAACCTTAATGAAAATGCCAACTGCTTAGAAACTCTATTTGTACAACTTCTCTTGTCACTTTCTCAAAGGGATAGATTGCTCCAACAGAGCTTTTGCATTACCGAGCCTTTACACATAATAGAGGGGAGGAGAAATCCTTGTTGGCCTTTCTTTCACCATAGCATGCCCATGCTGTTCTCCCCCAGTCTGAAATGTAGACTTCTGTGTAAAGTGGCTAGGAAGCACAACATAGGGAGGGAGAAAGTTGGGAGCATTCGTATCTGGTTTATGAACTTACCATAGTCAGCAGATGTTCATAGTGTGAATAGAGTGCTGGACTAGACAGGCCTTTCATCTGATTCACCCAAGCCCATCCTCTCCATTCCGTCTTCCTCCCCCTGCTTATATCCCACCCTTTGCTCAGTCTGAAACACGTCAGCTTACACAAATTAAAACAGGCACAGCTAATAACAACAATAATAAGTCACATTCTACAAAAGATAAAAAAATATGATTTAACTATCCATAGAATTAAAAGTTAAAAGCATGAGTCTTAAAAAGAGAATACCAAACACAAGAACATATTATGAAAGGGCCTTCTCCTCCTGAGCAATTAGTCCTTCAGGACCTGCTGAAACAAAAAGGTTTTCACCTGCCTATAGAAAAGACATGACCAGTTCTTTAGGAAGGCAGGGCCTCTCCAGAATATCTCAAAACACAGGCATCCTTTTATAGGGCACTCTTCAGATACCTTGGACTTACTACCTGAGGTATGATTGTAAATTAAAAAACAAACAAAGCAGAAACCCATGCTCAAGTGCAAACACTGATTTTACTTTTCCAAATGTCTTGTAGGCTATTAGTATGTGTAACTATAAAGAATGCATACACTTATTTTAATAAAATAATAAATAAACTTTATTCTTATACCCTGCCTTTCTGCTGCAGCAATCAAGGCAGCTTACATGACTAGAATATATTGGAATAATACATACTCACAATAAATAAATTGACCCCCCCCTTTAAAAACAGGATTAAATACAATACAGTTTAAAAATTTAACCTGCTAAAATGACAGCAATTTTCTAGTAGAGGCAGTGGTTACATAAAGTAGGGAAAATACAGAAATTAGATTTTTAGCTACTATATTTGTTAGAATATGAAATGGAATGCATTGTACTGCAACGTTTGTAGGTCTAGTGGCTTGTCATTTACACTTTGTAGTAATGGACGATAAAATGCTGGCATTCTGCTTCTGCACAAAGAATCCAGCAGCTGGACATCAACCACAAAGCATGCATAATGTCAGTACATATACAGTGTAGTTTGAATGGCAACATGTAAAAGACTAGCACAAACTGAATACCATTTCAGCAGTTCAGGCCTGCTACCTGAATACTTTGAAAAGATCTGTAAAAAATCTTAAGAGCGAGGAACTCTGCATGCCACTGAATTATGTCAAGAATAAATATGTACTTGACCTGCAGGAGCACCATTATGAAACATAAGGTAAATCAGGCTCCAGGAAAGCTATCGCCTGCCCTTCCTCCATGAAGGAAAGAGTGCTAACTGTGCTTACATGTAATGGCAACCCATGAATGTTCATGCTGGTTTCATTTAGCTAACTGTAGCAAAAGCTACTTCTTTGCAGAAAGTTGAACTACAGTGATAACTACACAAGCAACTCACAATTTTATCTTCTTATTCATTCCTATCAAGATGTCTGTGTTATCTGCAGCCCAGTTAACAGGAAATACTGGCCAGTGTGTGTTGTTGTACATTTTATTTTATTTTGTTATTTTAATTATTTCCCTACATTCTTTCAAGATAAAACTTAACGCAATATATGAAAAGTGTGATAGACTGATTATTTGCTTTGGAAGTCTACTCAACTACTAGGCTAGCAAACCTGGGCCCCTCAAAGAAGGCAAGGTCATCACATCACAATGTGGGCAGTATGATGCTACTAGTTTTTGGGGCAGGATAAAAATAGAGCTTTTAAGCTCTACATGGGCTTCTTTGATGCTTTGAAGCTCTAAAAAGGAATGGAAGGCAAGTGCTACAATATCCAACATGCCCTGCTCTGTATATGGGGTTTCATATTTTGATATCTAGAGCCAGGCATATTTTAATAGATCATGATGACCTTGGGAACACTAGGAAATTTCCAGTGAGAAACGCACACTGGTGCAAAGACATGTGGAGGATTTATATCAGTGGTCCTCAAACTTTTTCTAGTTGCCGCCCCCTTTTGTCTTGGGCAGCAACTCTAGCACCCCCTCCTGCATTTTTCATTATACTCCTGCACAATCAAAATAACCAATCTTGGTTGCTGTGTACTCGGTCACCCTGGGAACAGCAACTGAACAGCTGATTGAAAAACAACCAAGAAGACTCTCACCCATGCCACCTCTCCAGAAAAGGCCAGTGTAAGCAAAAGGCCTCTCAATTACTGCTCAGCCAGCTGCTCAATTGCTGCTCCCAAGATGGCCAAGTACAAAGGGAGAACTTTCTCCCTGGCAAGGTAGGACTCTTAATCTGTCTTCATTGGGGTGAAGAGGGGTGAAGCCAGTATGTTTGCCATTGCAGGCCTAAGGAGCAATATCCTGGCCCAAACCTTGCAAGAGTTTCCCAACCACCACTGCTACCACCAGTGAAAGATGCAGCTAAGGGAGTGAGCTCATGTGGGCAGGCAAAAAGCAGGAAACACCATCACACAAAATAATCAGCAGGGCTGCATTGTGGTTTCAAGGAAACCTGAAAGCAGGTTTCATGCAAACCACATCCCCACCATGGTCCTAAAGGCTGCTGGTTTCCCTTATTCTTTCGTACCAATACTTTGACCAAAGCCCACCCGCCCTGCTGCCCACTTTCTCCTTTCCATTCCACTCCTTTCCCCTTCACCACACCCCTGGATCTTTCCATCACCTCTTGGGGGAAATACCACCCACTTCAGATAGTACCATTATAACTGCAAAATGGGTTACTGATCACCCTGTCCTCCCCCCTCCCAACATTTCCTCTGGAGACAAAAGCAGTCCCATTGTATTATGGCAAGTAAGACCATACCTCATAATACCCCCTGCTGTGTTCCTAGCCAATTTATAGCAATAGCAAGTACATTTCTATACCACTTATCAGTGAACTAGAGCACTCCCTAAGCGGTTTACAACTGTAAGCTAATTGCCTCCAACAATCTGGGAACTCATTTTAGTGACCTTGGAAGGATGCAAGCCTGAGCCGAGCCTAAGCCATTTTGCTAGTCTTGAACTCGCAACCTTATGGTTTTTGAGTGAGTGGCTGCAGTACAGGCATTTAACCACTGCACCACCATGGCTCCTCTATTTCCCTATTTATCTATCTTGAGGTTGTCCCCTATCTATCCAAACACTCTTTTGTTAACCTGGAGTTAAGATCATCTGTGGAAATTACCCTTTTTGTCCATTCCATGGGGAAGCAATCAAACACTTGAGAATATCAAACAAGGAATAACTATCCAAACCACACAGTAAGTTAACAACAGTGAAATGGTGGAGCTGGGAGGAAAGAAAGAGGAGTGAACTTCTGACATCCATGTGTGAAGAGTGATCAATGTGCTTACCAATTGTTTGGATGTTTAGGGTTTGAAGGAAAGGACTTTGTTTTATTGCTGATTTATCAGAGAATAAGAGATGAAGAATCAGTGGTCGGACATTGCCATTCTATGCTTTGCTGCTCTGATCAATCTGATTGGGGGTGGGGGATTCCCATTGGCTGGAAAAAGCTAGACATAAAACTAAGATGGAATTGAGAATGCTCTTGGGGAATTGTGGGGCAGTTGCTAATGCTTGCATATATCAGGTATGAAGGGGGATTTATAGGAGTGATAGGATGCATTTATTGAGCGAGACATTGAGGTAACTTTTTGGTGACTTGGTGGAGTGTCTCAGGCTACATTCCTTGGCATAGTTGGGGAAAGAAGCTAAGATGATGCCTTCCCCTTTTTTGTGGTGGCCATTCATAGAATCATAGAATTGTAGAGTTGGAAGAGACCACAAGGGCCATCCAGTCCAACACAAACAACTTCACTGAGCACCCAGGGATACCTTTATGATATAGGTACTACCCTTTGACTTCCAGTACTCAGGTCTCAGGGCTAGGTGAAGGGACTATCTCTAGTGATACATCTGATCTCCAACACCATTTTTAATGGAGCCTAGGGGGATTTAATTTATTATTATTATTAACCTTTATTTATGAAGCGCTGTAAATTTACACTGCGCTGTACATGCAATCTTTTTAGTTAGACGGTTCCCTGCCCTCGGGCTTACAATCTAAAAAGACATGACACAGAAGGAGAAGGGAGTGGTGGCGGGAAAGGGTAAGAGGTCCAGCAGTTCCTCTCTACCTCCGAGGCCTGGACCAAGGCAGATAGACTGGAGGGAGGGCTTGGCTTCATAATGGAAGGTTAATCTTCATCCAGGGAAAATACATACTCTCAAGTAGGATAATACATATACAATACATAGCAATGCAGGAAATGGTTCGATAAACAGGCAACAAAAGAACATCATCTTTCCTTGAGCAGGAAGGCTGATCTGTGGCAATGTATAACCATATATTTTGTCACAGAAGCTGTAGCGGCTTACCTAATGGAGTGTTAAGGATGGAGTCAAGAAGGCACCCTCCACCTCAAATAAGACCACAATAGGGACTGGCCATCTTCCAATAACTGTTAATGTTAAAGAGTTAATAAAGTTGTAGTCTCATTTTTTCCTATCACAAATGCTTCACCTATTTTCTGAGGGAGTGGGCAATGGTCAGGGCTGGTTTAAAACATTTTTCTATCTGAAGTAATAATAATAATAATAATAATAATAATAATAATAATAATAATAATAATTTGTATTTTCCCGCCTCTCCCAGATGTATCGAGGCGGGATCACAACCTGTTTTATTTCACATACAAAATGAAATACAACAATTCAAAAATACATAAAAATTGACAATTAAAAACAAAGTACCACAAGGAGACAGTGGAGGGACAAGTAAAGGACAAGATGACACCCCCATACCATTCAGCATACAGAAACTGATAGGATTGATAGCTGGATCAAAACTGATAGGGTATAGCATCCTTCTCCACACCTGAGGCAGCAGGTTGATGTAGGGGTCCTAAAAGAGCTTGAGTGCCATAACCAGTGACAGAAGGCTCACAGTGAACAACCAGGAGGCTGCCACTGCTAGTGCTTAGAATCTGCCACCTGAGATGGTCTTGTCACACTGGAAACTCAAGAAGCAATAATCATTATTTCTACTTAACACAAAACTGCAGTAGCTTATCTGTGAATGTTCCTTTTCTATGATGAAATATTCCTTCTGCAATTTAGGTCTCTTCAAACAAAAGAGGTCTGGTTTAGGATCAATCATCTTGTAAAAGAGCATTCAGCACTTCAGTCTGCCATTCATCCTGATCCATTAATCCCAGGATAAACACCCATTGATAAAAGAATTCAGAATCAAGCACAACATCCTGTAATTCACTTACAATAAATTGATAGGTTAGTATTTCTGGGCACTTGCCATTCAGCTTTGCTTGATCTCCAAGGAGGCAGGAGATATTACACAATGTAATATATCAATAAACATATTTAACTTTGAGGAAAACCTGGGCACATTGATAATCACATGGAAAACAAAGGTGCTTCTTCCTCTTTCTCATTTGCAACTGTTTCTGGCTCTTAAGATATAGAGAACAGGGTCAAACAATTACAAAGGATCCATCTGATTTTGGGATAATTTAATATTTCTAATATTTAGACTCTTCTTTTCTCTAGACTGTTTAAGGTAGTGAGAAACAAAATAAAACAATAAACTATCAGGTTGAAATTGTCCTCAGAATATAAAAATAAAATGGAACAGCAATGGAAAAAAGCAAAGGAATATAACAGTAAAATTATTTTAAAACCATATGACAGTTTTTAAAAATCTACAGTCACTATGGTAGCAATTCATGGCCAAAATGCTTTTCCAAAAAAGGACATTTTTTATTTGTTTGTAGAGGCTATGAGAGAGAAAGTGAGACTTCTCTGAAAACACAGATCATCAAGTGCGCATAGATAGTCACAGTGCAAATGTATGGAGGCCAGGACTATGTAAGAGCAACAGGAACTTAAAATTAATTTAAATTAAAATGAAGAACTAAAGCTTTGTTAAGTGTAGCATCCCTGATTTGTGGAACAAAGTTTCAGAACCACTATAAAACAAATGTTGCCTTCCCTCCACTCCACAGGTAGTGAACCTTTGATCTTTCATTTAGCATGCTGGAAGAGCTTTCTGGGAATGAGAAAATAATCTGAGGACCAAGTTTTTCTCACCCCTGCTCATTCCTAATTTTCTAGTAAAAATCTGTTATATTTAGAAAGGAAATATCTAATGATTTCATCATTCTTACAGCCACAGATATCTCATACAATATTGTTGTTGTGTGCCTTCAGGTCATTTCTGACCTATGATAATCTCAAGGTGAATCTATCATGGGGTTGGCAAGTTTCTTCAGAGGGCCATCCATTGCCATCCTCTGAAGTAGAGAGAGTGTGACTTGCCCAAGATCACCAAGTGGGTTTACATGGCTGGCCCAGGATCAAAATCCTGGTCACCAGAGTCATAGTTCAATGCTCAAACCACTACACCATGCTTGCTCCCCATACAAGATTACAATGAGCAACATTCTTCATTGCTTGGAGAAGCTTCCACTGATGAGTAACTGCTGGTGTGTATAAACCTGTGTATGGTAAGAAATGTGTGGATTACCTGCAAGTGTATGTGAATATGGGGAACATGCTATTTGGTGGCATGATGTCAGAGCTCAGAAGTAATGCATTATCAAGTAGTATTTTACTTGGAATGCATTTAAACCCATGCCAGTCAGTAGAAATGATATTACTTTTCAGGAGAATGAGAAGGCTCTGTTGTTCATTCTTTTTTTAACATGGGACTACCCTTGTGCTTAGTCCGGAAACTTCAATTAGTTCAGAATATGGCAGCTCCGGATCCGCTCCCCCCCATGTAAGGCAAATCCCACATAAGCGTGAGCCCTATTCAATGTAACAGGGCTCATGCTTGCGGTGGCACGGTGAATACGTGGTGGACGCACGCCCCATTCATTTAATGGCAATGTGGCTTCCACATAAATAGGAAGCTAGATATGGTGCGCCCGCGTATGGAGTGTGAGCACTGTAATAATAATTGTAAGCTGCTCTGAGAGCCTTTTGGGCTGAAGAGTGGGTATAAATACCATAAATAATGTTAGAATCATCCAGGTTATTGTATTCCCCATCACCATGTACAAATGTGAAAGCTGGACAGTGAAAAAAGTGGATAAGAAGAAAATTCATTTGAGATGTGGTGCTGAAGAAGAGAACCAAGGATACCATGGACAGCCAAAAAGACAAACAAATTGGTCCTTGAACAGATCAAAGCTGAAATCTCCCTGGAAGCCAAGATGATCAAATTAGGCTGTGTTACTTTGGCCACATCATGAGAAGGTATGACTCACTCGAAAAGACAATAATGCTAGAAAATGTGGAAGGCAGTAGAAAGAGAAGTAGGCCACACACTAGATGGATAGACTCAATTAGGGAGGCCACTGTATGAATTTAAAAGACCTAAGCAGAGCAGTGGAGGATGGGGGCTTGAAGAGGTCTCAGCTACAGGATCACCATGAATTGGTATCAACTTGGGTATCAACAAAAGGCTGATACTGAAAACTTCCTTAAAACAATGAACAATACAATGAATTCCATCCCTAAAGTAATATGAATAACAACTTATAATATTTGACCACTAGGGACGTAATTTCTCACTAAGTTTTCTCTTGAAGACAGAAAGAAGTAATTTTAATAATTTTATTCCTGCTGTGGGAAATTCTTTGAAAGTCACACAGTTCTTGAAGTCTATTCACAACTCAGGACATCTTTTGTGCAAAATTTGCACATGGTTGTTTTGCACAGGAAACAGGATTTTTTGTTCAGGAAACAACCTTACATATGCAGAAAATAATATTCTTGCATAAAAATATTATTTCTGCATAAAAATGCTGTTTCATGTGCAAAAAATATTGCTTTCTATGCAAATCAACCATATTCGAAGTTTAAACAAAATATCTGCAGAATTTTCTGTGCAAGAAACAGTTCCCTCACTCAGAATAAAAAGACACAGCTCCATATGTTGGAGATTAGGCTCAGAATTCTCTGACTCATTTGTTTAGCCCCATCCTTACAACACCTAGGGATGCGCTGTCTTAAAAAAATAATTCTCAAAGGAAGCAGCGAGTACTTTTAAGCATTTTTTTCATGCTTCAAGAAAGCCTTTGAAAACAGCAGTTTTTGGAGACAATTGGAAGTTTGGGTCTTATCCAGTGCAAAAATCACACAAAAAAAAATGCTCAGAAAATGCTATTTCATACGCATAAAATACTGTTTTCTGCACAAAAAGATGTAAATTTTGCACAGAATCAGTCCTTATCAAGCCAGGATTCTCTTTGTCAAGGTTTTCTGATGCCCCAAAATCTTTTTAATGTTTTCCAGTACTCTTCTCATGCATAGTATTTGCATTTTGTCTTGTTAGGTAAAATGTCAGAATCCTATAGCTTTATCATGATATCCATAAAGATATTGAGGATCCAGCAGAATGCTCACTGTTTTTTCTATCGAAGAATATTGAAGTTCTGTTTGTATTAATAAGCTCCCTGCTAGGAGGTCATTCCACCAATCTTTTAAAATGTTATATGTTTGGATGAACAGGATTTTGAGTAATTTCATCTTTCTCCCTTGTAGAATTGACCTGCTGGGCCATTTTACTTTAATAACAGAGCAAACATGGCCTGCAGTGAGCTGAAGGTAGTGTGTGTGTGTGTGTGTGTGTGAGAGAGAGAGATCTCAGGTCCTATTTCATTTAGTGGCCACTTGGTGCCACTCTAGCTTTATGAACTGTACAGCATCATTCAAATACATGGTGAATATCTGTTTTTCCCTCCAGGATTATTCCTCCAAGGTCTGAATATGGAGCCCTTTAGCAAACATTCCTCAGTGATGTGATGTTTGATCCTGAAGGACACAAAGGGTGATGGGACTGTGGAGGAGTCAAGAAGGAGAAATTGTGTAGGTCAAACTGTAAATGTTACTTGATTGAAATTGTGGGACATCGAGGTGATGCTTCAAACTCTTTAGATGCCATTATTCTTTTTGCCATTTCATTAACAAACAGCCATTTCAAATTGCTGGTCTGCCTTTACAAAACTGCAGCTTTGTAACCGTGTATGGCTGAGGTATACTACATTTCTGTCCAAAATTAACATATTTCAACAGCAGGGAGGGAGGGCTACCCATTCAAGGGTTATTTTGTCTGTAGTTTCAAAGGTTCTATATAAAATGAAACAAAGCTGGAGCTGAGCAACTCCCCTCCATGCTGCCTCCTTGTCTGCCAACTCCCAATACTGCACAGTCATGGATTTGTCAAGATTCCCTTTCTCCCAGTTTCATTTTAATTGTGTATTCAACATGAAACAAACAGCAAACAGTCTGGGGGAGATGGGATGTATCTGTAAACAAATAAAGTGATTATGGATATGAGTCTGCAACAGCAGCTGGTTTAAGTCCTTATTAAATCTTTCATGTCTCCTTCCACCATCCATTATAGTATGGCTTACACAGGGTAGCTGGCAGAGACTGAAAATGGGGCACCAACACAAACCCCATCATGCCAAAGTGATGTCAGTTTCAGATGTAAGTTTCAGAAGACAGAAAGATTGATGCTGCCCTGAAATCACATTGTGTGCATCTATACTTCTTTCTTTAGGAA
Organism: Sceloporus undulatus; assembly: GCF_019175285.1. Taxonomy (NCBI): domain Eukaryota; kingdom Metazoa; phylum Chordata; class Lepidosauria; order Squamata; family Phrynosomatidae; genus Sceloporus; species Sceloporus undulatus. The sequence continues at coordinate 120,039,835 of NC_056523.1, read as the reverse complement.
AGAGGAAATGAGCTTAGCATGTATTTATGTGTGTCTCTCTGTGTGTGTGTATTGCTGAAGAGAGTATATTCTGAGATTTGTGTAAAATGTGTTTAGTTTGGAAGAATGTTCTGACACAAGAGAGGTAGGAATCATGTTGGACTGCAACAGCAATCCAGTTTTCTTCTAACATTTAGCTATTCTGGCTTGCACTGATGGGATTTGCATATTTTCAGACCTCCTGTTTGTTCAGATTTCCAACAGCATCTGGAGTGGCCACAGAGGCCCTATAAGACGGTCTGGAAAGGCTGGCCTGTGGGTGGAGTCAGAGGGCAGCATCCTGATGATAGATGTCTTGACTCCACTCCCAGGGCATCATGATGCCGTGTGCCATTCAGATGGTGTGTGGCATCATGGCATACCTCTGGATGCAGCACCAAAGGGATGCCATACAGCCGCACTGCCACAGCAATGGCATCCTTTGGAGGGTGCAAAAAGGAGTCGCTTATTGCGGCTCTTTTTTGCGCCCTCCAGAGGCCAGATTAGGGCCTCAGTGTGAGGTTGCCGCAGCCCTGATCCAGCCACGAAAGGAGCGGCTTCCTGCAATCCCCTCAGGACAGTCTGTAGACCCCTGAATCTCCACTCTTGTGATCCATCATACCAGACAGGAGGAAAAATTCTCCTATTTTGAAGTAATGTTCAAACCTATTCTAACAATTTCTTATAAGAACATGCTTTTATCTACCCAGAAATGCAAGAGAAGGATTAGAAATGAACTCAACTCTTATGACTTGCATATGTTGGCTATGAGAAAAAGTACTGGATCTCTCAAGCAGAGTCATAAAATGGTTGAACAATAATCAGGACCACACCCACTCATGATCTAGCAGAAAAAGAAGCAATCTTAGTCTGCTATGGAAAACACATAAAAGTAGTTTTAATTACAGATTTCTTGTTCATGAATACACAGTCTAATGGAGTTGAGACAGAGAAGAGAAAAATTGTCTGCAGATTACAGTGAAGCAAGAAGAGAATGGGTGTGGTAAAACAAACAGGAAGACTGAAACTATGGAATTTAGCATTTAGTGAATATATGCTTGCAAAGGTTGGTGATTAAAATGTGATGAACAAAGATGGGATATTCGAGGGTACCTCCACAGTGAAATAAACTATTAGGCAGTGGATTAACCTCTATAGTCCACTGCCTTACACTATTCTCACTTTCCATGGGCTGCCTTGTACCTTTTATGCAGCAGTTGAAGTGGTAAATGGCTCCTTATTTTCTTAATGCCCAATGGTTGGAAAGAGCTAATCAGATCCATGTGGCTCTTGTCCTTGTACAGCTTGACATTGCTACAAATGTAGAAAGCCTTGAGGGAATTCAAGAATCATTCACTTATTCTGATTCAATGCTGGGGATGGGATTTGCCTTCTGGAAGGCAAAACAGAGGTGGGAATGGATGGCTTCATTCCCTGAAAAAATCCATGTTTACTGGGGTTTGCATCAACACATTCCAGAATCTTTAGCAAGAACTTTTCCCCCTCTAGCTCCACATTGTTCAGGAGGTGCCTCTGGAGAAGTGTTTCAGGAAACATATGTCCGTGAGTAAGTTTTTAAAATTATGTATGATGTAGATATCAATTTTCCCCCTTCTGTCATAACCCTTGAGGTTATTAAAGGAATTTGAATGGTTGCTTGTTGAGGAAGGAAATGAAATACAGAAAATATAGAGAATAATATTAATTACCTTAATATTTGTTTGTCCACAAAATGACCGTAGGTGGAATGTCATTGCATTCGTGAGCTGATTAACAAATGCAGTGTAATTTATTTTAAAAAGAAAAATGTTCTTGCTCATGTTTCAGGACATAGAATTGAATCTTTTGATGAATTATAGTTCCAGAAAGTTTTGTTGATAGCTGTCTTTGAAGTTCCTTTGTACAAAAATAGCCATCTTAAGGTCATTGACAGAATGTCACCTTTTTTTAAATATTGCTATTTCTAATGTCAGATCTGTGCCCATTTATTCTTTTGCACAGTTTGACCTACAGAATTAAGTAGGGCATTGCCAGCAATTGATAGAATATATCCCTAGATATCTTTTCAATATCATGTCACCATTGCTGGAAAGATGACAGCAGAAGTATGAACCCCTGATGTTGTGGATGTCATCATTAGGTCTTGCTAGAATTTTGTCAAGGTAAATAAGAAGTCAGAGCTGTAATATGGTTTTCCCAACAGTATCTGCTTTATATTTTAATATCTCTCTTTTGTGGTCGGTTGTTGGTAAATACCTGTCTTGGATTGGGTTGGATGTTATATTTCATATTCATAAGTAAGAACAGGACTAAAATACAAGGCCTGTGAAGAGGAAGGCCTGCCATTATCTAGAATAACATAAACAATTCAAGATGCATTTGGATGGTTTTAATAGGAGCCCTATGTAACAACAAACCATGTTCTGTAATGTAATAAAGTTTATTCGGTCATTGACCAGCAAATACAATAGCAATCATAAAAACCAATATTAAGCTCTAATTGTAAAAACTTTTAGATTGCACTACAGCTATGAATAGCAAAAGAGATAAAAGAGATAAAGGGATAAAATGCAATTGTTATGCATAAAATACAATCACAGAGGACAAGACATGAGCCATAAAACACAGTCCGCATCTGACTCTGATAGCTTCCAGTTCTCTATCAGTATTGGTCTCAGTTAATATTTCAATTTCATCTCTTCATTAGAGGACGTATTTTACATACAATGTAACAAAATTTTGCTACTTTGTATACAATGCTAGGTATCTGACAGTTCAGAAGATTACAAACAAGTGAGGTATCTGTACAACTTGTAAATTTTCCCAAAAGAGGGGTAATCAGTTGAAGTCGGGAATCTTTATAGAATTGACAATATAAGAATGTATGTTCAAGAGTTTCAATGTCTCCCTCGTTGCAGGGACAAAGCCGTGCATGGAAGGGAATTTTCTTGAACCTGCCTTCCAAAACTGCTGAGGGGAGGGCATTAAATAGTGCCAAAGAAAACGCTCTTCTGTTTTCTCTTCAGGAAGCATCTTGTACCCTTGAGTACCAGTCAGTCTGTCTTTTACTAGGAATGATAAAGAAATAAGTTGATTTTGTGTTTTTTATGCAACTAACCATTTCATATCACCTCAGACCAGCATTGGGACCAAACACAACTTGTCTCAGGATTCTGTACATCTGTGAAGCTTATGACATATTTTAATGATGAAACAATATGTACAAAAGCATATGTTTCTTTAAAATGCACAATTAAAATGCACATATTTGAAAAATATGCCTAACCCTGCTTTAGAAAATGGGGAAAATCCACATTAAAATGAACATGGATATCCATGCAAGAAGGTAGGGAAAAGGAAGCCTCTCAACATGATATTGAACTGGGATGGGACAAGAATGTGAGATTTAGAACACAACTAAAACAAAACTAACATATATTTATATCCCAATTCCCCCACTTCACCAAGTGGATATTGTAGTCTGTCAAATGTGTGGTTTCCATCATTATGCAGTGGTCACCACACAGATATTGCTAAGAACAATTTTGTGATCTGTTTTTAAAAAGAGGTGTGTAGATGCATAGCAATTAGAAAACTTCCAGTATAAGTGGACCCTTATATATCATTATGTATTTACCTAATGAATTCAGAGCAAGCATTCAGAAAGTGAACCTGTTACATGGCCTGATCTATAGGTCCCAGGATGATGGTACAGAAAAGGGATATCAGTTCTCTGGTGGACCTCAGGAGCAGAGGTTCTAATCCCTCAATACAGATGTTAAAGATGGCATGAATGTATTTTACCTACTTGTTCAAATGCACTGATGCATTTGACATAACTACTCTTTGAACAACAGAAATACTGGAATTTAAGTACTGAATTTAGGAAAATTTGAATCTATGGGAAGGGCAAGATTCCACCTCATCCTCTTTTCTTCCTCCTGCTAAGAAACTAGGACACTTTAAAAGTAGCTGAGAAAGTAGGATGGCAGAGAATTAAATGGAGTTGTCTGAGCCAGTTGGAGGGAGTACTATAGTGATTTGTTAGAAGTTCATTCATCTGGTTGTCAGGGGCATCACCAGGTGACACCCTAGGGAATATGACACCACTGCTGCCCAAACATCTGTCTTTTGGCAGAAATGGGCTGTAGCATTCACCTGTGTCTCTTTAAAACGCTGAAGAAATGGTGTGAGTAGGGTAAGGCTCAAATGGGAAATGAAAGAAGAAGCCCCAGGTTTAAATTTTAATTCTGCATGGTTGATATTGTTTGATAAACAATGACATTTGATTATTTGATGCCATGGCAGAAGCTCTATGTGTAAAAAATCTGAATGTTTATGACCATTGGGAAGGGTCTGTACATAATACTTGTTTCTGTGCCATTGAAAGGATGTTTGTTGTATTGTCTGTCCAGAGGAGCATTGGAAAGATGGTAGTAATATGCTGTTACCCTGATTAATGGAATGACAGGAGCATTATTTGAATAAAGATGGCACAAAGCCCCCTTTAGGTCATGGCAGACTTGTATCTTGCCTTTGTATATGATAGACCGGAGTGATCGGCCATGTGAACGAGTGGATACATCTTCATGGCTTATTTTGTTTCTAGACAAATTCACAATGTGGTTAGATGAGTTCAGATTGTTCCTGTTACAGCCAGTAGAAGACTGCAGCAGTTTAGAAAAGTTTTTTTTCCTCAACAGAAACCAAATATAGTGGCTCAAGTGGTTAAGACCCTGACTCTGTTGATTTAAAGATCAGCCGGTTGACAGTTCGACAGCCGGGTGTTGCATGATGGGGTGAGTTCCCATCACTAGTCCCAGCTTCTGCCAACCTAGCAGTTTGAATGCATGCAAATGCAAATAGATAAATAGTTACTACTCTGGTGGGAAGGTAAACAGCGTTCTGTGCAATTATGCTGGCCACATGATCACAGAGTTGTCTCTGACAACTCTGGCTTTTCAGCTTTGTAATGGAGATGAATACCATCCCCTATGGTTGGACACGACTTGACACCTTGTCAACAGGGAATACCTTTACCTTTACCTTTTACTGTTGCTCCTCCTCCTCCTCCCTCTGATTTAATCTGGAGATTTTCTGCCAGATAATAAGATATGTATATTTGTTTATTTTACATGGGGCTCTAGTACTGAGATGAAGTGGTCACTCACTTTGGATAACAGGATATAGCATAGAAATTCACATGGAGATGCAACATAGTAGGAGATGCTTGGGTCACACAATAGGGAAAACAAAAAGGAGCAGAAAGTGGAGACATCCAGTGAAATCCACAAAAGAAAAAGAAGACAATCTCAAGATGCTGCAAATATTCTCCTTTACTAGCTAAAAAGCATTTTACCTAATATATATAAAAACATATTTTCAGCCTCTTGAGGCATGACTCTCTTTCTTCTTGTTGGTCACATGAAAGGGAACAGCTATTTTTGTGCTCTGATTTTCAGTCTGTGGTGCTTCTATTCTAACAGAATAGTGTTTTGATCTAACAAGGTTATTCTTGTGGCCCTTCTTATGGCTCTAAAGAAAATGCATGGTTAAATCTCCAAGATGTATGTGTGTGTTGACAGTGTGTTTTTCCTGTTTTACAACATTGTTAATTTCTGAGCATAAAGATGGGGTATTCTAAAGTCTACACAGCAGTGTAATCCAAATGCATACACACACTATTTGTCAGGGGCTGTGTGGATTACTATTACAGTTTTAATGCTAAGCAAACATTTATGCTTGTATTACAATGAAACTGAGAACTGTGACCATTTGTTTTAGTGTCAGAGCTAATGCAGGGTTTCATTTCTAAGGAAGTTAATTACTGAAAGAAAGGGCTGCAGAGAGCAATGTGTACTTCCTGGTTTTGCTTCATTGTTTAATCTTACCATACCATAGTTTACATCAGCCATGATCCTACAGCAGGAGAATATGATAAGAGCAAAAACAGTTATGGCAAGGGAGAGGGGAGAGTGAGACAAATTTAATTAGCCTCAAAGGAAAAAACAAAAAACAAATCACCACATAGCCATATGATTTACAGTGCCACCAGGAAGAGTAAAAGTAAGTAATGCTACTGACAGAAGCTCAGCACTGAAGGAAGTTGTGTGAGATTTAGTAGTATACGTTCCTTCTTAGCAGCAATTGAACTTAATGAGGCCCATTTTGTTTAGTCCCTTCATCATTCCAAAATGAATGCACAGAACAATGTAATGGGTATGTGTTTATGTATTCAAGGAAGTGGTAAGTTTTCCTTTCTTTTTCCCACCTGGCAGCAGAAGCAGAGTTCACTAGCATGTCTATTATTTTCTTTCAGAATGGCCCTATGTATGTTGCATTGGTTCACTGGCAAACACTTTCCCTCCCACAATACTTGGCAATGATTGAGGCATTTTGGGCAAATACTGTAGCAATACAGATCAGATGGGATCAGAGAATATCCAAAGAAAAGATGTCTCATAATGCTGAAGAATGCTGTTTAATAAATGAAAAGTCTGCCATGCTTTTGCTCTTGGATATTTTAAAGTTTTTTGGAGGGGAGAGGGTATAAAGAATATGAAAGAAAAAACATATACTTATAAATATCATGAAATATAAAATCATATAAATACATGCACATTGCATAATGCCTTAACATGCAGAACTTACCTGATGAAAAATCTGCAGAAATACCTGATTTGAAGAATTCTGATATTTTGCTGGCAACTAGAAGCATATGAATAAAAGCCTAATGTTTCTAAATGTTGGGAGCAGATTCCATAGCAAACTGATAACTCTCAATGGCACTGAGATGGAAGAAAAGGGGATATCTGAAAACTTTAGATTTTCCTTTTTATCAGAGTGGGAGATATTCACTTACTTTATTACAGCCTGAAGGGCCCAAAGTTTTTAATTTTAAAATTCACTCACATTCCTTTGTCTGTAGCATTCTTCCACATTAGAAGTGAACATCAGTATGCCCAGAACATAACTGGGACAAGGTCTGTATATTTTCTATAGTAATCTATACTTATATATTATACTTCTATACTAATCTACTTATCTTACCTACCATTAGA
>NC_056523.1:119993339-120032746 GCF_019175285.1 Sceloporus undulatus | reverse complement strand
TCTTCTTCTTCTTCTTCTTCTTCTTCTTCTTCTTCTTCTTCTTCTTCTTCCAAACAGACCACTGGATCCCAATGACTCTCATGGACTGAAGGACTTTGGTGTTGTCCACATGGGCCAAAAAGCCCAGGTTCCCTCTAGACTTGCATAATCTAGATCAGACAACGCAAGCCAAAGTCCCTGGGACAGAACTGGGCCTGATCTTTCATGACCACATGCAGATCCAGAGGATTTAACTTGACCACAGGGTAATTAGACTTTACCTTTGACTAAAATACCCCTGGTTTTGTAGATTCCAATAAATGCCATGGCAAAACCTGGATATTCACACTGCCCCCCCATGTTCCTTACCTTGCAGTCCATCTCTCTTCCTCAGGAGCCCCTATTGTCATATCTGATATGGAAATGGGGCATCTGGCTACATGGGTACAGCCAGGTGCTCTGTTTCTACGTCAGACATAGTGACCGTTTTTTTCTTTCCTCAGTCTGGGCAACACAGGGCAAGGTAAGGAGTGTATGCCTGTCCTGGTCCTGGGTTCATACAGGTATGGGTGTGTGAACACCTGCCCATTCTCTGTACCAAACTGAGGACTAACCTGGGTGAGTGCTAGAGCCAGAATAGCATGGGATCAACTCAATTATCCTGGCCAATCTGCTGAGGCCAGCAATTGGATTCAACACTGTATAAAGAATATACAATATGCAAGAAGCAGCACAGATGCAGCAATAAAACACCTGGGTGAGCAGCAGCTTTAAAACTGCTCTTATTCCTCTCCAGCAACATCAAAGGCAAGTGGTAGTGCAGTTGCGGCAATAGCACGTCTGGGTGAGCAGCAGCTTTACAACTGCCCTTCTCCCTCTCCAGCAGCAGCGGAGGCAGGAGGCAGTACATCAATAGCAACAGATTGCACCGGGAGATGATTATTATTGTTAACATCTATGGACTCTGTTGCAGTTTCTGAAATTGGTTGAAGGTGTGGGGAAGGTAATTTAAATAGAAGAAGATAATGATAGCTCTAGGATTGGTAATTACCACCAGTAGTCAGTACCAGTAGAGAGATATTAGAGAATCCTCATCCACTAAAGCATTTGTGCCACCTGAAAATATGGAAGTAATAAAGCATATAACTTATACAAAGAGTATGATCTTTATGGAAGAGAGTTATATGAGGTGTGATTGCCAGAAATCTGGACACATTCACATGGAAGTTGAGCCTAGCTGAACATCTTTCAGTGTACCTATGCTTTTTGCAATCAAGATGCCACACTGGTAAACTATGGGAACTAGATCCAAAGATGGCTGTTACATCCTGAAGAATTGTTTTTTAAAAAAATTGTTGTGCCTGAGTGTTGCATGGGAAGACTAACACCAAACCCAAAGATAGTCTTCTGCTTGCATAATCCTAATCACAAGGACTAGTATCCATCTTTCTGTCCACTGTGTGAACTCTTGCATTACGGCTAAACAGCTTGGGCCTAGGGTACTTGGAGGACCGCCACTCCCCATATAATCTGCCTCGCACACTCAGGTCAGCTGGGAAGAATTTGCTGAGGGTTCCGACTGCGAAATATGCATCGACCTCGCAAAGGGCCTTTCCTATTTCGTCCCCCAAAATTTGGAATACCCTTCCCGATGAGCTCCACTCCATCACCTCCCTGGATCTCTTTAAAAAGAAACTTAAGACCTTTTTCTTTCATCAAGCTTTTCCTCACGTGCTTTGAGATCATGTGATTCTTCCCCTATATGTAATCTGTATTATGGAATATCAGCTTGCTGGCTTGATTTAGTTTAATAGTTTTTAAATTGTAATTTTTATACTGTTTTATTGTTATGTATATGTTATTTTGTGTTGCATTGTTGTATTGTTGCATTCTTTGTTTTGTACACCGCTTTGATCAATGCGGAAAAGCAGTATAGAAATAAATTTTATTATTATTATTACTATTAGCAATAAGAGACAGGACTGCTGCAGAAAGATGGAGATGGAGAGGAAGGGGATTCTTTCCGCTTGGCCACCTCCCTCGACCTATTCAGGAAGGGGCTAAAAACCTTCCTTTTTCAGCAGGCTTTCCCCTAATGTCCCAGTTGTACTCCTGCTCTCCCTTTACAGCTTTGCATTTTGAGCTGGACTGGATGTTGTTAATTGTTAACTGTACCTTTTAATGTGTTTTATTGATGTTTTTATTATGACATTGTATACTTGTGCAATTGTGTATTTTGCATATTGTAACCCGCCTTGATCTGTGGAAAGGCGGGCTATAAATAAAGATTTTATTTTATTATTTATTTTATTTCAGTGGGGAACAGCCAGATGTAGATAACATTGATCAGGGAATGGTAATAAAAGTTGTGCAGGGTAAAGGAAGATATGGCAACAACAGGGTGAAACACTGTTACAAGGGAAGCCGAGATTGATGTTTGAAATCTGTCTCCCCTTCTGTTCACCCTGTTACCCCAAGAGGGATAGAGAGTGACCCAATCCAACCACAGAACCTTTCCCTGCTTCTGTGCAGTGCCAGGTCGGTTAAAAATAAAACATTCATAATCTACGACCTTCTTATGGAAACGGAAGCTGACCTGACATGCTTTACAAAAACCTGGCTGGGGAAAGAGTGCTATAACTTGGGATCAGGCTCAACCAGCCGGGTATTCTGACATTGAGCAGGTAAGGGGAAGTGGGCGAAGGTGGGGGGAGTGGCCATGGACCATAAAAATAATCTTATATTGACCAGGAAACCTGTCCGGGAAACAGACCACATTGAGTGTATTTACCTAAGGCTGAAGACTAAAGATAGTCTGGGGATTCTGTTGGTATAATGTCCATCCCATTGTCTAACAGACGCCCTAGCTGAACTGACACAACTGATCTTGGAGTTGGTGCTGGAGTCACCCAGGCTTTTATATTTGGGCGACCTCAACATCCCATTCGAGTCCAGTTTTACAAACTTAACAGGTGCAGCTCGGGACTTCATGGCAGCCATGACAAACATGGGTCTATCCCAATTAGTCTCTGGGCCTACACATTGTGCAGGTCATACTCTTGATGTGGTACTGTATTTAGTATAGACCAGGTACAACTGTGGGCGGCGATAACTAATATTTCCACATTGTCATGAACGGATCATTTCCTGGACAAGGCTGGCCTGAAGGGCAAGGTCAAGAAGTTTTCTTGACCAGAACAGACCAGATGGTCCTGAACGGGAAACACACAGAGGAAGTTGCTGGGGAGGAGGAGATCACTTCACACACAACAGAAGTAGATAGTTGGAGGAATGTCACACACAGAAGTAGGGAAACCAGGAACGTTCTGTGAGCTTGCAGCTGCAGAATTGATTTGAATCTCTTTCTATTATCAAGGATGATGAAGAACAGCAGCAGGGACAGACTTCAGGGACAGAGCAGGGGAGCCTGGGACTACCACCAAAGGGAACAGTCACTGCTAAGCTTCGGAGTAGCAGTGTGGTAGTTGTGGGGGACTCCTTGCTGAGGGGTACAGAGGCAGTGGTTTGTAGGCCTGACAAGATGTCTTGGGAGGTGTGCTGTCTCCCTGGGGCAAAGATCCGTGATATGACAGAGAGGCTTACAAGACTTGTCAAGCCTACTGACCGTTGTTCCAAAGATTGCCCCATGTTGTCCAGTTCTTGTTGCTATTGTTTTAATTATTTTAATTGTATTTATTATAGTAATAATAATAACATTTATTCGGTCATTGACCAGTATAAAAACAAAATCACACAAGCAACATATCAATATAACAATAACAAATTAAAATATAAACTGATGGTAGACTGTACATGTACAGTATCAAACAGTTCTTTCTACACGGTAATAAAATGACCATTTGACAGTTGAGGGAGCAGTTTACAAACAATGGCGGGGTACAGACCGCCGCTTTGCGGCGCTCTGCCGCCGCCGCCAGAAGGTCCGCGGGGGAGCCGGAGCCTTCAGACGGCCCGACTCCCGCGCGGACCGAAAAAAGAAGCTACAAAATGGAGCTTCTTTTTGCGTCGCGTTTGCGACGTAGCGAGGCGCCAGGGGCGCGCTCGCTACGTCAGCAGCGGCGCGACGCGTCTGGACGCTGTGCGTCCGATACGTAAAGATGGCGGCGCCCATGTAGAAAGGGCGCCGCCATCTTGTACGTATTGACTACGTATTAGGGTTAGGGGGGTGCGGAAGCACCGCCCCTTCCTAACCCTAATACGTATTCAATACGTATTTTTTGGCGGTTTGTAACCCGCCAATATAATAAAATTTAGCCACCTTAAGGGATACTGTAGAATCATTGTTGTCCAATAGGAGGTGTAAATAAAAGGAGTCAGTTTTGCCTGGGAATTTACTCAATAGTGGGCTAATCAGTTGGTGACGAATGTCTCTATAGAACTGATAATAAAGGAAAACATGCTCATTGGTTTCAACAGCGCCCGAGCCACATGGGCAAAAACGGATTTCAAAAGGTGTTTTTTTAAATCAACCTTCCAACATGGCCGTGGGCAACACATTGAAACGTGCCAGAGTTAGAGCCCTTCTAAACTTCGGGAGGGTAACATGGAACAGATATGGAGCTGGGGAAGGGACCAAAACGTGAGCACTGAACATGACATATTTTGAAAGAGAAGTAGAGTTCATGTATCTTTCTGCTTCTAGGATTTTTTGTTTAATAGTAGATTTAGCTCTATCAGCGTCGAGCTTTAAAATTTCATTTTTATTGAGACCAAGCTCAATAAAAGCTCAAGCTGGACGAGGGCTGCTTGAAGACCTGTAAGTGTTTGTTCCTCCCTTGCTTCACCATCTGCCTCAGGGAGGATATAAGCAAACCTGCCTTTTTTCCTTTGTGGGTTTGGGCTGCTTGAAGACCTGTGGGTATTTGTTCCTTCCTTGCTTCAACACCTGCCTCAGAGGAGTGAGAGGCAGAGGACGCCGAGCAGCACCAGTAGCAGACCTACTCCAGAGGAGACTCCCAAGACACCTATGGACTTCTGGGGCTACAAAAGGCCCTCTTACTCTTATGTTTTGTAGATGGTTTTAAGTGCTCTTTTAATAATAGTCTGATTAGGGATTTTACCTTGCATTTTTGCTTTTCCCCTTACTATAAGAATTCTGTTGAGGTGCCTTAGTTTGGTTGGATACCTGGATATCCAATGACAATATGGTAGTCAAGAATAGCATTAAGCGGAAAAGGAGGTTAGCTAAAAAAGAAGTTTGTTCAAATTTTAAAAGGCCTAAGAAACCTGCTAAGAACTCAATTGCAAGTACAATGAACCCAGAAGTATTGGAGGCTGCAACTACTCTGAAACAATTAACAATGGAGGAGCTATTCCTTCCTAAAGACATTGATAAGTCCACTACAGAAACATCTTTTCTTGCCATGCATGAAGAGCCAGCCCTAAACCTCGACACAGATACTAGCATTAACCATTTAGACACAGTTGCTAGGAATTGTTTACTTACTGCAAGAATGGTAATTGCTATTTTTGGCAAACTAACAAGCATAGATCAGAAACTTGATGGGTTAAAAGACCTTATGACCAAGCCCAAACATTCATCAAATTCAGGAGCATCACTCAACAAAAAACACTCTGAACAAATACAAAACAATGCTAAAGCTAGGAATAGAGATAAGCTAGAGATATCACAAAATAATATAGCACTATTAGTGGCCAACAAGCACTACAGATGGCACAATAAGCTCATTATATTACATTCACTTTCTCTTCTCTTACACCGGCACCTGCAATATAACGAGCTACTTGGAATTGATTGGCTGCCTTCCCATAACAACTTTAAGAGAATTGTTTTGCGGTTTAAAAACGCCATAATACCTTCCCTGATTTTGAAAAATTGGTGTTCATTTAAGGAATATTCAATCACGCCAGTACGTGTTTTCCGGAATACCAATATCCAGCCTTTGTTTAAGACCAACTTAAGATGTGAAGCTCCTCCCCAGAAAGTGAACTCCAATGAGGACGGCAGGAGGACAATACCAATCCCTGAGAGTCTCCTTGAAGATGATGGGAAAATGGCTGAGATGTTTGGCTCCCTTTCTGGTGAGGAACAAAAGCAAATACTAAACAGACTCGATGCTGTTAAATCTATGCTGATGTCAGTAACAACTGCAACTATGACTATTAAGGATTTATTATCCACTAGCTGCTCCTTTCCTGATCCTCTGTTACAACCTAAAAATGGACTTAAAAGGCGCATTGGTGAGGAGGAGGATGATCTGATCCCTCTAATGTACATGTCTCCCAAACGCCCAGTGGACCACCTTTTTGAGCCAGGGGCCGGGTTGCTGTCCCTCAGACAACTGGGGGGCCGAAGCCAATAAATAAATAAATTAATTAATTTTTAAAAAAATTAAATAAATAAATAAACTGGGACAAATGTAGGACAACATTTTCAAATGGTGGACACTTTTTTAAAAAAAGTGGAGGACATTTTTTAAAAAATGTTAATATAAATGCATGTTTCTGAGGCATCTATAGACAATTGCCCCCCTTGCCCCTGCACACAAGAGGCCAAAGGCCCCGGCGGCAATCGGCGGCAGGATCGGGCTGGGGCCGGTCCCAAGGCCTCGTCGGGCCGCAGGTTGCCTACCCCTGCCATAGTGAGTCCTTACAATCTATAACCCTTAATCCTTCTAAGTCCACCAAATATCCACAATCCCCAAGATTAAGAAAAGGAGATGTCTTAAGTCAAACCCCTCTGCAGCAAAGACAATTAACCAGAATTTATCGGATAGTCTAATCAATCTAGTCTCAGAAAAGGGAACTACACCTAGTGGAAATATAATTGTCAATGAACTGCAAGCCTCCTTACCTCTGGAACAGTCTGTGATAATCTCAGATAACTGACATTCAATTGACTTGTCCCTTCTGTCTATTATTTCATGGAACGTAGCTGGTTGGAAGCCCAGATGCAGGGACCCTACCTTTTTGCCTTTTGTCAACAGACACAATATTATTCTTCTACAGGAAACATGGCTTGCTGAATATATATCTATAGAGGGTTATAAGTTCATGGGTTTAAATGCCATTCCTGGCAAAGGTAGTGGGAGATTATGTGGTGGCTTAGGGGTGCTGATATCTTTGGTACTTAAGGTTCAAATAACTAAGGTTTCTGTACTGGAGCTTCTGTACTGGAGCTTCTTTTGAAGTTTAAAAACAACTTACTATATTTGATTAATATCTATATTCCCCCACTTCAAGGCCGTGCTAAGATAGAAAGTGTATGGAACAAGCTTAATTCTTTTGTTAAAGATTTGATGTTTGAAGCTCCAACAGCTAACCTTATTGTTGCAGGGGATTTCAATGCTATTTATTATAGTTTTGTTGTATTGTGTAGTCGTTTTAAGGAGGGAGGGGATATTGACATTTATCTTATTGTGCTATATGGTTTTTATGGATGTAAGCCACCTCAATCTTATTGAAGAGGTGGGATAGAAATCAATATTATTATTATTATTATTATTATTATTATTAACAGCAGTTCTTGCAGTGAGATTTTGGAGAACTTTCTGAATACAAAGGGGACCGACCCAATACAGACTTTGTTATGACTTCTAGACATTTAAAACACTACTTTGTGGCAATCAAATGCAACTTTCTGACACAAACTTTACTATTATCGATATCATGTCGGTATTTTTTAACAAATTTATGAGAGACAGCTATGTTGATCTATTTTACTACAAAAAGCAGTCCTGTTAAACTTTTAAGACTAGCAAATTTATTTTACCATGGGCCTTCTGTCCCTGAAAAATTAGACTTGAGTCCATGAAATTTATGTTGGAATAAATTAGTTAGTTTTAAACCTTACCACAAGACATCTTTCTTTTGAAATTGTTAACAGTGTTACATACCCAGTTCTATGGGTTTTTTTGTCAATAATTATGACTGTCTGAGATGTACAGGAAAATAGAATAATAACTGATGTAAACCTGTATTTGATCATTAATAACTATATTGTACTGTGTAGACTTGATAAAATAATATGAAAAACATCCTTTTTATTTGGAAGAGGAAACAGAAATGTCTACAGGCTATGGGACTGTCCTCATGAACATTCTCTGCCATAGTTAAGGCTTTCTGACAAGCAGAGATCCAACTAATAATCATATCATGTCTTTCTGAAGTCCTGTACAGAGAACCTAAACCAATAGGACCTGATGTTTAAATCAATCTCAACTGGAACATGATTTGCACATTACTGATCCTAATTTGACAGATGCTCTGACTGTGGATCAAAAAACCCTGCTGACTGTAAGTAGAAGCACTTGCTATTCTCTCTAAATATTTTATGATGTTCTATTATCTGCTAATGCACATGGGATGAGGATAAAGAAAACAGAGAATATACTTTCCCTATAGATCTTCTTTATGTAAGACAATGATAAAACAAATGCTAGATGAAAGGGTCAGCTGTGGTAAATACATGAAGCTTTACATTTATTGGAAGGTCTGGATTATTAGGGCAAAAGGAGGACAATATGCCTTAAAGCTTGAACCCAAATGATATCAAGTAGAAAAAGCTATCGACTTTGAAAATGGTTGTCTGTTTAGAATTCATTTTCTGGTAGCCATGATTCTTCTCCATTTGAGAAACAGCTGCCTGCACAATCTTTTTACAAGATAGGCTGAATGTCTTGCATCTTGCATCTTGCCGTGTTTTAATTGATTATTTTATGTAGTATGGGTTGTGTAATTGTATCGTTTGATTTTATCGGTTGTAATCCCACCTTTATCCGCAGGGAGAGGTGGGAAATAATAATAATAATAATAATAATAATAATAATAATAATAATAGCTATGATGATGTAAGGAACATGCTCTTACTAGTAAGGTTGCCATATCACCCAGACAGCTATGTTTTACCCAGATTCTAGGCATGCCACCTGGTGCCAATTAGAACCATATTTTAGCCTAGATTTCAAGCTTTCTTCTTCTCTTTTAAAAAGTAACCTCTGTATCTTGTAGAAGTGGAGGTAAGGGGCAAAATATTCAGACACTCTTCTGTCAGTTTTTTTCTCCTAGAATTAAATTATTGAGGTAAGAGCAGTGAGAATGGCAGTGTGCAAGAAAGAAATAAGGGGCACACTGTGAGGGAATGAACAGAGGCAGGGGAAGCAACAGTAGAGACAGATGAGTGTCTTCTTGATTATTCAAGAATCAAATGAGGGATGCATGACAAAGGTGCAAGGTGAGATGAGGGAAGGAGCACTTTGAGATGTGTCTCTAGTTTTTCCTATGGATTCCTTTGGGTGGTCTCCATTTTTTGCCACTTTTGTTTTGTACAGAAAACAGAATTTTCTGTGGAGAAAATAGGTTTCTTTTCCTATGCAGAAAATAATATTTTGCACAGAAATATTATGTTTTGTATGGAAAATCCTGTTTCTTGTGCACAAAACAACCATGTGCAAATTTGGGACAGAATAAGTCTAAGCTGTTAATAGGTTTCAAAAACTGCACTGTTTTCAAAGACAGCGATAAGAAAGCTCCTAACATTACTTGTTTTTTTCCTTTGAGAAGAAAATTAGTGAAAAAATGACATCCCTAGTACAGCGCACCTGCTCCTTCCGCAGGCACGCCATATGCAGCTTCCAATTTACGCGGAAGCAGCACAGTAATAGTTTGAATGGCACACGCGACTGCCTCGTGCATGAGCCCCATTCAGTATAATGGGGCTCGAGCATAGGTGGAATTCGCCTTAGGCGGGGGGGGGGGGGGGGGGGGTCCAGTACAGATCCCCTGCATAAGGCAAGGGTCCACTGTAATTAGTGAGAGAGCCAGCAGAGTGTAATGGTTTGAATGTTGGACTACGACTCTGGAGATTAGGGTTCAATTCCCCACTCGAGCATAAAAACCCACTGGTTGACCTTGAGCAAGTCACACTCCCTCAGCCTCAGAGGATGGCAATAGTAATCCCCCTCTGAAGAAACCTGCCAAGAAAACTCTATGATAGGTTCACCTTAGGGTCACCATAAGTCAAAAGTAGTAAATAAGTGTATTTGTATAGTGTATGCCATTACAAAGATTAATCCATATAAAGTATAAAATGTAAACATCAAATACACTGTAAAAATAATACATTACATTAAAAAGCTAAAATCATCTTTAAAACAAACAAACAACAACAAAACTTGAGGACTCAGATGAATTAAAATAGGAGTAAAGACCAGATACACTAAAACTATATAGCATTGATTTGCAAAGCTGAGGATATTCAAGAATAGTTGGGGTTTCTATAGTAGCAGCCTTGGCGTTCTTCCTACCTCCAGCAGGGTGGTGTTAGAAGGAATGGAGTGGCCACTGGAACAAAAGTTCCTCCTTGTCCCCCACAGACCACCATAAGTCAAAAATGGCTTGAAGACACAACAACAACAACAACAACAACAACAACAAAAGGAATTGGTGAAGTGAGAAGTAATGCCAATGTAAAACATACAAACAAACAAAAACAAACAAACAGTACAAACATTTTTCATTACCTTAATTTAGTATTAACAAACAATAATTGGGCCAGAGCGCATGTGTGTTACTCTGAATGAGCTGCTTACCAGCTATGTTTTGATGAACAGTGGAATGGTGCTAACATATGTGCTACCTTAGCGCATATCAGCACTGCATACATATGTGCTACCATAGATGAGCTGCTTGTTAGATATGTTTTGATAAATATGTAATAGGTTGAAGTCAATAAAGTAGACTGTTTTGTACTTATAATAAAGTATTTCTTCTGCTTCTCTGAAGGAATCAAGCCATGCTTCCCCCCTCCCTTTAAATCACAGCTATTTCTGCCTAGTTTCATCTGCATTTTTTCCAGTGAATCAGATGCCAGTCACTCTCAGGGGCTTCCTATGTATTTTCATGGATCTGTAGCTTTTTGACATTTTAAAAATTATAGCAGAAATAGTGGATGAGAATACCACTGCAAATGTCTGTGCTTGACAAAATATTAATATTATTGAAGTTGCTCTTTTATTGGTACTGCACTAAGAATGTACATGCTTACTTCATATAATTTTCTTCTGCCTTTCAGTCACCACCACAATCCTGTAAGATAGGTTTGTTGTTGGAATTCACATGGTGAATTCCATATATATATATATATATATATATTCACATGGTGAATTCCATAATTAAATAGAGATTTGAACTTGGGTCTCCCTGTTCCAATCCAGAACTTGAAACTTTACTTGATACTGGTTCTGTTGGATCAGCTATATCTGTGAAATATAGTAGGAGTAAGAAATGCATCAATTAATATGCCTAACTTGCATAAATAAAGTGCAGATAAACTGGCATAGTATAAATATATGTCTGGATCTGAGGAAATTCAATATGGTAGCCCATACTAGGGATGGGAAGCAACTTGAAGATTAACTTCAGGTGCCAACTTTGCATTTCAGAAGATGACTCACTTCAGCATGGGCTGATTCAGAACCAGTTCACTTCATCTCATGTCCTGGACGAGAGTCAATACTGAGAGTTATGTCATTTCTTGTCTTTCACTGACTTGTGTTGGACTTTCATCCCCAAATGGCTGTATCATTTTCCCCATTCTTTGTTATAATGTGTTGAGATTTGTAGGCATATTGGACCCTCAAGAGGGAACAGAGGGGATTGCTGGCTAAAGCATAGATAAATAGACACAGACATTCTCCCACAATATGCTTTTAAAGATTTATTTTCTGTTCCACTGAAAAACTGAATACATTCATGAGCATTTTAAACATAATTTAATAACTCCTTTTTGGAAATATGAACAGATTATTACAGAAATATAAATACTAGATATTTAGTCTTTTCACTAAACAGTTGATGGCTTGTTCAACTCTATCTGGTGAACTAATTTTGACATATTTTTAGATTGAACTATAAAACGTTATTTTTATTTCAAGCTTTTCATGTCACCATGGTGACAAAGTCCAAACTGTAGCCATTTCTAAGTAAAAAAAATACATATTAGAATTAATGTCAAAAAGGGCCTGTCTGCATTGGCCAAAAAACAAAACAAAAAAGCAATTTTGCCCCGGTTTGAATCTAGCTATTTATATGACACATGATGCCAAAAAGGGAGAACCTGGGACAAAGCCACACTCTGAGGTGAAAAACCAGAGCAAAATGAAGCCCTTTTGCTCTGCTATAATATGGAAACTGTGCATTATTACACCAGTGTATAAACAGCACTGCCAAAGTGTGAGAATGTGGGAAAGCCCTGATAGCTTATGGAAGTTGTCCAGAGCATGTGCCCTGGGTCTGATGAGATGTAGTCACTGGAGCCATTGCTGACCATATGGTGTTGTTCTTTTGTTAAGCATACATATGAACCATCAACCCATTGCACCAGCGAGCCATCACACACCCCATGAGGCAAATTTATGACAAACATGTCAGGATGCCCTTAATGCAATGAATCTAATAAAATCATACACAAATTGGCCAGTCCAGCAGGGGGTTATAGGGTCAAGGGGGGGGGAGGAAAGAGGATATGGGGAGGTCCTCCATGATTGTGCTTTGCCAGTGTGTCACTCGGCACAATGAGGCACTGTATGGTTGGTGTATCATATGTGCAACTGTGTGATGAGTGACATAGGGTATCCAGTAGGATGGCATCTGGATGCAATATGGGATGTATTTGACAGTCACAGGCAGTGTGTTTGTGTGATAGTGTGCATGCATGCATGGGTGGAGGCAAAAAAAAATCAAGTGGCATGGCTTAACTTCGCATGCTGGGGACTGCCCATTGGTGTTTGGTCCATCTTCAACCACTGAATGCAGCCACTGAATTTACTGCCCAAATACAGCCTGAGTCCATCCCTGCTTACAGGAGAGCTCTGCCAGCCATTTTCTTGAGTCATAAATTTCCTGGATTTGAAAAGAGCTGTGCAGAGCATTCGTAGAAGCGGGATCAACCTGGGCTGTATTCTGGCAGCAAATTTGGTGGCAAAAACCTTCTGATAAGATCACAATGAAACTTGAATTAAGTTTTAAACTGGATAGAGGTAATCCAGTTTTAATATCCAGGCAATAAGCTCTGAATTCCATGAACTATAAATGAATACTGAAAATAAAGAAGACCGCCTTTCTAATGAACAACAAAGTTTTTACTCATTATATGCAAAGCTATCTGACAAAAAGATCCCCAAAGTCAGTTTTTCCTAATATTGAAATGTAGCTGAACTTTTAAATAAATGAAAACAAGATGCCTAATTGGCTAATCTCACACATTTATAATCCTATTTGTTTCTACACTTCATATGAACCTTCCTCATTAGCTTGGAAAATGTGTCTCTTCATAAGCTCCACCATCTCTTCCCTACCCCTGCTCTGATATTTTTAGCAGCATTACCTCCTTCTCTTTGAATGTGCCACCTTGAAGCATTTTGTAGACTTCAGTACTTTCTTAATTTAAAACTGTATCCCATCCGACCTTGAATTCTATGAAATCTGCTTGTTTGCCTCCTGCCACTTAGTGAGCATCACACACTTTATTGCTTGAGTAGGACAAGCAGAGTGAATTACTGATCTTGTAAATGTGCAAATGGCTTTTGGGATTTCTGGGAAGAAAACTCAGGGAATTAAGTAAAAGTTGTGCAGGGAATTAAACTAGATGGTTGCCCACTTTTATGCATGTGTGTTCATACACACCACAAACACACACACATGGAAGAAAGTGGATGAGATGGGAAAGAAGGGATTGTAGTGCATGATTTGAAGATTCCAGTTGGCTTTACAAGGATAGTTCAGTTTTGCAGGGACCAAATTCCATTTTGGGAGCCAGAAAAATTTGCACAACAGGCAGTCACACTCCATATGTTGTTTGTCTCATTTCCTTGGCTTAATTGTCTTTGTGACATACAGTACATTAAATTTTCCTGGTAAGGCCCTCTGAAAAAGCAAATTGTAAATTCTGTGTACCCTACTCATCCCACCAGAGTCTCCACTTGAGATGGTAAGGTAGGTGACACAATTCTCCTCACATACTGAAAGTACAAGGTTCTTTCAGCTGCTGTGACACCCTAATAATACAGTGTTTTCCACACCTTTCACTAGCCATATGTTTGGCAACAGAAACCAAACAACACATATGTTTTAGCACATGAACATAAGACTGCCTCAAGAAGGGAGGGATTCCTTCTCACGTGGAGGATCTCTGGATACACAAGTTCCCTTTGTATGACTGCTTAATTCACAGCTAGTGGAGGGGATAGCTCCACATCAGTGATGGGGCAGAGCTAGCTGTGACAACTCACTTCCACATGTCTTCATCTTTGTGAGATGGTTTGTATGAACTCAATCTGCTTTTGTTTCCTGACAATGGTGACTCCCAAGGAATTGGGTCCTTCCTGTTGTCTCCATTTCTAATGGTCACAAGGCCAATAAGACTGATCTGCTGATCTACTTACCTGGCTATACAGAACAGGTTAGGATCCCCCCCACTTCTTTGGACTCTACGTTGATGCTATGTGCCTAAAACATATGCTGTGCTGGCAGATATATGTTAGTACAGTGGTATTTTCCCTTCCCTCCCTTTAAACTAAAATTTAAATCCTCTGTAAATTTTAGAGGTCTGAAGGTTGTTTGAAAACTTGCTCTGAAGGGCTTTCAGGTCTTTTGGAGCAAGGATCCTACCCAGGGCTAGAATCCCAAGGGATAAAGTTGCTCTATACTGAGAAAGACCTCTTTGAGGTTCCTTGAACAAATCCATCTAAAACCTGCAAGGTCTTTTCAAGGACTGCTCACTAATTCTAACCTAGAGAAACAGCAATGAAATAATCTTTTGTTTTATATTATATTCTCTTTCCTGCCCCTGTGTTCTGTAATGTAGCCTTTCATTTAATATGAGTTTTGCATAAAGTATGCTACGTTTTGATTCCCATTGCTTGGTTGAATACATTCTTGGAAAGAACCTTGGAAAACTCAGATCCACCCTGAGGAGTCCAGAATCCATATTACTCTCATAAACACACATACACCATTTAGGCAGAATTGCCTATCTCCTTGGAATAATTAAAGACAGACTGGCAGCAGCAATTAAGAACAAGTCCTTGCTGGCAGGTTATAATACTGTGAAGGCTAGGATCGAGTGTTATACTGCAGTGCAAACACATCTGGGAGTTTAAAGTCAGTAAAAAGAATCAGAAAACCCCTTATATACCAATATTCAAAATTTAGAGGACAGGGAAGAGAAAGAAGACAATGTGAAGTCGAAGGCTTTCATGGCTGGCAAAAAACCCACAAAAAACTATGGATGCCAGCCAAGAACGAAGACAGTTTGAAGAAGACAGAAAGTAGCTGTGGAGGAACAGAAGGATATGCTTCCCACACCTTGATCTAGTCTGTCTGTTTTTGTGATTGCTGTTGAACCTGGGGTTGCAGGAAGTGTAACATGCCAACCCAGTCTGTGGATTATTATTTTCATGTCAATTTTCCTCTTGATAGTTTGCATTGCAATACAAAATACTGATTTCCCACAAATATCTTTCTCTGAGGTTTTCCCACTTCACAGTCAACAGAGCTGTGCCCACTCATGCCTGGGCTATTACTTGACATTTTGAAATTTATTGGCTGTGACTCTCAGCACTTATCACATCACAGACAGACAGACAGTCAGTCAGTCAGTCAAACAGATAAATGCCACTGAGAGAAATATATAGCTTTGCTTCACTTGGCCTGTTATTTTACTGTGTACATAAAACTGTTTATTGAATCTTTGCCATCTACTCATCACGAATCTCTCTCTCTCTTCCTTTTTTTTTTTTTTTTTTTACATTTAGCTGCTGCCACCATCATGGTGTAGTGATTTGAGCATGGGACTATGACTCTAGAGACCAAGGTTTGATTCCCCATTCAACCGTGGAAACCCTTGGGTGACTTTGGGTGAGTCACATACTCTCAGCCCCAGAAAGCTCTGTGATAGGCTTGCCTTAGGCTCACCATAAGTCTGAAGTAACTTTAAGGCTTACCACCACCACCACCACCACCACCTCATTTAGTCAAAAGAACTGCTTGGTTAAATTAAATATTTGTCCTCTGATTATAACCACATTCTCCTCCTCCTAATTTCAAGCAAAGAGTGCCCAGATATACTTGTTTCTCCTGGAATAAGGTAATTGTTTTAATACTATTTCTGTATTTTGCCCAGTTTGTAAACTAGGCTCCGCCAATGACTCTCTGCTTGACTAAATTGACAGTCTCACCTGAAAAAGTATTTATGCCAATGTAGTTATAAGCAAGCCCTGCCCCAGCTTCTGTCTTCCATTAGCACTTCTGCCTGACTTCCAGCTCTTTTCTGCTTTTAGAATCCTCTCTCTCTGTGTGTTGTGTGTGTGTTTACTGTGCAGAGCAGATTTCAACATGCCTTCAAAAGCACGCTTTTGCTAGTCTTTATCTAATTGCTTTCAGGAAGGCTTTTCAGTCTAGAGCTGATCTAGGCAGAGAAGCCCTAGGATGTGCATTGGACAAGTCAACCAGCCTTTGATTTATTAAAAGCTTCCAAAACTTCTAATCTGCTCTTGCTTCAACCTCTCAAGCTACCAATGACTTATTGCATGGGAGTGTATCTGGTGTCCTCAGATAATTTATCTTATTCTTTTTTGCTCTCTTCACTCACCCCAGCAACTGTGCCATTCCTTTCAAGAGTGTATTTATTTACTTTGGATGTGCCTATGCAGTAGGCAACTTTCCTTCCCTTTCATTCAGATCCCTCACATCAGTTTTCATGTAGTCCATGAGAATGGCTTGTGACCTTATGGATGAAGGGTTACTGTTCCAGCCAGTATTTCTCTCAGAGCAACATCCCCAAGGAACGTCTCAAAGGCATCTAGCTTATAGTATTACTGATAACATTAAATACCTCTCTCAGAAGGCATGCATTAAAGCTATGGTCCCTCTGCTGCTGCTGCATCCTTCATCTTTATCTTTCAAGGTTTTGTGCCTATTCTACATGCAAAAGTAAGTAGAAGGGGGAGGCAGGGACAGGGGATGACTTGAGTGATTTAACGATAAAAAAATCATTCCATCTTGTTAGAGGTCTCCTGAATCCACCCCTCCCCAGGGAAAAAGAGATAAGCAAATCAGAGCATTGCCCTTCTAATGCATCATCACAGTTTAGGAGAAAGATTAAGCCAGTTCTTTTTTTCAGAAACTGAGATAAACTTCAGGCTTTCCCACACTGACTCCTATAAGCAGCTGGGGGAAAATGCTGCCATTTCTAACCATGATCTTTGGAAAAGTAGCCTTATTTTGCTGTTATCTGTAGTTACTTTTTCACCATCTCACTGCTGGGATGTTGACCATCTTCAACCTTTTCAAGCTGCTTCAACTAAAAAGCACCAGTTGTATCCTCAATTCCATATTCCTTCAAGGTGACTGAAGCTAAGCCCAGTGATTGAACCAGGACTTGAAACTTAATTTCTGAACCAAGACAGAAACTTAATTTGTTTCTGTCCCTTTTTAGATAGCACATACCCCAAAAAACATAACAGATACGTACAGTTGAGCATTAATAGTAAGTTTGAATACTATTAAAACATTAATAGTAAGATGTAATACAGTGTAGTGATAATATGTTACTTTTTAGGATATACCACCAGATGCTGACTTTACAGCTTTATGGATATCCATTTGGATTTTAAGAAAGTGAAAAAACAAAATCCAGATTGTTTTTATGCACTACTCTCTTTGCCAGTACCTACAACAAAGATTCGCATTGGAGATCTAGTGATTTCCACCTTCAGCCTATTATAGGGGAAGAATGGTTACGTTCTGGAATTCTATGAGGGCAGCTTGTCTTCAGTTGATTACAGTTTATATCCTCCAGGTTCATGGAGTTATGGTAGTTATACACTGCCAGGTTTACTGGTTTGCAGAATATATGTTTTTAGAATATTGTGAATTCAACCTACTCATGTTGCCTTTCTGTTTCCCTTTTTTGCTCATTAAAAGAGATCACACGCTGCTACTTCATACATTTTCAATAACTTTTATTCTCAGTGAGAATATTCTCACAATGCCTTGGCAGGTCTGGGGACAGTGTTGTGTCCACCCATCCAGAGGACAGCAACTCTACTGGTGAAATTTTAGACCAACAAGGAACTTCCCTCCTCCATCATTTTATAGGAAGAATTTTGCTAGTTTTGACTACATTTTACTGGACTGCTATCAAAATTCAGCTGTAAACCACTGCAAGCCATTTAAAGCAAGCATTTACTTGTTTTCAATTCACTTTGTCTGTTGTGCCTTCCCAGTGTTTGCTTTAAATCGAGATGGGGAATTTGGCAGTATTGTTTTTTTTTTTTTTTTAAGGATCTAGGTCTCCTCCTCAGACAGTGTAGAGGACCACATGCTTCTCATCCCTTTCACAGTGCTTAAGAATCTAGCCAAATCAACAAATACTTTATCCCTCAGAGCAAATATAACAAAAATCCTTTAGAAGATGGAATACAGAGCAAACTGGAAATAATAATTGCTTTAAATATTTCAGTATAATAAGCTAATAAACTGGAACCCTTTGAGCTCATTCTAATGCTAAACCATTCAATTACCAATCAGATTAACTCACTCCATCTATCTAATGAAATAACCCAGTACAGTCTTTTGACAGGAAGCATCAGTTAGCTGAGATCAAGCTGACAAAAGAAAGGAAAGGTGCTCTCCTTAATGTTTAATACTTCCCCAGGCAGCTTCCAGGGACTCTTCAAGAAATTGTTTAATGGAGCCATTGCTCAGAATAATGGGGCAGATGCTTTCTAAATGGAAATTTGTAAAATACAAATAATTATACATCTCCAGGCCCCACACATTGAGAAAAAAAGTATATATAGTTGCAAATACCCAATCCTAAAACCGTTGATGAGAACTTTTTCCCCATGGTTAAACCTGTTCAACTAAAAGAGAATAAATTATTGGAACAGAATCCTGTGCATCATAAATCTGCACAGCTGCATACACACACACACAGGCAGAGTCAGAGAGCACAAGGTTTGCTGGAGTTGGTTTTGTTAACTGCTTTTAAGTTGACCCTGACATATGGCAACTCTATGGATGTGACATTTCCCCCCCCCCCCCCCATTCTCCACTGCTCTGCTCCGGTCCTGTAGATTCAGGCTTGTGAACTTCCTGAGTCTTTCCATCTGGTGCACTGTCTTCCTCTCTTTATACCACCTCCTCACTTTCCTAGCATTATTGCTTTTTCTAATGAGTCATGCCTTCTCATGATGTGGCCAAAGTACTACAGTCTCAGTTTGATCATCTTGGCTTCCAGGGAGAGTTCAGGCTTGATCTGTTCCAAGATCCATTTGTTTGTCTTTTTGGCTGTCCTCAGCACTCTTCTCCAGTACCGCATATCAAATGAGTTAATTTACTTGTTACCTTGAGGTTGCTCATTGTTTTCCCCATAGAAAGTGAGCACAGTAATCAGAAAGAGAAGGTGTAGCAAAGCCAGAATTTCCAGGAGTTGGCAATGGTTTCCCAGTTAGATTATGTGCCCAGCATCCCCAACCCCTTAGCCCTACAGCAAGATGACTATGGCCTAATACATTCAAAATCATCTCAGATAAATTAGATTAAAACCCATAGAACTCCACGTGCTTTATTTAGAAGTTAGATGTGTTTCATGTTTTGATCAGATGTCTTCAGTGGGATGGACTCTGTATAGTCTATCTAAATGAAGATACAGTTGGCCCTTGCCTTACGTGTGGGATCTGTTCCGGACCCCCCCCCCCCCCGCGTAAGGCAAATTCTGCCTATGCTCAAGCCCCATTGGAAACAATGGGGCTCATGCATGGCGGCGCGGCGGGGCGCGGGGCGCCACGGGCATGCACACCCATTCAATTGACCGCTCAAGACTACCTAAAGTGCACCCGCGTATAACTGTATATTCTAATTTCACTCAAAGACCTGCTATATAGGACCTGCTGAGCTACCCCTTCAGTAAAGAGCTTTGCTCAAAAACACTTAAGACACTTAATACTTAAATAAACAGTTGAAAATACCTATGGCTTTTCTTCCCTAGAGGTATTCATTGATGGTGCAGTGATGGTGTACTTTTTCATGCTTTTTCCATTCTTTTGTTTTTTGTTCTTGTTCAGCTAAAGTTGATATTAGGCAATTTTTAATATGGCAAAACTGGGTCACTCTGTCCTATTACAGATTTCTTTTTGAACTTTGATTCACATTTCAAGTGCTCTGTTATACCCTAAATATGGAGGGGGAAAGATATTAATTAATGGCTACATAAAAATAGAAATGTGCTGACAGCTCCGATAAGTGAGATGCCAGGAAGCCCTTGTGTACCTTCTTTGATTTATTCTTGTAATAGTTGCATTTTCTTATATCTATTAATAGTTTGACCTTTGTGTGCGTGTGTGTTTCTAGTTTCATTTTCTCTGCTTCAGGCCAAGCTGACATGCTCTAAATCATTAACCTTATGCTCCAGGGAACTGATCCTTTTGGCAATATCTTTGATATTAGATTGGTATCCTTCCGGAGTGAATTTAATTGACTGGATTTCTGGGGGAATAACTGATTCCCCTAGGTTTCCAGTGCTACCCAACTGTCATGATTGCTTCAGGAGCTCATGTAGGCTGTATTCCCCAAGCTATTGCTTTATACTTTTGCAGTGCAAACATACCCAGGTCTACTCAGAAGTAAATACAACTTAATTCCATATTACTTACTCCCAGAATTGCAGTCTACACCATTCTAAGGAAAGTGGTGTGAGGATTAGAGCCATGGAAGCTTAAATGAGATATTTTAAAACCCTTTTCTACTTGATTGTATGTAATGTATTTGTTGGTTTTATCTTATTTTTTATACAGAACTATTCTTCTGTTGCTAGTCATTCTTCTACTGGTATATTGTATTTTTTTATAACACTGTACATTCTACAAAGAATTCTGGTTAGCAGACATTTCAAAGGTACAATCAACCAACAAGCCAGTCTCTTATAAAAAAGTAGGAGGGAGACATGTTCCATTTATGAACTCACAGGCCATTCATTTTATCAATTTTTCCACTAATGGATATATTTTCATGTCGTAGCACTTTCTGGAAGAGGCAAATTCAATTTTTATAGTGTTTTGTGGCAGATTGTTTGGAAGTGTGTCCAGAGTAAACTGTAGAAAGCAAGCTGTATTAGGAACAACTTTGTTGTTGTATACCTTCAGTTTATTTCTGATTTACGATGACTCTAAAGTGAACCTATCACAGAGGTTTCTTGGCAAGATATGTTCAGAGGGGATTGCCCTTGCTGTCCACTGAGGCTTAAAAAATGTGACTTACTGAAGTGGGTTTCCATGACTGAGAGAGGATTCAAACTCTGGTCTCCAGCAGTGACATCACTAGGGTTGGTGTCACTCAGTGCGATAACTCGTGGTGTCACCACCCCCACCCTCATTGACCTCCTCCTGTACTAAACCATACAGAATATTTAGTAATGTTTTTGTACTAATTTTACTAATAAATTGTAATTGCCGTATATCATTGAATGTAATGGCAATAGTACTGACATAAATAACTAGCAAAATTAAAATTACACAATTAAATTACAATACCATATGCACACCCTACATATATTTACATTTACATAGTGTCATGTGGTTAAAGTAAAACTTTGGTAAGAAAAATGATCAAATTTTGGTGCAGTTTTCATGGCTTAACACAAGGGCATGGTGGCACAGGTATGTATGGGGAGGAAGGCCTTGTGAACATGCCCCATGCTCACTTACACATATCTTTGACACATCTTTTTACAGGAAGATACTTTTAAACCATGACCTGTCTTTCATTCACTTCAGGAGTGCATTAAAAAAGAAACCAGATTGCCTGTGTCAATCTAAGAAGCAGAGGCACATATAGCTTTTTTTGTGCTATCTCTGTACACCATGCACACCACCACAGACAGTGGATTGTCTTATTCACTTTAGGTGAAGTGAACCTCAGTTATATGTGAGTGTCAGAGAGAGAGAGAGAGAGAAGTTGCTAACATTTTTTTAGTTTGCAAGCTTAGACTGAAAAACACAAATAAGTATGTTTCTTCTAACTATTTTTCAACCACAGAACTTGCAAGTAATACAACATTTCTTTAAAAACAAAACAGAATATGGGACTAATAAGTTTGGCACCTTTTCCCCCAGCAGGATTTCTGAATCTTACTAGTTGCATAATGGTTCATCAAATGGTCAGTTTCCCCAGCACTGAGTACATGACAGGTGAAGGTGTATTTGTTGAACATTTATCTGCTGTGCAGCTATTAATGGCACAGGACCTCTGAGGGAGAGGAGAAGGAGGTGGTTGCCCTATATGGCACCCAACAGCAAAGACATAGGTATCAATGTGGAGAATCCAAAATTGTTACCAGGCTTGCCCTGGCCCAGATCCATAATGTTTTCTGCATTGCTTCACTACTATAGAACAGGGATTCCATGTCAAAATGCATGTTCTTTGCAATTCTCTCCTCTCCTATCCTGTCTAAACAAGCCCACATGTTCAGAGAAAGCAAGTGTGCAGCCCAGGAAAAAGTTATCTTCCCCAGCTAGCAGCTTTTCTGAGCACCCTAAGAGGTGCTCTTAGAGAGCCAGCATGGTGTAGTGACTTGAGTGCCAGGAGGACTGGGTTCGAATTGCAGGGGGTGGCCTTCGGCAAATAACACCTTTTCAGCCTCAGAGGAAGGCAATGGCAAAACCCCATATGGAAGAAGAAAAAACAACTTTTGACTACAACCTCTATCCTCATGTGAGATTTGTTTATAAGATCTCCATTAGTTTCAAATGACTTGAATGATCCCACGAACCACAAATCCATATGAGGGGTGTGAGGGGCTGTTCAGCATGTGGAATGAGAAGGCAAGGAGATATTTCCACTCACTAGAGCTGGATGAGGAGGAGGAGGCGGCAGCAGGGGTGAACTCTGAGGAGGGCATCCTACTGGTTGCTTGCTGATCTACCCTGGCCTTACTGAAAGAGTTGCCTGGCTTGCTCTTAAATGCTTTGAGCAGGCAAGCCAGGCTTCTTCTCCCTGGGCCTTTGAGCTGCCTGCACCCCCCCCCCCATGTCTTCCAGGCTCAGAGGCTGGGGAAGGGGGCACCCAGCTTGCTTTTAGACAGTGAGCATGTTGGGTACCTCCTCCCCCAACATCTGAGGTGTCCCCTCCTCCCCCACAAATAAACACACATGCACCTTCCAGGCTCAGTGCCAAGGGGAAGAAGGAGGCTGGCTCACTTGCTGACAGCATCTAAGGAAAACCAGCCATGGCAAGGAGTCAGGCGGAGTGCGTGCACACACCCCACCCTTCCTTGCCAGGGTAAGGAGGTGTGGGGGGAGTGCACACACTCAGCCTGGCTCCTTGCTGCAGCTGATTCTCCTCTGAGAAAACCTGAGCTGTGGCAAGGAAGAGGCTGGTGGATGACAGGGTTGTTGGGAAAATATGCAGAGATAAACGCAGAGTAATCTTGGAAGCTTGTGAGTAGATAGACAAACTGGCAGACTGGAGCTTTGCCAGGAAAAACAGCTGCTAGATTAAAGCACTGTAGGTTGGCTTTTCTCTAAAGAGGCACTGTTTATTTTTGGTTGCAAAACACACATGAGAGCTATACCAATACCATCCACCAACTACAAAACCCACACTGTACAATGATGATTTGAGCTTGTATACACTTTTGCCATGTGGCAATGTAGCTCAACCCCTTCCTGTACAATTTCCTGTGTTACCTGGATTACTGTCCACCATTCCAAGTGACACAGCATATTTACATAAGTGCTACGTGCTGCTCTCTGGCACACTCTGTGACACTGGACCATCACCTGCTGTCTAGATCCACAGCTGCAACCAATTCCTGGTTAAGGACAGTGAGTGTCCATTAGCTTCTCTGCCACATCTGAACATTTTCCATGCTGCTCCATACCTCAACAAGGGTGTCACTCCCCTCCAAAGTGTCAACTAATGCAGTCTGCACCCCCCCCCCCCCCCCCCCCCAGTAACACCACTGGCCTTCAGAATCTTAATTCCATGCTTAAAATACTACATCACTCTGGGTCTAGGAACAGCTTAGGGTATGGTTAACTAGGAGAAGAGAAGGTTAAGAACTGATACAATAGCCATTTTGAAATATTTGAAGGGAGTTCAATCCATCTTTCAAGGTCTTTAGGAGTGCTTTAGTTGTGTATTCCTAGATGGCAGGAAGTTGAATTAGATGGTCCTTGAGAACGTTTCCATCTCTCTGATTTTGTGTACTCTGTATTACAATAGAGAGGACCCTATTTTATTTTCTGCCCAGGATGGTATTGTCAATGAATTACTTGTTTGGGCATTCTAACTAGTTATATAGCAAAGTGCTTTTTTTTTTTAAAAAAAGTTCACACTCAGAAGGTTAGGCATGAAGAAGTAAAAAATATAATTAATGATATTTTCCACATCTCTGATAATGATTGTTAACTTGATTGGAATATATTTCCCTGAATGCTGCTTTTGGAAGGAGGGAGAGGGGGAGAAAAGTATATTATGAAATGTGGATTGTATAATTTTGATTATGTACTGTTTACAAAAAACACTCAGAAGGTTAGCCAAGTACTTTCTCTGAAAGTCTAAGGTATAATCAGGACAGAGAGTGACTGTGAGCAGGAAAAAGACAGGAAGACAGATTTGTTTGCTTGCATCCATTCTAGCCAACATGTGCTAGGCATGGGATTATGAGAGCTGCAGTCCAAAATGTCTGGAGGGCCCTAGATTTCCTATCCATAAGATAAATACAGTATGTGAGCTACTATTGAAAATAAGAATGTATCTACAGTCAACTAAAGATGGCACTACATGTATGCCACTACATACATAAAGTGCATGTTCTTTGAACCTGATCCATACATCAGAATGAAGTGATAAAAATTATTTGAAACTGCAGGGTATGTGCCTGTGTCCTATTTCAGTGCTCTTCTATGTTTAGGAATTCCTGGCAGAGAGAAAACCATCACAGCAGGCAAAGAGCTGGTCTAGCATCTTTCTCTCTGATGTGCTAATTTTCTATTTCCTGGAGGTTTATTGCACGGAGGAGCATTCAGTAACAGCTTTCTCCATCTGTAGTCTTATGAAATGAGGCAGCTTTTACAGCCAGTTCAGAACTATTGCACTTTATTCAGACCTCATCCTACTGCATGTCTGTATTATGACTTAATATACATCTGCTTAATCTGTTTTTCTAAGGTTATGTTCTACCAAACCAGCCCCAAAACATTTTCTGTCTTAAGCAGAGAAGTAAATGGCACTATCCACAAAGTCAAGGTGCATAATAATAAAAGATAGTCACATTAAGTACATACAGAAGGAAAAAACAATCCTGAAACAATATATAAAAAACCAACAATAACAAAGGGTCTCAACAGACGAGCGGATCCATGCCCATGCGGTCTGTTTTTGCCCCACATTGTTGCCGCAGCAACCAAAAGGCGCAACAACGATGCACTCGTTCTCAGGAGCAAAAAAGAAGCTGCCAAAAGCAACTTCCTGGAAGGGGCATGATTGGTGCACTTGCGCGTCCCAATTGCATCACTTCTGGCTAGCGCAGTTTGGGCACTGCGCCATGCTCGTGCCATCATGGTGCCACCCATGTAGACAGGAGCAAGCAATGATGGCGGCCTCCTCATGAACTAGGGCTGCTGGCCGTGTAAATGTGCAGCCTCATATAGCCTTAGTTCATGGTGAGGATGCCACAAAATACCTGTCTATACCAGGCCAAAATGAATAATTAAAGATTTGTTGCCTAACAATTCAAAAATCTACTGCCTAATGGAGTTGCCTCCTTTTGCCTAATGATAGGATTGACTCTGTATTCTTTGAACAGCTATTCCAGCTCTTTGCCCACTTGATGATGTCCATCTCTAGTTTGGAATATGTCCCTGCCTCCAAGATCATTGCATCCCTTTCTTTAACAACAAGAAAGAACCCAGGAGGTGCTTCCTCTTTTAGACTCAAGAGAAATCTTTTTTACAACAGAAAGTGATCCAGAACTCACTTCCTGCTTTACAAAAAGACTTTCCTTGGGCCTAAAATGGCCTTAGAGATTTAACATCTAGAGGATGTTGGGGATATTTGGGACCTTTTTTATTGTGATAGGGCAGAATGAGGGAGAGAGTGAAGCCCACCAGTGTCTTTGGGGAGGGTAGTGTGGCACATTAGCTTCTGACAGTTGTCCACCCCTGCTCTAGACTGCTTTTGACACTGGAAGTTGTTGCCTGGGCATGAAGGGCCAAAATAAAGACAGCTCGCACCTCCATATGTCAGAATGACATTGGCTAAGATTCATACATTCTAGTTTTCATATGTATAGTTAATGAGAGCCAGTGTAGTGTAGTGGCTCGAGCACTAAACTATGATTCTGGAGACCAGAGTTCAAATCCCCTACCTGGTTGTGCAAACTCACTGGGTGAACCTGATCAAGTCACACACTCTCAATCTCAGATGAAGGAAAAGGCAAGGTCTGTATGAGTCCACAGCTGCTAACATTTCCCAGATGAAAATCAAGGCACATGCAACCACCCCTGGACTAAAATCAAAAGGGCTCTGAAATAGGAATGAGTTCATCTACATAATTTGTTAAAATGCTATAAGGATAATTTGATAAATGTATTTGCAATTACTTTTGAAAAGTCTGTAGTTGTACTTTCTAAGCAGCAGTAGATTGTGGTATTTTTTTTATAATACACCAAAAAAAAAATCTTTTGCTAGGCATTCTAATGCCAACAAAGGTACCACTTCTGTAATTTTACACTCCTAAAATGCTTTTTTTAAAACAAAAAATAAAAACCAAAACCAAAACCTATGACTTTAAAATAATCTCTACCTCTATAATATATAGATTTAAATCTCAGGCTGAATTAAATATTTATACAGTTGTTCATACATTTTGCTAGATTCTAACATTCAAGAAACAGTGACCGGTGTACAAATTAACTGGAAGAATTAGCAATGAACTGTGTAAATATCCCTTTCCTACACCTAAAAATAGCTCACAGAAGCAGTACTTATGCCATTTTTAGAAATATGGAGGAATATCTCTTGCTCCTTAAAATCTGGGGCACATTTTGTTTGAGGACGAAGGACTTTATATTTCTTCAGACAGTAATACATGCATCCCAGTAAATGTGGACTTGAAAGTCAAAGTTGAGATAGAGATGGCTGCATCAGTTGATCTCTATCTCAATGTTACCAGCATGATTATCAGAGTTCACTGGCTCAGCGGGGGACCTAGGAGGTAGAGAGACAGAAAGAAATTATATTTGCAAGGAATACAATAAGGAGGAGGACAGAATTTTCTTAGCAATTACTGAGCAAGATTGCTCCTCTATATTGCTGAACGTTGCAAATGTGTTACCAAGGGTGGGGGTGAGGTTCAGTGGTGTTTTTTTTAAGTTGGAGGGTAATTTGAGATGTAGGAAGGACTATACTATATATAATAGTGAATTTTAGCAAATAATGGAACAGGAAAAGAATGGATCACGGTAGAAAAACAGGATTAATGAGCAGCAGGAGTGCATCAAAATATCCTTTGGGTGGTGGTGGTGGTGGGGGGGGGTGAAAGCAGAAAAGGTAGTGGCATTCTTTTCAGCAGTCCTACCCTGTTTTACATTTGAATTGTCGCTGGATTCATTAGTACTGCATGGGTAAAGAATAGAAAGCAGTGAAGCAGCAAGGAAATTCTAGATAAAAATGTAATAGTGCTTCAAGAGGAAACAAAAGGGGACCAGCAGGGCAGCAAAAGAAATAGTAAGAAAAAAGTGAATCTCTTTCAGTCAATGTAGGTATGAGAAGCAGGGGACAGGGGGTGGTACTGGCTATTAGCACAAATAGCTTCCATCTGTGTGCAATGCATATTACTGGCTTATGCCATTCTCCACTTTTGGTCTTTTCTTCTTTTGCCTACCACAAAACAGTCTTTCATGGTCGGTAGCTTTCCCAGCAGCCTGTTGATAGCAGCTGCAGAGATGCTTTAGGCCATTTCTCACTAATCATCTTTGTCATTTCCCTGTCAACTTTCTCAGTGAGATTCTCTCGGCATGTTCCAGGTCTGTCTTATCCCACGAGAGAAGAGCAGGCATGGTATCTTTGAGATCTAATGTGAAGGATGGTATGAACTCTGATTCCACCATGTTCTTTAGAACTTGCTTCAAAGTATTCCTGCCAGCACTACAAGTGCTTTCTTTCTCCCCTCTTTTTACCGCCCTCTTTTCTAACACAAAGTCAACAGGGATAAAG
The DNA here is from genome assembly GCF_019175285.1 of Sceloporus undulatus. Taxonomy (NCBI): domain Eukaryota; kingdom Metazoa; phylum Chordata; class Lepidosauria; order Squamata; family Phrynosomatidae; genus Sceloporus; species Sceloporus undulatus. Next base: position 120,004,507 of record NC_056523.1, on the reverse strand, counting down.
CTAGAAACCATTCATAGTACCCATTGTGTAGTGGATCAGTTTGAAAGCTGGATGAAGTAGATTCCTCCAGTGCCATTTCCTTCACGTTTTGGAGGAGAACCTAGAGTGCAATGCCCTCATTGATCTCACATAAAATATGGAGGGTTGTCCTTCCCATAGGCCTACTGAGAGCAAAAAGGCTAGTGTCTGTAGTTGCAGCGAGGGAGTGGGTGGGCAGGAGAGGAACGGTAGGAGGATGAGAAAAAAGCAGTTGCTTCCACTTTTTGCAATACAATTGGATTCTGCCACAGCAAGAGACAGAGTGTGAGGGAAATGAGCACAGTGTCAGCTGTGATGTGTCCCCCTTGCTTCTGCTAATCACTCACAACTGAGGTTTTCTCTTTTTTTGTCTCACTCTACTGCACAAGAAGCCAGAAGGCGGGTATCAAGGTGATGTTTCTCCAAGGGCATAGCCAGGGGTAGAGGCAAAAGAAGAATTCTGCCCCACCAAACAAAATTTTTCTCAGTTCACAAATTTCTTGTATTACACAGAATGAGAAACTGAAAGTTGTTCACATCTAGACATGTGTGCATAATCCCTGGTAACTTTGCCTAGTCCTTTTCTTTGGATGTCTAAATTATATTTCTAAATGTTACAACAATGATAGAAATCTGGGGACTGAAGGAGAATTTCATTGGTTTTCAGAATTCTTAAGGGGAGATAGTGCCCTTGTTTTGCTGTCCCAGCGGCTATTACCCTGAAGTTTTCCCCAATCTAAGTGAAACCATGTGTTCTTTCACATGGCCATGCAGTGCATCATAGTAAATGTCAGAGACAACCTTACCGAGACACTGATGGAAGATACATCACTGGTTTCCTTGAGGTATGATGGAACTGTACACCAGTGCAGAACTGACAAAATATATGTAACGGTGAAAATTATTACAAAACCTGGAGAAGAAAAGCAGTACTTTTTAGGAGCCATCCAATCCTTATCTACACCCCCCAGTCCTATTTCCCATTTATTTTCTCTACTCTGGGCTGATTCTATACTGATTTTAGAAACTTCTGAAACACTCTGGTCTCAGGCCAGACAGGACTCTATGGTAACAGGAGGAAGCCCAGTAATTGTAGCTGCTGCCGAAGTTTGATGGTAACTGTGCTGAGGGAATGATGCAGTTCCTGAAGAATCAGAGGCCATCTAATGTGACCCCCTCCATCTAAAATAAATAAATAAATACCTTGATCCATTTTAAAGTTTTGCCTTTTTTGTGATGTGAATTGTTATAGACTTATCTCCTCGTTTTAAATTTTTTTTTTTTGCAAAGTTTGAACTTCAAGTTATTCAGGTGCCTTCAAAAGGAGGAAGAAGCCACCAGGTTTGTTTCTATACTTAGTTTGTGTTAATGGGCATTCTGTCCCCTATTTATGGGTGTGCATCAGACCAAATTTAGGGACAATGTTAAGCTTTGACAAATAGTTCCAGATTTTTTCTTTCTGCCTCCTTAATTAACTTGTTTTTCAGCAATATTTTTCCCTGTATAAACCTAATGTATGTTTATTATTAAGGTCCTTTTTAATTATTACATTTTTGTCAGTTATTTGGGAAAAAGGGGTGTTAGGGTTTTAAGTATGTTAGCATTGTGTCATTGTACTATGTTTCTCAAACCAGCATTTTAGTTATTTCATTTTAATAATTTTAACTTAGAGTGAATCTATAATATGTCTTTTTAAATACCATTTCGGCCAAATCTCTTAAATTCAGAAATTTTTCTTTAAATACCCAATATTTCACATATTTTCCCAATTCACATTCCTACCCTACTTTAATTGTCAGAGATAGGGCAGTACATTTATTCCAAAGAAGAAGTAGGGGGCGGCAAATCATCATCCATGTGTGGTAAACAATGCCAAGCTCAGTCTCATGCTACCTGTTCTGGCATTCAGAGAGGATAAATAAATCTGTATTTCATGAGAATGTGCTTCTGAAGATAAAATCCAGCCCAAGTTTATCTCTGGCGATTTCCCTTCATAATGCAATGTACTGGGAAAAGTTTCATCTCCCAATATATCTTTCCCTGCCCTCTGTTGGAACTCATCAGTGAACCCCACTGCACTGCAGTTTTTTTCTGCTTTGCTGTGAAATTGGTGCTTATGCACTGTCCTGGTGCTGCCGCTTTTGCCAAATCCATTGAGCTGGCTCTTATTCTGACGCAATGCGAATGGGTGCACTTCTCACTTATTGCATCTCTTAAATTCAATTAGTGCCCCTTATACCACGGGAGGCCACCACAATATCTGAAATGGAAAAGAGGCAACATTCCAGGAGCCGCTTTCTCGTTCATCTCTTTTAGCATCATCTTAGAAAAAGAGAGAAAGAAAGCTTCCGTTATGAATTTAAATTCTATTCACAGCAAGTGTCACAAATCAGTGATTGTTAGAATGCATTATGAAGAAATAAACATTTATCAAATTGCCTTTTGAGAAGGTGAATAATTTAGCTTAGGGGAAGAAAAAGACCCCACAACAACAAAAAGTGCAGTGCTGACTGACAATTTATTTTATTCCACTGAGATACAAAGAGCTGTTGTGTGTTGAGTGAATATTGATCAGCAGTACACAGAGAAATGAAATTTCATTTAGAATTCTTAGCTGGCTAGCTTGGTACCAATTAAAACTAAACACCACTGTCATGAACAATACATTCACTCGCACACACTCTCGCACACATATATTCCTGAGGGCTGACTTTTTGAAGACACAGAAGACTAAGCCAGCAGTGTCCATCACACACAAGCACACACAAAATATGTATGATCTGAAGCATGACCAGCTTTCCTCAGTATGCTTTCCAGACTAAAAACTGGGAAGGTGTCCTTTACCTTTAATGGCTATGTAGAAGAGAGAATTTCAGCAGGTATTGCTTACAAAGCAACCAGATAACAAGCATCACCTGCTGAAACTCCCCCTTCTACACAACCATTAAAGGTAAGGGAGCTGTCTCCAGTTTTCACTCTGGCAACCCCAATCCTCGGAACTATTAATATTTCATGTTAACCTGGCAGCTTTCCTTCAATTTTTTCATAAACAATTTATTTATACAATGCTTTACACTTTAAATTAGCCATGCAAAAAAGAAAGAAAGAAAGAAAGAAAAGGAGGACAGAACAAACTGATGAACATCATATCATTTAATTTTGGTAATTTTACTTTTTTTAGGCACCATATGGAAGGAAATCATTTCCCCCCCTGTTCTTTTCCAGTTCATAACATCACTCTGCCCTCAGGCTTTCTTAGGACTGAGCCAAGAGTACCCTGTGGATCTTTTTTTTTTTTTCATTTAGTGATAAATCTGAGGCTCACAAAAATTCTTCCTTCATCATATATCCTCTGGCATGGTCCTGAGAAACAGGGCAGATTTTTTCATTAACATTCAAACTCAAAACAACTCTAATTAATGTGAAGTCTGATTAGTTTATGTGTTGTGATCCTGATTACTACAGTTTGTGATCATTAGTTGTTGACAAACCATTATTTAAGTAGAGCTGAGCTAAATGTTTTGGCCTAGGTCAGTGATGGAGAAACTTTTAGAGACCGAGTGCCCAAACTCAGAGGTCTTCCTGCACCAGGTGTCACCAAGTCCTGGGGGGTGGGACTCCCAGAGGGCAGGTCTTCTGGGGAAAGGCTTCTGCCTTTTTGGGGAAGGACATCCGGCTTCTGAGGGCAGGATGTCCAGGGGAATAACTCAAGGCACACTCTCTCAGCCTCAGGCTGGCAATAGGAAACCCCCCTCTGACAAAATGTGCCAAGAAAATTCCATGATAGTTTCACTTTAGGGTCACCATAAGTTGTAAATGACTTGAAGTAATCACACATACAAGCCATGCTCTCTCAGCCTCAGCAGATGGCAATGCAAATCTCTATCTGACAAAGCTTGCCCCATGATAGTTTCACCTTAGGGTCACCAGAAATGACTTAAGGCAGACACACGTGTACGTGCACACACACACACAGCACACTCAGCCTTAGGTTAGAAATAGCAAATCCCCCTCTTATGAAATTTGCTAAGAAAATTCCATGATAGTTTCTCCTTAGGGTCACCATAAGTTGAAAACTACTTGAAGACACCACACATTCAAACCACACTCTCTCAGCCTCAAGGGATGGCAAGGGCAAACCCCCCCCCCACACACACACACACTCCTTCCTCTGCCCTCCTGTGCCTTTAACTAGCACTGGGAGCCAGTTAAAGCAAAGGAACAGGCACATACCTCTCCTTCTTCCCGCTGTCTTCCTCTGCCTGTACCAGCTCTTCCTCTTCCCCCACCCTCCCGTCCCTTTAACTGCCTTCCCAGAGTCATTTGAAGGGATGGGAGGGCAGGGGAAGAAGAGGAGCCAGCACATGTGCTGGCAGAAATAGATCAACGTCCCAGAGATGGCACACATGCCATAGGTTTGCCACCACTGGCCTAGGCTTTTTCAATCCATGGGAGTGGAAGGAATTTTACATTTAAATACTAATAATTGAGGTGGCAGCGTACATGTGGCAGATTACAGTTTTCTCCTAATCTTGGTTTAAAGTCACCAGAGCTCTCCAAGTGAGGAGATAACAGGGGAATTAAATTGGTTGAAAAGTAAAAGGAGATGCTTCAAATCTTGGTGCAAATGTACTAGAAGACAAGAGGGAAGAGTCTGAACAAGAGTGCAAACCTTATGTAATCTCCTTGAAAAACTAAACTATGGTTTCATCCATGGATCATATACCATTTTTGTGTAATTGAAAACTTCAAAGAGGCATTGCACAAAACTAATTTTCTGAAATATTATTTACATTGTCATTCTTTCTTAGGTTAAACGCCTCCCCCCCCCCTTATCCTTATAATATGTTATTAAGTATAGTTTGGAACTTTACTAAACAGCGTATATCTGTAATCCCTTATAACAGTTTTCTTTTTGTTTTATATAATGATTTGCCTTTATATACCATTCTGTTTCGATAAAGCAAAGAGTACTTCTGTGATTGTTGCATACATACATTCATTATTTGCACCTTACCTTTGTAAATCTTCATTATTTCCCGTAAATAAACTTATGTTCTAACCTAAACATCATTACATTGTCATTAAGTCATTTTCAGTACCAAACCTCCGTATCATTTAATAGTTCTTATAAAATATATAAAGTTTTACCTAGTCTTTTCCCCATTCTGGGGTTAGTTTATTATTTATTGTCATTGTCAGTTTATCCAGTTGTGCCATATTTACAAATTTTAGTAACCAATCTTGTACTGTTGCTGTCCCAGTGTCTTTCCATTTTTGGGCAAAACTTAATCTGTCAGATGTAAATGCATATAACAACGATATTTAACAAGAAGCTTTCAGGTTTTAATTTAATCTGACACTGGATAATATTATGCATTGTAGAATGTATGGATTTCCAATACTTTATTGTCTCTGGACAGGTCCACCGTATATAATATAAGGTTCCTATGTTAGATCTGCGTTTCCAACATTTGCCTTTAACATTACCCTGCATTTTTGCTACTTTTTAGGTGAGTAGTGCCATCGATGTAACCTTTTATAAAAGTTTTCTTTAATGTCCATACTATCTGAAAATTTCAGGTCTTGTCCCCATGCTTTTCCCCAATTTTTTTATAGGTATTGGTTGTCCAATATTTTGGGCCTATTTAATACAGGATTCTTTAATCGATTCACTTTCCATTTCCCTATTTAATAAAACTTTGTATAATTTTGCAAATGTAGGATTATCTGGTCTAATTCATTTTCAGATTTTGCGATACCACATAGTTTTGAGTCTATACTTAGTCTTTCTTTTAATTGTTGGTATGTAAATCAACGTGTAACATATCCCATCTCATTCAGTTGATAGGGTTTTTTTTTTAAGGCAAAGAATACTCAGAGGTGGTTCTGCCAGTTCCTTCCTCTATGCATACTAGCCCTAAACTCTCAAATTCCATAGAATCATAGAATCATAGAGTTGGAAGAGACCGCAAGGGCCATCCAGTCCAACCCCCTGCCATGCAGGAAATCACAATCAAAGCATCCCCGACAGATGGCCATCCAGCCTCCGTTTGAAGACCTCCAAGGAGGAAGACTCCACTACACTCCGAGGGAGTTTGTTCCACTGTCGAACAGCCCTTACTGTCAGGAAGGTCCTCCTAATGTTGAGGTGGAATCTCTTTTCCTGCAGCTTGCATCCATTGCTCCGGGTCCTAGTCTCTGGAGCAGCAGAAAACAAGCTTGCTCCCTCCTCAATATGACATTCCTTCAAATATTTAAACAGGGCTATCATATCACCTCTTAACCTTCTTTTCTCCAGGCTAAACAGACCCAGCTCCCTAAGGTGTTCCTCATAGCACTTGGTTTCCAGACCCTTCACCATTTTAGTCGCCCTCCTTTGGACACGCTCCAGTTTCTCAATGTCCTTTTTGAATTGTGGTGCCCAGTTTTGCTACTCCTCCTCCAGCAATATGACATTGTGCTGTCAATCATTTTCTTAAATTAAGGACATTGTCTGAATGCATACACAACAGTATATGCCGATATGCTGCAGTACCAAAGAGATGAACAGATATTGGCAAAACTGAGAACTTGGAATGTCAGCCATTGTGATGGCTTTAGTATTTGTCCTAAGACCTGGTGGTTTCCTTACCAAATAAGTCAGTGTCTGTCCGGGAAAGCTGCCAACAATGCTGATAGCTGCTCACACAGGCTGGTGAAGTTTTTAAGGCAAAGCAAAAGTCCCTTGCAACAAAGAGTAATAAAGCAAAGTTCCAAAGTACCAATTCAAGGTCCAGCCAGAGAATGTGCAAGCAGTCCGAGGTCTAGGATTACGAAGAGGCAGGTTTAATAAGGCAGTCTGAAAGTCAAGGGTTCCAAGTAGTCAAGGTAAGTCAGCAGTCCGAGAGTCAAGGGTTCAGGCCAAGAACACATAGACAGTCAGAGACAAATGTGCTTATGCCAGGAAACTCAGATAATCTCTTACAATGAGCCTGGTGTCCTTCACCTGTTTATATTCCCAGGTTTCATGAGCACAGGTGTTTGCTGATGACAGAGTATTTTTCATAAAGCCTCTTTGACCACTGGAGGCATGCCCTTTCAGACCTTCTTTGGCTGGTACAAAGTGCTGGTGATTACCTTTAAAGCCCTACATGGCTTGGGTCCAGAATACTCAAGGGAACACCTTCTTCCGTATTGCCCATCCCACACATTAAGGTCCTCAAGTAAGAACCTACTTCAGCCAAAAAGAGCTAGGCTAACTTTTGTCACTCAAAGGGCCTTCTCTACTGCTGCACAGAAGTTGTGGAATGATCTGCCGGAAGAGATCCACCAAATCCCCATTCTTACTGCCTTCAAAAAGGCTCTTAAAATGGATCTCTGGCATTTTGGGACGGCAGGCCTTCCCAACCTAGCTAATAAATTCTAGCTTCCTCCCTTTGTGTATGTTTACGAATATGATCTCAATTTTGTGATGTATGTCTCTCTGCCCGCCAAATTGTTTTTAATTTTAACCTAATGCTGTTTAGCATTTTATTGTTTTTAATCTTTGATTGTTTAATTGTAGTTTAATATTGGGAAGGGGGTTGGGAAGGGATTGATTAGTATTTTATTGTTTTTCTAATGCATTTTTACTGTTGTAACCCACTTGGATTCCTAGTGACTGGGGTGGGCTATAAATAAATCTATTATTATTATTATTATTATTATTATTATTATTATTATTATGGTAGCTTTGTCGGCCTCCTCCTCCTCCTCCATGTCTCCTGTGCCTGGAATCTCTGTTGCCAGGTGGTTTGGTTGCTGAGCCTCCTGATAGGCCACAGACTGCTGGCGCTGGCAGGGCAGAGCTAGGGTCAGGCTCAGCCTCAAACTGGGATTCTACCTCAGCCACCTTGTCCTCTGAGTCCTCAGCCTGGCTGGGCATGACAGTGCCTTTGCTTCACTTAATCATACTGTTGGAAGAGGAGCCTGTAGGCCATCAAGAGGCAGAAGTTCCCCATCAGGTAGCCATCTCACTTCTCCTTGAAGATCTCCAGTAGGTGAAACTTCCCCAGTTTCAATTGCTCTTTCCTGTTACAAGCACCTTCCAACTGAAATCTACCTTTTTTGTAGCTAAAGCACACTGGATCTAGTTCTATATTCCACAGCATCATAGGACAAGTCTTTATCCTCCTCTTTGTGAGGGTTCCTTGGGTCTCTGAAGAGTTCTGCCATTACCTAACCCCCCCCCCCCCCCAATGTTTTATTCTCTAAATCCAGTGGAGAAGCTGAACATACTCAGTTTCTGAAATCTTCTCACAGGAGGTATTCCTCACCAAAACTTTGTCTTTCTTCAGTGCCCTCTGCTAAATCCAGTCCAGTTTGCATGCATTCTGTATATGCCACTCAGACATAGTACACATAGTGAGATCTGACTAGTGGAGGATAAAAGCAGAACCATTACTTGTAACTTGGAAACTCTGTTTATGTTAATGCAGCCAAAAATTCTGTTTACCTTTTCTTCAGCCACATCACACTGCTGGCTCATTTTCAGCTAGTGACTGACTGCCGTCCCGAGAACCCTTCACATCTACCACTGACAAATCTCTCCATTTGATGTCTCCCTCAGTTCACTGCAAAAAGCTCATTTTGTTAGTTTCAGCTTAATTTTCCATTCTATTAAAGCTGTTTTGAATTTTATTTTTGTTTCTGCTTCACAGGAAAAACCTGGAAATATAGTTGTAAAATGTCCTTACTTCAGATCATCAATAAACAAAAACTTTACAGGAGTTGTTGTTTTGCACTATAGTTATCAGTAAGATGATGACACAGCCTTTTGTCACCGTTTTGCCACTACAACAGACATTTCAATAGCCTGCATGAAATCTGGTCAAGCCACAATAGCTGCCTTTATAAAATCTACGTACTTAACAAACTGTTTCCCCTTGATGAACTTATCATATGCTTTCATTTCCTCTACTGCTGCCTCCTCCTCCTCATTATCATCATCTAGGATCTATATCAATTGGATCTGTATCTTCTACACCGAGGCAGAGTTTGTTTTTCAAAGAAATCTATCCCCCTTCTCTTCCTGTCAGTATAAAAATCTGGTGCTTGATTTGGAAATGACACTGTATTATACGGGGAGTATTAAAACACATAATGCACACACCCCATCATTTCCAATAGCTTGAGGCCATGAAGATATTGATTCAGCAACAACATTGTTTTTCATAAAGCTATGTTAGTTGGCTTGTTTCTGAACTGTAGTCTCATGCTGCAGGCTCTGCAGCAGATCGCTAACAAGGAAGATAAGAAAGAAAGAAAGAAAGAAAGAGCCATAGCCAATGCATTAGCAGAATACATTTTGAAGGAATTTTTTTTAAAAAAAATATCCCAAACATACATTGCAGGATGCTTACTAAGAGCAAGGGAGATTTTTGACTATTGCTTCAGCTTCCATCTTGCTTAGAAGTAAACCCCTGTGGTTCCCCTAGGGGTTGGTATCATTGATTGCACTAATTCTTGGGGAGAGGAGACACCATAATTAGCTCAACATGAGGTCCTATTGAGTGAACATCTGCTCACTGTAAAAAACCCAAGCACTGAATGGGACACACTAACCAAATTCAGAGGGTTTGAACAAATTAAAATAATAAAATACTGCCATGTTGGATAGCCACACAATAAAGTGTGCTGTAATTTACATGGAAATGGGAGACTACAAAACAAAGTGGAAAGGCAAAACAGCTATGCTTTCATTAGGGGAAGAACAATAGAAGCTGGAAGAGGGAGACTGTTGGGAGGGGAGTGCTTACGTCTAGCATTTATTGTGTTGAGATTTAATGATGTCTCTGAGAAGCAAACTACATTAGAGGCTGGAGAAGAGATAGAAAAGAACCAAGAGGGGTGAAGGTGAAAATTCAGCTACAACTTTAAGTTCACCCTGACTCTAAAGTGGCTTTGGCATCTTGCACGTAGGCTGGGACCTCCATTCTTAGCAGAAGTGTAGTAGAGGTTTAAGACTTCTTTCTCATCTTATTTATTCATTTGTTTATTTAACATCCTTTTCTCCTAATATAGGATATCCTGGTGACATCATGAATAGAGACTTGGCAATAATTTTCTATCTCTGTCTGTGTCAGACACTTTAAATCAGGAGAGGAAATCCTGTGGTCCTGCAGATGTTAGACTCCAGCCTGCAGCCGTTGAAACCAGCACAGCCAATGATGAAGAATGATAAGAGTTGCATTCCAACAACATCTGGATTGCTACAAGGTTCTCAACTGTGCTTTACAATCACTTGGCCTCTACTGCCAAGATTCTGGCCCATGCCCTAGTGGTCTTACAACTAATTTTTGCAACCTCCTTCTGGCAGGACTTCCTCTTTCTTACCTCTGTCCATTAATTTCTGTCCAGCATTCAGCTGCACACATTATCACATCTGCTCACCACTTTGATCATATCTTTCTCTTATTGTCATCCCTCCATTGGCTCCCCCTCCCTTTCTGTATTCAGTATAAGCTTCTGTTGATGACTTTTAAAACCCTGCATGGGCCAGCCCCTCCTTATTTATCAGAGCTTCTTTCTCCTTATCTTCCCACTTGTGTCCTGCGCTCTGGTAGTCAAGGTTTGTTGTCCCAGCCAAGGATTTTCACTGTCCCGTCCTGGATCTGTCCCTTTTCACTTGCTGCCCCTCACTCCTGATACCTCCTTCCTCCACGAGTCCAAGTCATCACCTCTTTAATCAGCTTCAAAACTGAGTTAAATACAGTACTGTTCAGGGAAATGTTTCTAGGCATTATATGATTTTTATCTAATGTTATTTTAATTTGTTGTCTGCTTTATTGATTGAACCACCATCTTGAGGGGGAGAGAGGCCTGGCCTGGAAGACAAAGAGCCCTCCTCCAACCACCATCTTGAGGGGGAGAGAGGCCTTGCAATTTTTTTATTGTATTGCAATTTTACTGTACACCGCTATGATCATTGCGGAATAGCGGTCTATAAATAAAAATTATTATTATTATTATTATTATTATTATTATTATTATTATTATTAACATGTACTAACATGTATTATATTTAATTATTTTTATAGAATGTATGCTATAGGCAGGTTTATTTTATCTATTTTAATTGATTATATGTAGAATGCTGTGTAAATTTACATCACTATATAAATAAAGCT
>NC_056523.1:119890512-119993329 GCF_019175285.1 Sceloporus undulatus | reverse complement strand
TAATAATAATAATAATAATAATAATAATAATAATAATAATAATAATAATAATAATAATAATTTATAATCTACTCAGAAGTAAGGCCCCTTGAGTTCAGTAGTGCTTATGCCCCAAAAGGATGTACAGAACATACAAAAAAGGTGCTGATTCTTAAATGTTTGTAATCTCCCCCCTTCCCACCCAGAAGAATTGCTTACATCTGTGAGGGCAAGGGTGGTGTCATTTAATATATAAGATAACCTTTAGCCCAAAGTTGTCCCTATGATTTGTTCTTGGATAGGGGGCCGTGCTAATTTGTAATAGATGCTGATCCTTGTTTTAAAGTTTATACATTTTAGTTGTAGGACATTTTTTAAGAGAAACAAATAATAGCATTATCATCGTCATTTCTATTTTTATCATAATTTCCAAAAGTAACAAAAAGTTCAGAAATGTAACAAACTTTGGGGGAAATCTAGGGAACAGTACTGACAGTGAGGAGATTATCAAATGGGAGGGACAGCTTCCATCTCCAGTCCTTCTCCCATCCTTGAACTTAAAGTGTCATGGAGCCATCCCGTGTGGTTCATCCATTGGTAAAGTGTCATGGAGCTGTCATTCGGAATTAACATGAACTCCCATTAATACCAAATGATGGCTCCATGGCACTTTAGCTTATGGTTGTAAACTGCTTAGACACTGCTAGTTCGGTATGAAGTGGTATATAAATGAAGCTGTTCGTTTTTACTGATGGGACAAGGATGGGAGAAACGCATGGGGGTATGATCCCCAAGAACACGATTAGCCGAGTTTAAGGATGGGAGAAAGATGGGAGAAGGATGCTGTCCTTTCCATGTGATAATCTCCTGTGACAAGAACTGAACATGTTCAGCGGACACATAATGTTGACTGACTTTTCAGGAGATGATGTGGGAGAGCACAGTTACTGGGGGTTGGAATGGAAGATCCTAGAAAAGGGCATGGGTGCCCGACTGGAATTTTAATCTAAGGAAGAATATATGTTTTGCTGCCAAAATATGCAAGGAAGTATTTACTGACTTACAGTACCCTTCTGCACATTGTCTACTCCTCCAAAGATGTTACTATGAAGGGTTTGCTATGGTTGCAGGTACCTAAGTTTTTCCATCAGCCCCCTGCCCCCCCCCCTTCTTGACTTCTACCTACACCCATTCCCAGTCAGTGGTGTTGATTATCTGACAGCAAAATCAGTGGCATTATTGTGTTTCACATTTTAATTTGAGGGGGAAAATGGATTCTTAAAAACCACTCTCGAATATGATTATACAGAACTGCTGCTAAACTGGAGGCTTCATCCCACATATTTGATTGTTCCAAACAATTTTATACTAATTATTTCCATTAGGAGGAATCAGAACACCATTTCCATAATGAGCAGAGTGACGTGTAAATTATAGGGTTAAAAGTACATGGAACTCTTTTCAACTAAATAGTCCAGAGTCGTGTTCAGAAATTGCAACTTTACTGGGAAGAGTGTGACTGGTATTATGCCTTGTGGTCTGTGGTGGTGAGATGGCAAGAGACCATGTTTTATATCATAGGCCAGTAGCTTGTAACATTCAAGTGGGTTTTTAATATAATGCAATGTAACTATTTTAATTACTTTTGTAAAACTGGAAACAGGAAATTAAGATAACTGTAACAATAATGGACTAAATTGGGGTTTAATATGGCAATTTTAAAGACATTTTCTAAGCTCTCTGTGAAAGACAGTTGTACCAAAAATCATCACAATTCTAGTAAACCAAATCTGTAATGCAGCCTACTTCTTTTAATAGAGAAATGGGAATCTTTCCCGGCATTGCTGTTTGAGAGAAGTGATCAGTGGGGTCCCACAGGGCTCTGTCCTGGGCCCAGTGCTATTTAACATCTTTATCAATGACTTGTATGACAGTATTGGGGGGCATATTTATCAAATTTGCAGATGACACCGAATTAGGAGGAGTAGCTAATACCCCAGAAGACAGGATCAAAATTCAAAATGACCTGAATGGACTAGAAAGCTGGGCCAAAGCTAACAAAATGAATTTCAACACAGAGAAATGTAAGGTACTGCACTTAGGGTGGACAAATGAAATGCACAGATATAGGATGGGGGGGGGGGCACCTGGCTGAATGATACTACATGTGAAAGAGACCGGGGAGTCCAAGTAGACCACAAGTTGAACATGAGTCAACAATGTGATGCGGCAGCTAACAAGACCAATGCAATTTTAGGCTGCATCAATAGAAGTATAGTGACTAGATCAAGGGATCTAGTGCCACTCTATTCTGCTCTGGTCAGGTCCCACCTGGAATATTGTGTCAGTTCTGGGCACTACAATTCAAAAAGGATGTGGAGAAACTGGAGCGTGTCCAAAGGAGAGCAACTACAGTGGTGAAGGGTCAGGAAACCATGCCCTATGAGGAATGACTTAGGGAGCTGGAGATGTTTAGCCTGGACAAGAGAAGGTTAAGAGGTGATATGATAGCCCTGTTTAAATATTTGAAGGGATGTCATATTGAGGAGGGAGCAAGCTTGTTTTCTGCTGCTCCAGAGACTAGGACCCGGAGCAATGGATACAAGCTGCAGGAAAAGAGATTCCACCTCAACATTAGGAGGAACTTCCTGACAGTAAGGGCTGTTCGACAGTGGAACAAATTCCCTCGGAGTGTAGTGGAGTCTCCCTCCTTGGAGGTCTTCAAACGGAGGCTGGATGGCCATCTGTCGAGGATGCTTTGATTGTGATTTCCTGCATGGCAGGGGGTTGGACTGGATGGACCCTTGCGGTCTCTTCCAACTCTATGATTCTATGGAATTTCGACAGTGTAGTGGAATCTCCCTCCTTGGAAATCTTTAAACAGAGGCTTCGAGTGTAGTGGAGTCTCCCTCCTTGGAGGTCTTCAAACGGAGGCTGGATGGCCATCTATCGGGGATGCTTTGATTGAAATTTCCTGCATGGCAAGGGGGCTGGACTGGATGGCCTCTTCTAACTGTATTATTCTATGGCCTGTTACAGACTGCCAAAATAAAGCTGCTTCAGGTCTCTTTGGAGGTATGCTATTTAAATGATGCATGCATCCTAAGAATCCGAAAGCTGCACCAAAGCTGCACTCCAGTGCTTAGGAATGGAGTGTGGCTTTGGCGCGACCTCCGGACTCTTAGGACCCATGCATCATTTAAACAGCATACCTCCAAAGAGACCTGAAGCAGCTTTATTTTGGCAGTCTGTAACAGGCCTATGATTCTTTGATTTGCAGGGGCAGGAGAGAGTAATCCAAGCAATCCAGACTTCACAGTGTTCTTCATTTCCCTGCTTATTTTTCGATAAGCCTTAACCAGGCCTCAAATGTCCCCTCCTCCCCCACACCTGCCTCAGCAGCATGGCAGACCATAGCAGCGCAATGCCGTATAATCACCTGAAATTCAGCCATGGAACCAGTGTCTTGCCCTTAGGCAAACCCAGGTCACCACCACTCAGATGAATGAATTATAGGGGAGGGGGCAGAGAAGTTCATGCCCTTTCAACAGCAACAGACAATGCCCATCCAATTAATTCTCCTTTACCTGGGCCATTTCACTATCACCTCACTGTTGACAGGCCTATGAGCTGAAGATTTAATAAGAAGTCCCCACACTGAAGGAGGCCATCAAACATGAACTTTGACATTGCATGTGTGTGTATATTGCATCATTAACCAGGCTGGGGTAGAAATGGCTAGTAGGCTTCAATATTCTGAAATAGATTTATTCTTATTTAATAGTTCAACACCCTGCTATTACCTCCTATGATTCTGCCATGAGAAAGTTAACCAGTTAGGCTTCAGTCTGTGAAGCTGTTAAGATGGAATACTAGCCATACCGCTGATTTGTTCCCAGTATGGATTGGACTGTTGTTACTTGACTACTATGCTTCTGTAATGTTATTACTGTGGATAGCTTTCCATACTTGTCCTTGTCTGCATTCAAAGGCAAAGAATCTTGTTTTGATTTTTGTTTTACTATCTATCCATCCTCGATGTCTCTGAATTCTCACTTCTTTCAGGACTTATTTTGGGTCACTTGAACTGGCCTTTTGAACACAGAAATTGAAACTGGTGATAGGTGGACTGACACTCTTACAATTTGGAATCTGGCAGGTGAGTTATCAATCTAGTGTTACAAACACAAAAGAAACTTTCCTATGTCCTAGTCTCTGGACCATGGTTAATTCAAATGTCTGAAACTTCCCCAAATGTTCAGCATTCTCAACAACATCTTGGAAATTGATATTTGTGTGAAATACTTCCTGAGTATCAGCTCCTGAAGCAGGCTGCCACCACTGTCCCAAACAAGCCACCTTAACTGGTCTCAGAGTAGCTTCCAACTGATTTGGGGGCATGTGTCATCTAAATGCCATGCTCATGAAGCTGCCTTATTTGCCCCCCTGTTTTGGGCCCAAGTGTCAGGAGTGTGGTTACGAGACTCACCAGAAGTAGGGATTGGATGAAAATGGCCTGCACAACCCTACAACATCTTCACACACATATTTTTTTCAACATGGGGAGATCACTTGAACTCCCTCCTCCTGAAAGACTACTGTGGGATTGTCTTGGTAGAATCCTTAGAAGTAACAAAATGGACTGTATCGAGGATATGGGATTTCTGGATGTTTTCCTGTTTTAAGCAAACAAACACCCCACAACTTGCTGAAAGGAGAAGACTAGCATAGCAAGGGGAGGCTGGATAAGAACATTTCTCCCTATTCGGTTACTTTTCTGTTAAAAGGGGTGCTTTAAAAAAAGTTATCTCTCTGTGGTAGCTGGTGCCTCCCATGGCAATGTAATGGAAAATCCATTCCAGGTTTTAATCCACATTTTAAAGTTGTGGGACCTTTTCTTGTATAGGGATCACCAATTTGGATATAACCTTTAAACTTCAGACTGAAATCTGGAGCTCATTCATGCTTCACAAACTTGGGAGCCACCATCTTCTACTGGTGCATTCAACAGTGAAGTCTGAACTGTTACAATCCACTCAGTCAGTTCAATACTCTACCAACCTTATCTCCATGCTTCTGTGGCTGGATGATTGTTATTTTGGGTGTATCTTTGCTTCCAAATTTGCCAGCATCTGATGCAATAAGGCAGGAGGGAGGGGGAAGATTTTTAAAGCCAAAAGAGAACTCAGATGAAAACAGAATAAATTTGAGGGACAGGGTAAGTTAGCTGTTGGATTTCAAAAGTAATAAGCAAATGAAGGTTGTAGCAAAATGTGCACTTTCCATAGCTACACATGACACGTAATCACTTCTCCATCCATCCATCCCTTCGTATGGCTATCTATAGCACACTCCAGATAAAAGGGCAGCCGTTCCTTCTAAAGCAGTTGCCCATTATTTTAATTGAGTTCATTCTCTTTCTCTCTTGTGTAGTATCGCCAGGTGAGTTTATTCGAGCTCTCTCAAGCTGTAATTATCTCTTCTCTTAATGAGTACAGTAGCTGATCCAGATTTATTGTGGTAGCTAGGAGCATGTGTGAATAAAATGTTTGTGCTCTGGCAGCTATCTTTGTTTGCCAACTTCTTCCAATTACTTCCAGGTCATTAGGCCCATCTCAAGTAGATGCTTTGTTGTCATTAGCAAATGCTATGTAATGACATTCAACAAGTCAACATCTCTGACAGAGAAGAAGTGGAGAAGTTAAAATAAATCAGTAAAGAGCAGGAATCAGATTCTATATGCTTAGTTTTGTTACCTGTTTAACCCAGGAACATCCATACGATTGTAGGATTATACTGACTGTAACTGAAGAAAGATATTGTCCTGTGAGCTGAAGATGTCTGTTTTCTAAGCTGAAAGTCCTTCTCCTCATCAGAGGTGCAATGTGGAGGTAAGTGGTGATTTGGAGATGATGATGATGATGATATTTATTTATTTATATCCTGCCTCTCCAGTGGGATCGAGGCAGGTTACAACAATAAGAAGTACATAAATGAAATACATAGATACACACATAAATAAAATTACACAATCCCCTTATCCCCTCCCTTAAAACTAAACAACATTATAAAATGCGGTTAAAATCCCTTAAAATTAGACATACTTGAAGTGAGACATCTTGGGGCAGTTGTAGGGCAATCCATATCAGTAGGACTAGGATGATCAACCAGGGAAGGCCTGCCAGAAGTGATCCATCTTGAGGGCCTTTTTAAAGTTGTCAAGATTGGTGTTATATCAGATCTCTTCCCGCAGGCCATTCCATAATTTTGGAGTGGCAAAGAAAAAGGACCTTTGGGTAACTGCAGCCAGCCTGGTCTTCATTGACTGCAGAGATCTCTTCAAATATGTAACCCTCATAGCAGGTTACCCCAGAGGTTCCTTAGAGGAAGCTTTTTGGAGTGCAGAAGGATGAACTGGGGCTGGGGAGGGGGTTAACAGAGAGATGTAACCACACAGAATTCCTGGGATTCAAGTGTCTGATTTCAACCTTGATCAACCAGATCCTGTAGAAACTCAAACACAAGTCTCAGTGGAGTTCTAAATCTTTTGTTCAGCCTGTGGAAATCACAGTTAAATACCCTCTGAACATGGAGGTACAACCTGTACATCAATGAGAATTTGTGGAACCTGTTAGAGCAATCACAATGGCTTCCAGCTGAAATGTGGGCAAAATGGCCTTCTGGGTTACTGGCCATATGCCTCTGGCTACCAGTTACCATTAGAGATTATTATAAAAAATGTAACTTGCCTGGGAGGCCGGTGCAAAAAACCACATGAAACCAAATTGGATGAAAGGGTACAACTCTCTTAGCAACAGCAAACCAGAACAGAAGGGTTGGCACAAAGCATAAGGTCAGGATCTGAAGCATCGAATAACCCCATGGTTAATCGATAAGCAGCATACCTGGTGACCGCCAGGCGTTGGGATGACCTAGGGGCTAAGGAACGCCAACTAGCCGCCATCACACCAGGTGCTCTCTTGTTCTCAAAGCCCCTAGTCACCGGGTGGCTTAACCATGTTGTGGCCCCTGCAATGGCCACAATGCATGCCCAGCTCGCCCCCGGGTCCCTATTGACTCCCAAACCAGTGCTCCATAGTCCTGGTAACCAAACCAACCAGATGCTGCCACCACAAAGGCCGTTCCAGCCAGAACACCTACCGCCAACCCTGCCTAAAGTTGTCAGTGTCCAACACACGTGTCCAAGTGCTGACAAACATAGCTTGCATAGGCCTTAGATTTCCATCTGCCCAATTTCTTGATGGAATCAGCAGCTAGGCCAACTTGAGATGCCGAGGTGGCTGCTCCAATCCTGAATGAATGTCCACCGAACTCAGCAGGAGGAAGCCCCAATCGCTTGACAGCCAAGTGCAACACTGAAACAAACTGAAAATGAGTGGGAGGCATCCCATCCAAGTGGACAAACAGATAAGAATCAATGCCAGGGCGCATAAACCAAAATTTTCGAAGGGCCTTAACAGCACAAATAGTTGACCCTTTCAACCTCCTAAGAACAATTGTTTCACCACAGCCAAGTTGATCGCACTTGGACCTGCGGACAACCAAAGAAACAGCATGTTTAATGAAGGACAAATCACAAGCTTTTAACACCCTAAATGATACATCAACCTTGGAAGAAGCAACCAGTTCTCCCAATCTGAAAGCCCCAAAAAATGCCACCGTGAATGCAGCAAAAAACAATATTTGTAATCAGAGGAGCAAACAGAAGGTAATAAAGAGCAAATATTAGAAAGCAGCTGGAAACAAATAGGTTGTCTGGCATCTTTGGCCCTGATATACAAATGCTTTCAGCCCTCGATCACCTTTCGTATGAGAAAAGAAGAACATGGATCTGCAAAACCACCAGCTTTGGAGAAAAAGGTGATGCCAGCTAAATGAATGGCCATAGTCTTAGGCGCGCTGTTGGCACGCTTCAACCACACAAAAAACTGCATAACAATGTCAGAGTCAACAGGCCATCTAGGTTGCATACCAACAGATTGAAAGAAGTCCTCCCAAAGGAATTCTGGGAAAGGGGTCGGCGATGGATCTGACTGGAGCCAGCTGGCGAAACCTGTCTTCCTGAAAACGAGAGAGGGCGTTGGCAACATTATTTTGTAAACCTGGGACAAAACGAGCTGTAAATGTAATATTATTATGTAAGCAGCAAAGAACAAGCTTTCTTACTAAGGACATAACCCTTACAGATTTAGAGGATTGACAATTAACTACAGAAACAACAGCTTGATTGTCGCACCAAAACCAAACTTTTTTGTTACTGAAATCTTGGCTCCAAATGTGAACAGCAGCAACAATAGGGAACAGTTCCAAAAAAAGTCATATCCCTCATAATGTCACAACCCGACCACTCAGAAGGCCATTTTTTGACACACCAATGTCCTTGAAAATAAATCCCAAACCCAACACTCCCTGCAGCATGCGAATGAACCTGTAGAAGGTCTTGAAGGGACCAGGACCTTTGCCAGATGGCAACACCATTAAAGTTTTGAAGGAATTGGAGCCAAACACTAAGGTCTTCCTTCATAGCTCTGGTATAACAGATGTGGTGATGGGGTAGGCGTGGACCAGCCAAGGACCTAGCAATACTGGCGCAAAAGGAGCGACCAGGTGAAATAACTTTACAAGCGAAGTTCAGATGCCCAAGGATGGACTGAATCTGCTTAAGGGTGGCTTTTTTAGCCAGCAGGGCCTCTTGGAGAAGGGAACTAAGGGCTGCAAGCTTATCAGCAGGAAGGCAGGAGAGACCTGCCACAGAATCTGATCTAATTCCCAGAAAAGTGAGGGACGTGGAGGGCCCTTCGGTTTTGTCTGCAGCCAAAGGAACACCAATATCTTTGGCTAAGTCAGAAAACAAGGTGAGAAGCCTGGAACATTTGTCAGTATGAGCTCGCCCAACGAAAAGAAAATCATCAAGGTAGTGGGTAACTAAAGGAGAGGAAGCCCGGTGCTTCAGCTCCCACTCAAGAAACGTGCTAAACGTTTCAAAGGCTGCACTGCTGATGGAGCAGCCCATGGGCATGGCCTTATCGAAGTACCAGTTATCAGAGAACTTAAATCCAAGGAGTGGGAAATCATCAGGGTGAACTGGCAACAAATGAAAGGCAGATTGGATATCACATTTTGCCATAAAGGCACCCTTGCCACAGGCCTTAACCAAACGAACAGCATGGTCAAAGGAAGCATACTTGACAGAACACAATTCAGAGGGAATAGCATCATTAACAGAGGAACCAGGTGGGTGAGATAAATGGTGAATGATCCTAAATTCACCAGGCACCTTCTTAGGAACAACACCTAGAGGAGAGACATGAAAGTTAAGAAAAGGAGGGGAGGGGAAGGGACCCTCGACTCTGCCAGCTTCGATTTCCTTAAGGATTTTAGCACGGAGGACATCTGGCTGATCTCTGGCAGACTTGAGGTTGCGAGGGTTAGAGTGGGACAGGAAGGAAGCAACAGGGATACGAAAACCAAAGGAAAAACCATCAGCAAGTAGAGCAGTTGTTTCCCTGTTAGGATAAGCAGCCAGGAGAGGAATCAAAGAAGCAGGCCTTACAGGGGTGTGAGCCATCTGAAAGGAAGAAGGTAAAACAACAGCAGCACTATTTGTTGCCCCCGGCACGCCGGTGTCTGAGGACGAAGGACCATCTTTTCTGCTGGTTGCTGCCTGGGCAGGGCGCCCTGAACGAAAGGGCTGGGAAGAAAGGTTATTGCGTGAACACGAATACTTTGGATGAGAATCTTTACAGATATGACAAGAATGTTCATATTTGCATTGCTGGCGCGTGCACCTGCCAGCATTGAAATCCCAGCAAGAAAAGCAGCGAAATTCCTTTTTTATAGGCCGTTTAGCAGGCCCTCTAGCCTTAGCCAATGTACCAACTTCTAGCAACCATATTTCCTTATGTAAAGTGTCCCAACGTTCTCTAGAGTTCTGAGAGGCATGTTGTCGGAATGCAGCATCATATGCAATGGCGGCTGAGTCACCAGCAAAGGACTTAGCTCGCAAGACATTTAGCAGATGGCTATCAAGATGCCACGTTCTCTCAGGAAAGGCCTTGGCCACCACTGCTTTGTAGACCACAAAACCTTCGAGACAATTGGCAAAGGTGTGTTCAGCCGGGGCCAATTTGAGTTCTTTCTTGGTCTTCTTGGTAGATGTCACAGCCACCACCTCTTGACCTTTCGTCTGCAGGAGGGTGAAGACGTCGACATAGCAGCCTCGGAGGATTAGCTTCCTGACTTTCTTGGGCAGATGAGAGCCAGGAGGCCTCTCACCAGGCGTGCAAACTGGGAAATCTGCAGCTTGAGGGTTGACCCAAACACCCTGGAGACCAGGGCACCAGGACTGACGATTTATGGCCCACCTAGGCAGGCCAGGAACCAAAGCATGCTCCACCCAAAAACCATCCCTCCCACAAGGAACTTCAGACGTCGCAGCACCTGCAACAGCAACCTGCGAAGCACCAGCCAGCCTAGCATGTTGTCTCCTCCTCTTGGTTTTGCACTTCTTCTTCCTCTTCTTACGCCTTTCCAAAGCCAAGATGCCACCGAGAGGGTAATCTTCATCTGAAGACGATGAGGAGGAAGAGCTCGAACTGCTGCTGGTGGAGCTGCTCAACACTGGAGTCCTCACAGGCTGGGAAGACGGCCCCGCAGATGTGGTAGATGAGCCAGGCTGAGAAGAAGTTGTTGCTTGCTGAATCAGGTCTGCAATCGAGTGTGACAAACTGGCAGCTGCTTCAGGAGACAGACCACTTGGCATAGAAGGAGGATCCAACAACATCTCTGCAGGAGCAGATTCGGAGGAAGCTCTTGCAGCAACTGGAGCTCTGGCCGCTGAAGAAGCCCTGGGAACCGGAGACAGATCAGACCAAGATTTTCTGGGAGCACCCGACTGTCCCCTGGTTGAAGGGCATAAAGAGGACGCAGGAATCGGAGGCTTATGAGGCATGTTGGAGCCAAAAAACAAAAAGGCAAAGGCAAATAGCCCCCAAAATTGCAGCAACCAAATGATAGGAGCAACAACTTCTCTTAAAAAGTCAGGGCAAATTCAAAGCCAGAGCAGAAAAACCACAGAGTCAAAGCACATTGCTCTGACCACTATCCCTCACCCCCAGAGTCAGTCCTGAAAACCAGGGTAGCAAAATATGTGAGGGAAGATGGAGGGAGAGACTCCCTAATAAGGCCCCCCAAAAAAGAAAGGGGGAAGGCTCTGGGCAGAACGCTCGGCTCTGTTCACCTTCAGAGCTGAGCTGCAAATGGCTGCGGGGCCTGGCCACATGGCCTTTATATAGGCCAAGGCCCCACCTCCTCACCCCATGGTGAGGCTCCTCCTCCAGGGCAGCCCAACCAATGAGCTGCCCTGGAGGACTGAAGCCTCACCATAGAGGCTTCCTCCGCCCCTACAGAGCGGCGTGGGCGGAAGGGGCCAGCCCTTCTGCCCAGCCCACCAATCAGGGCAGAGGACGACCCCAACCAGGAAGTTGGGGCCAGGGAGCAACACGGGCTCCCGGCGGGCAACCGCGTTCTTCTGTGTATCTGGTCAAGGATTTGCCAGGGACCAGGAAGCTGGATGCAATGAAGACTTTTGGATCATACATAGATAAACCTTTTTAAAAAGGTATTTAAAAGTATTGTACAACAGGAATTTCTGAGATGCAAATTAGAGACCCAGTTGCTAGCTTCTAATCACTTAACCATTTCCAGGTTGTATTATTTGTTTTCCAATGATTTTCATGTTTTCTCCATTAACACAAGCCTAGTTTGCTAATGCAAAAATAATCCTAGAACAAACTTTGGCGCAGTACAGCTGACGAGAAACGGTGCAGCCCCCAAGCCCTCGGAGTGATGCCGTAGTCCCCAAACTGTGCGCCGTCACTCCGGAATAAAAAGAACCCCCCCAAAAACAGGTTCTTTTTGCGCTGCCATAGTAACGTACAATGGCACACTCATGACATAACTGGCAGGATATGTGTCTTTATGGTATAATGGTGGCACCCATGTACACGGGAAACTGCCATTATTGCACCACTGGCACATTTTAGGGGTAGGGACTGTGCGGTTGCTACGTGGTCCCTAACTCTAAAATTAGATCCAGCATGATGCTATACCGTACCTTTGTGTGAAGATGTCACCATCTAAAGGAAATGATGCCACATTTATCATGTTAGTTGGACTGCCTAACCATTATTATGACTTTAGTCTTCAGTACCTCATCTTCTAGCTTTGCCCTTACTTCGATAAGCACACCTTGATACATAAATACATTCTCCAGGTGTGGGTTCTTATGCAAATAAGTGTCTAATTACCTAATTAATAGCCATTGTCATTGCTAACTCTCAAAGAAACGTAGAGTTGGAAGAGACCACGAGGGCCATCCAGTCCAACCCCATTCTGCCATACAGGAACTCTCAATCAAAGCATCCCTGACAGATGGCCATCTAGCCTCTGTTTAAAGACCTCCAGTGAAGGAGACTCCACTACACTCTGAGGGAGTGTGTTCCACTGTCGAAGAGCCCTTACTGTCAGGACGTTCCTCCTAATGTTGAGGTGGAATCTCTATCCCTGGAGCTTGCATCCATTGTTCCGGGTCCTGTTCTCTGGAGCAGCAGAAAACAAGTTAGCTCCCTCCTCAATATGACATCCCTTCAAGTGTTTATTTTTTTTTATTCTTTATTGGATTTTCAGAAAGAAATAAAAGCATACATTTATGAAAACTTTACTTGTCCCATCCATTTTCAACGTCATAATATACTTCTTTTATGTATCCTGACGTCGGAGCCGCTGATTTTCCGGAATGGGATGCTGAGGCCATGTAAACTTCCTGTCCACATTTCTACCCTTATTTACTATCTATCATCAAATAAATAATATATACCTTATAATCAATATGTTGTCTCTCATTTGCAATCTAAGACTCAACTCAAACAAACATAGGCTGATGTTATCACATGATACAGCTACCATCTGATTAATCACCGTAAAGAAAGCAATATCTATTTCTTAGATTATCCTAAATACAACAAAATACAATCCTATTGATACAGTTTTATCACAACTTATCCTCTAAGAGTACAATTGTTTACAACATGGTATCTTGTAACTGGTTCTTCAAGTGTTTAAACAGGGCTATAATATCACCCCTTAACCTTCTCTTGTCCAGGCTAAACATCCCCAGCTCCTTAAGTCGTTCCTCATAGGGCATGGTTTCCAGACACTTCACCATTTTAGTTGCTCTCCTTTGGGCATGCTCCAGTTTTTCAACATCCTTTTAAAATTGTGGTGCCCACAGTTGGACACAATATTCCAGGTGGGGCCTGACCAAAGCAGAATAGAGTGGTACTATTACTTCCCTTGATCTAGACACTATACTTCTATTGGTGCAGCCTAAAATCACATTGGCCTTGTTAGCTGCCGCATCACACTGTTGACTCATGTTCAATTTATGGTCTATTTGGACTCCCAGATCCCTTTCATACATAGTTTCATTCAGCCAGGTGTCCCCCATCCTATATATGTTCATTCCAGTACCTTACATTTCTCCATGTTGAAATTCAATTTGTTAGCTTTGGCCCAGCTTTCTAATCTGTTAAGATTTGGAACAATCTTCCAGGAGAGATCAGAAGGATTCCAACTTTAGATGCCTTTAAGAAGGCACTAAAAACTCATCTCTTCCAGCAAGCATACCCCCCTGATCTCCTATAAAGTCAGAAGAAAACTTCACCTCAGGAAAAATTACGATGTGGCCATACTACTGGTGTGATAGCAGGGGTAAAATGGCTGTGGACTCTGTAATACTGGGAGCAGAACAGCAGTGAAAACCATCTCTATCAAGAGAAAAACCATCCATACCAATTCCCAGGCTGTTTGGCAGCTGACAGAGCAGCTTTCTCTGGCAACTGAGATTTCTTTTTCTGCTTTCTTCTCTCTTCACCTCTCTAGTTCAAAAAGTGCATTACACTGGTGTAAATCACCAGCAGGATTCTGAAATAAATCTAACCCTGTTTTCATATAGGAAATGAAAATGCAAGAATTTGTGTCCCAGTTTGTTTTATAGGAACATAGCAATAGCAAGTATATTTCTATACTGCTTATCAGTGCACCTAAACACTCCATAAGCAGTTTACAATGTGTAAGCTAATTGCCATCAATAAGTTGGGTATTCATTTTAGTGACCTTGGAAGGATGCAAGCCTGAGTTGAGCCTGAGTTCTTGGCTGGTATTAAACTCAGAACCTTATGGTTTGTGAGTGAATGGCTGCAGTACAGGCATTTAACCATTGTGCCACCAGGGTTCTTCATACTTTCCAAGAAATAGAAAGCCTTTTTTATGTTATAGAAGCAGGTAACCTAACTATGGTGGGTTACATACCGCTGAGAAAAGGCAGTCTGGCTCCGCCTCCGCTTGCAGCGTCCGGGGACCGCAGCCTTTAAACCGCACGGCTCCTGGATGCTCCAAGGAAGGAGTGCGGAAATCGCGCTCCTTCCTGGGCCCTGGAAAAGATGCCATGAGGCGCTAGTTGCACACTCGCGGTGTCACTTCCGGGGTGCAACGTGCGGACACACAGCGTCCACTACGTCAATATGGTGGCTGTGTGGAACGGCTGCTGCCATTTGTCACGGACTCTGTCCGTGATAGGGTTAGGGGCGTCTGGAAGAGACGCCCCTTTTTCAAAATGGGACGTCCCAAGGACGTCCCTTATGGTGGTCTGTAACCCACCATTGTGTGAAAACTGAGCATGTTAGTCCCACTACCCTTCATTGTCAATACTCTGATCAGGTGGAGGGTAACTATCTCAAGAGGAGTGCCTCATCTATCCATATATTTTTCTGGTCCTCTGTACTGCATAGAGAGCCTCAAGGCACAGAGGAAACTTTCCTCTTCAGAAAATTTCCATTCATTTGTAGAGAAGAATAAAAACACATAGGGAGAGAGCAAAGCTTGCACAATCTCCTTTCTATGCAATTTAGCTGCTCACTTCTATAGCACCTGAATTGGGTTGCTGTCTCTTGGATATGTGTAATTTTACGATGAAATTTGAATTACAGCTTTGCAAATACTTGTAGAACGAGAAGCTTATCTATGATGATGTTATTCTGTTCTTGTTATCTTATTATAATCAAATGAAATCTCAAATTATTTAGAGATGCAGAAGACACATATTAGAAGACAGATATGATACTTACTGAAAAATACAAATTGCTTTTGAATAAATGTAGTAAATATCACCAAAGATATAACTTGCAAATATTATCAATCTGTGTTCATTTCTGCTAGGAACATGTGACAGTGTGACAAATTGACTACAGATAGCTTTTAATGTGGGCTTTCCCCACCCTGAATGTGTTCCAAATGCAATTTCCCTTCAAAATCTGCACACTTGCAAACACCCGTGGCTTTGCTAAAGCTAAAGCATGCATTAGAAAAGTGCATTTAAAAATGTATGCATTTAAAATTTGTGCAAAATTTAGTCTTTAGTAAAGAGGGGAAAATGTGCAAGTAATACTTACGCCTTTTAAAATACTCACCAAAAAACAAAACAAAAAACAAAAACAAAACCCACCACTACTCTTCCGGTGGAAGGAATTTCATTCTGTAGGACAACGAAGAAACACCAACACCAATAGCACTGGGACTGGGCACAGAATGCATGAGGAAGTGAAACAAGGAGGAAGCCCAAAGATAGAGATTTACAGTATTCCAAAACAATTTAAAAGGTCCCCCCCCCGCCGCATTACCACAGTCTTCATCTATATTGAATGGGCAAGCTGCCTTGAAAACAGTGTATCTGGTCTGCTGTGAGGTTCCTGTCCCTCAACTCAGAGGGGAACACTGACCACGAATGGATACAGACAGGACAAGGCAGCCTGGCTCCTAAACTGAACTGGTGCCAGCCTAACTCATATAAAGACCACAGGGCCATGAAAAAGGGAGTGTTCAAGTCCCAGAATGACACATGCTTCTAATAATCTGATCGTTAGGCCTTTCCTGTCTCCTGTATCCTGAACAGCCTCCTTTGAGAGGTTCAGATGAATAAGAAGCTCAGCTTGAAATCGAGGAAATTGCTTCTGCTTGTCTGGCAGCTTTATGAATCCCTGTAGGTAATCCACACTTATACCTGAAGCCTACCCGAAGTAGCTAGGCAGGCTATTTGTCAAGGGCCATCACTCCACTGATGGCTGAAACCTCCCTTTTCCAGCCCCCCTCTTCTTCACAGGTTCCAGCTTGTATGGATGAGCTAATTGGCACTGGCACTGAAATGTAACCTTTCCTGATATACAGTATTTCAGATAGTCAACCAGTATATTAAAATTCTTTCGGAGAATAACAGGAAAAGGAATTCATAGGACAGAAGAGTGTGAATTCCTTAGGTACTTTATAACTAAGTAATGGCATAACTAGAAATTAGCTTGCACCAATAAAAGACATGGGTGTGCAGATATGGACACTGGGCAATCAGCAACAGAACATGCCCAGGTGGAGAGTCAAATGCCTCTTGCCCTTTAAATGTCTCTTTAAATCAACGTCAAGTTCTGCTCAAGAAGTTCTGCACTCAAAATAGTAAGTCTGGAGGGCACTTCATCAGTTCTCATTTCTTTAAGTCCAGAAGAGTTCCTCACCCTATGCAGAGGAAATTCAAATAATCTATGAAGGTGGCCATATCCTGAGGCACCAGTGATGTAACAACATTTGTGAATGAAGTGTGAGATGACCCAGTTGAGTGTGTGTGTGTGTGTGTGTGTGTTTAATTATGTTCATGTATTGCCTGTTTAGTTGTCATAATTTACCCTCTGGAGTATGACACAGAGAATTTGGACTGTGGGGAGCTCCAGATGATGTTTCTCTCCCTAGCCAAAGCAGATGAAGGGCTTGCTGCACAGCAGCACTTGATAGACAATTAAGAATCTTTCCATTTCACGTCCTGTGAAGAAAGAAGGGGCAGCTTCATGAGAATCAACATTTGTTAAATAGAAACACTGTTAAATAGAAGCACCTAATCCAGAGGCAGCCAGATGAAAAAATTCTACCAGATGCTGGGTGTCCTTGTTGCTCAAAATCATTCTGTCTCTTTGGCTGGAAGTGTGGCTTGTGCTTGTATGTTTCTTGGGATTTTTTTTTTTTTGGATTAGCTGTTTTAACAACTCCTTTAGTTATCTGAACTATTGCTTTCATGCTACAATTTCTGGACTAGTTGTGACTTTGCCCTTGTGCCTCCCTTCATATTTGTGGATTACTTTTGCATGTTGTGGACTGGATTGACTTATCTGCAACTGCTTCCCTTACAATAATCTATCTCTGAACACTCACTGCCTTCAGGCATAGGACATAAGCCTCATTGGTGAAGAGTGAGTAAAGATGTGAGTAGATTAAAGGTAGGAGGAAGATGGTAGCAGATTATACAGCTGGCCCTCCACATCCACAGGTTCTTTATCTAAGGATTCAAGCATTCACAGCTTGAAAATATTTTGCTAGCCATTGTACTTAAGGGGACTTCAACATCCATGGGCAGTGGATTAAACCTCAGCAGATATCAAGGGCCCACTGCAGTATTCAAATCACCAAGTATTGAGGTGTTCTCCAACACGATCCCTGCCACATTCCAGATATTTATGACTGTTTTGGAGGGATGGACTAAAAATATTCCTGCTGTCTTGATAGTCAGAATTCCATTCCTCCTAATATATATATATATATATATATATATATATATTGTGTTCATGTTCTTACATTGAACTCATTGTGAAGTTTTCATCTTTAGAGCCACTGTGTATATGATGTGGGTGGACACAGAGTACAAATCAGGTGATGTTTGCTAGAATGTTACAACTCAAAGACATTTGCTGAGAAAAGAGGGATTCTTCATTTGCATTCATCCAAATAGGACTACAAAGGCTCTTCTGTTACACAAAATTCTTCTAGGGAAACCAAATAATACCCTGCTCAGGTTTTATGGATGTTTTCCTCAGACTCTCCCTCTTCATTCTGACACAGTGTGATGTCAATTAAGAACCAATCACTCAAGAGGTATACACTGACCCTTACAGAATTAGAACCCTGGTGGCTCAGTGGTTAAATGACTATACTGCAGCCACTCAACTCACAAACATAAGGTTGTGAGTTCAATACCAGCCAGGGCTCAAGCTTGACTCAGGCTAGAATCCTTTTGAGGTCACTAAAATGAGTACCCAGATAGTTAGGGGCAATCAGCTTACAGTTGTAAACTGCTTAGGCAGTATGAATTAGTATATACATGAAGCTGCTATTGCTGTTGCTAGGCTGAGAGCAGCATTCATCTACAGGGCTGCGGATGGATCATGATGATTGTCCAATAGCTTCAGTTATGAATACTTGGCTGAACTTACCCACCCTGTAACTGTCCTTTTCCCCATCATCTGTTTGTGAGATATGCAGTTTGTGAGATATCTGAAAAGAATGCAGCCCTTCCAAATGGGTTCTTCAGCTATAATTAGATTCTGACACTTCAGTTAAGCAGTCAATGCTTCTGATTGTGATTCTGGAGGAAGATTTCAAAGTGCAAGGTCATGGAACTTCTGAAAAGGTGCAGTTTAACCTAGTTCTTCAATTGACCACTTATCCTGACAGCTCTAATTGTTCACCAGTGGACACATCTATCCATTAAAATGTCTTTCAGGGCTGTTCTAAATCAAAGGATAATCTGACTTCAGTCATCAGGTTTGAATTAGGAGGCTAATTGCATCTCTTCCTTCAGCCTTTAAAAGAGTTGCTCTTTCAATTTAACAAATCCCCAATGTGCTCCTTCAAACGCAGCTACGTGTAATAGAGAGACAATCTCAGAGACACACTCAGGCAGTTTGCCAGCAATGGAAAGTTTGCTGTACAGGTACATTTCACTCAAGCACATCAAGAAGCCCTGTATGAAAAGATAAAGGTTTGGTAAAAGTTAAGAACAAAAAGACAAGGTGTAGGGCTCCTTACCCCAACTTATAGTACAAAAATGTTTCAGAAAGTACAATGTTAAGCTTATCTACTTGCCATATGGACAATGAACTACCTCCTTTTGTGAATGATCGGCCCCTCTAGCATTCCACAGTATCTCATCCTTGTGCTAGCTGGTTTGGGTTGAATGTTCAGTGGAAATTTGTGCTTCCTAGGAAAAATGATAGCTCTAAAGTGAGATTTTTGTAGGGTCTATGGGATTTTAGTAAGTGCAAAGAAAAAGAGCTAGCCTTTCCACATTCCCAGTGGCTCAGCCACTGAAGCAGGCACTGCATGCCAACTATTCTGTTTAAAGTATATGTAAGCATACATAGAAGCACATTATATCATAAACAAATTCTGGTTCTGTTTACAGCTACTATATATACAGAACGTTTGTGCTTTTAGGTGTTACATCCTTCTGGGAATGAAAAAAGTATAATCGGTCCACAAGCTGTGTGGCAAACAGCACTGTGAGGGAGGGGAAACTTTGTTGGTGTCCCTGAGAGGAGACCAGGAGGCTTTATGCTTGGCCCATAGGCCCAAGTGAGAATACTTGTAGGGAGTGAGAGGGAGACTATTTAAGGGCCCATCACCCCCTCTCCCTTTTGCCACTTTGTATTATAGAGCTGGTTTCCAAAAGAGATAGGTTGAACAGGGCACTGGTTTTCAGTGATTTAACCCTGACAATGAGCAATGCCATGAGCTGGATTCCAAAATTCCAAAAATGATCAGAAAGGTAAGGAGATACATGTAAGACTCAGCTGCACTAATGCAACATTATACTCCTTACAAACATTGCAGGCCTATGTGCAGCTTTGTAAGCCCCCCCCTTTTTGCCATACCAGTGCAATCTCCCCTCACAAAGCATCAGTTTACCTCCAAGTTGCTGCAGCACCTGGGTTATTTGGGCATCAGCTTTGGCATACACTCTTAGGATTGGAGCAGCATCTACTGCTTCAGCTTTGGTCCTGAACCAGCAGAACATTTGTGAATTGGGTGATGGCAGTCTGCAGCTTTCAAGAGGTCGGTTTGTCCTTTGGACTTGGTTGGGAGTTATTTCTAACATATTTTCCTTTGGTTTCCAGATCTTGCTGACTGAGATGTCTGGTCCTGATCTGTGGCCACAGCATGGTCTACTGGTCAACCTGACAGGCCTAGACCAGTCATTTCAGTGAGCAGCTCAGATTGGGAGGCATTGCCACAGCGAGCACAGCATGAGAGGCCTGAGATGAGGTTGTCTGATGAGGTTGTCTGATGCTGTTTGAGAGGCATATGGGATCATCCCCTGATGTATTGGTAGTGAGAACAACTTCAGTCTTCTCAAGGGCAAGGCCCTAATCTGTCAGTCTCTGCACAATTTCCGAGTCATAATAGACACGTGGCCGGGGGGGGGGGGGGGGGAGAGTTATTTGGTCAGCCATTTTGCCATGCCAAGTTTGGCAGGGTGAAGGGGAACCTAGATGGCTGGCCTTGCCTCCCAGACAGGTAAATAGGAAATCTGGAATTCCATGGGGAGGGGCATTTTCTCCTGCATCTAGACATACTTTCCTGATGGATTGAACTTTACGGAGTGGACAGTGTCCATTTATCAGAAGGTAATTTGATCTTCTTGGGGGATTTGCAAAAGGGTGTGAGCCTTTGGTAGGCCTGGTGGGGGAAAGGGAATAAGCAGAAACTTGTCTCTTGTCCATGGCAAATAGTTGGGAGTGAAGATGTGAGATTGGTGTACATCTTGGCACCCCCTTTGTGGTGGAGGTTTGGGCTCTGGAACATGAGACCAGTGTTGCCAACAAGCCTTGAAGATATTCCTTGGCATGTTTTACCAAAATCCCCGGAATTCCCCAATATTATCCAGAATACTCAGTCAAAATTCCCAGAAAATCCCCATAATGTTAATATGGTAGATCTTTTGCAAATAAACGTAAACATAATTGAATAAAAAATAATTGTAACTTATTTCAACTCTCAAAATTACTACTGAACCAACCCAAGAATCTTTCAGTCCTTCTAATACTTTTAAGATATTACTTTTGGCATGAAGGGGGTCCAGGAAGCTTTGTGCCAAATAGAAACATGTTAGGCTGCAACCACACTGAAGAAATAATCCAGTTTGACACCCCTTTAGCTGCCCTGGCTCAGTGCTATGGAATCCTGGGAATTCTAGTTTTCTGAGACATTTAACCTTCTCTGTCAGCAAACTCTGGTGTGACAACAAATTACAATTCCCAGGATTTCATAGCACTGGGCCATGGCAGTTAAAGCAGTGTAAAACTGGTTCATTTTGGCATTGCAGATACTGCCAAAGTGGCACCAAACTGCATGAGTTCTACAATGCAGGTGCACTCTTAGGCTGCATCCACACTGCAGAAATAATCCAGTGTGACACTGCTTTAGCATCCATGGCTCCATGCTATGGAATCCTGGGTTGGCGTACCAGAGCTCCCTGACAGAGAAGGCTAAATTCCCAGGACTCCTTAATCTGTGGCAGCAAAACTAACAAAATAATATTTGGCTCCTTCAACCATTTAAAACTATTTCTTTTCACACAAAATTTTGCAGGTGCTGCTTCGAAGTGGCTACAAGCTACATATCCCAGGATCCCATGGCATGGAGCCATGACAGTTAAAACGGTATGAAACTGGATTGTCTCTGGAGTGAAGATGCAGCCTGAGTTGGGTCCAAGACACATTGCAGAAATAATCCAGTTCAGGACCTCTTTAGCTGCCCTGGCTCAGTGCTAGGGAACCCTGGAAATTGTAGTTTTGTGAGACATCAAGCCTTCTCTGTCAGAAAGAGCTCTGGTGCCACAACAAACTACAATTCCCCGGATTCCTTAGCACTGAGCCAGGGCAGTTAAAGTGGTCTCAAACTGGATTATTTCAGCAGTGTATTTTGGACCTTAGTTATTAAAAAACTCAAGGTCCAATCCATACTGCAGAAATAATCCAGTTTGAGACTGCTTTAACTGGCCTGGCTCAGTGCTAGGGAATTCTGGGAATTGTAGTTTTGTGAGAAAGAGCTGTAGTGCCACAATAAACTACAATTCCCATGCATCTGAGGAAGTACACTTAAGTCTAGGAAAGCTCATGCTGCCAACTTGTTTCTTTCAGTGAGTCTCAAAGGTGCTACAAGATCTCTCTATATTATCATCACCATTATTATTATTATTATTATTATTATTATTATTAAGTCCAAATGCACCTGAGGAAGTGGACTTAGGTCTAGGAAAGCTCCTGCTGCCAGCTCCTTTCTTGTAGTGAGTCTCCAAGGGGTTGATGGTCGGCTAATTGATGAACTGTTATTTTAGAGAACTAATAGGAATGTTGGTTATTCAGTATTAGCGTTTTATTGATTGTACAGTATTTTGTACTATGTATCATTTTTAATGATATAATCCTGCCTTGATCCGTGGGAGAGGCGGGAAACTATTATTATTATTATTATTATTATTATTATTATTATTATTATTATTATTATTATTACCAAATGCACCTGAGGAAGTGGAAAGTTTAGGAAAGCTCCTGCTGCCAGCTCCTTTCTTGCAGTGAATCTCAAAGGGACTACAAGATCTCTCTTCTATTATGGATGGAAGCAAGCAAATTTTTGGCCAATCAGGAGGAGGTGAGCAACGATTGGTTAAGGCTGCTGAGTGTGATAGACTGGATTGGGGGATAGGGTGGGTGACGACAACGGACGGTCAGGGCCTGGTCGGCGGGGGTGGTGGTGGTGGTGAAGTTCTACGTTCTTCTACTTCGGATGAGCAAACGGTTGGACAGGACTAGGATTCCCATCAGCTTCTTGGATGATCCGACCAGGACGGGGGCCTAAAGGGGCGGGACTGAGCGGGAAGGTTTAATTCCCCATAAACCGAAAGGATTACCCAACGGAAAGGTTTAATTCCATGAAATTCCCCATAAAAAATGTATACCCGGAAATTACCCAGAAAGGCTTTTTATTACCCAGAAACAGGAAAATTCCCTGGAAATGGGCAACACTGCATGAGATGCGGGGGGGGGGGGGGGGCTTGAGGAAGAGCCTGTTAATGGGGCTGATCTGAGGGCTTACCCTTTCTTATAAAGTTGTGGGGCTTGGGAAAGAGCCCTCCAGGTTGGCCTTCCGAAATGGCCATCCAAGATGGCAACCAAGCTCTTTGGATTGCCCTTGGGGTCTGGTGTTTTGCCCAAGGGTGCCTGAGAAGGTATCATAAGTTCCTCCCCTCTTAGTTTTCTAAGTCCCAGGCCTCAAGCATTTAACTATGTTTTAGGTAAATAAAAATGGCCTTTATTTAACACCAAATACTGTCTGATTTCATTATTTCATGGTTACTCAATAAAAGGCTTCCTGTTTCAGCTGGGGCATGTTTGAAGAACATGTCCTCTTCTGAGTTCTGATGTATTCTGATATCTCTGGTTATCTTTTGGTCATAATTTCTAGCTTTTTGTCCAGTCCTGTTTTGTTCTTCAGTCTGAATAGCAGTTTGTTCTATAGCTTCTGTTCAAGCCTGCTCTGATGTTTCAGCCCTGATATATAGTGTGTTACAAATTTTCTTACATCCACCTCAGTATATTCACCATTCTTAGCTCTTTTTGTTCCACTTCTACTCTCAGATTTTGGATTGAAGAGTCATTGGATATGGAGCTTAAAAATAAGAGTTTGTACATTAGAAACACTGTTTTTGCTATAAAATTAAAATTAAACCATATTAACAGCAGCAATGAATTGAACCCAATGGTTCTTATTTATATGCATTTTGATTTATTTATTTTCAGCTGATCTTCATCTAGGCCCTAATTCCTGACCATTGACCCTACACTGGTGCCCAGAATTTCCTGATCACAGTTTTAGAGATTTAATTTGGCATTCAGGGAGTTTGAAACAGCAACATTTCTATTTCCTAATCAGAGATGCATTAGTCAAAAGTGAAGGAAACAAACTCATATCATGATGCATTAAGAAATCATTCAGATGTGAAGTAACTCTTCTAGGGAAAGCATTTTAATAATACAATCTTTATAATGGTAGGAAGTTGTCAAATCACTCATAGGTAGCAAGCGTTTTATTCCTCCTTCCAAGCTGAATGCATGTTGTAAAAAGCGTCACAAAATGGAATTATTAATAAAAAACTATTCACTCTCAAAGAAAATTTATGTTCCTAACCTGATAGATCTGACATATTAGAGTACGGTATTCTGTTCCACTTCCACCCCAAGCATACAAAGAACACTTGTAACATATTTGCTATTATACAGCTATATGTCTGTCATCAAATTTATAAACTGAAAACAGTAAAATTCCAAAGGGTATGCTATTTTTTTTTAAAAAAAATAACCAATTTCTATCAACGCAGAAGTTTCTATTCTTCTGCTTGATGTTAGGTTTTATTTAAATCAAGAAGGGACAGTCTTCTTACCTACTTTGTGGGAAATCTGTCAGAGGTCTTATCTGCACTGAAGAAATAATTCAGTTTAATTACCATGGCTCAATGATATGGAGTTATGAGATTTGTAGTTTTGTGAGATGTTTAGCCTTCTTTGGGAGAGTGCTCTGGTGCCACAACAAACTACAAATCCCAGCAGATAATGATCACCAATTAGCAGACATTAATCCTTGTTTGCATTAGCCTTCCAGCCTGAGGCCAGCCATCAACACAGAATAATACACATGCAAATCACTCCTGCTTTCCCAGGCTCACACAGTAGATATACACCCACTTTTTCCAGGCAAAGCATTCTCTGAAGATGCCAGCCACAGATGCTGGTGAAACGTCAGGAAGAAACTCTTCTAGAACATGGCCACATAGCCCGAAAAACCCACAAAAAATTATGGATGCCAAGCAGTCAACTTTACATTCATTTGAATTGTTGGGTATTTAGTCAAATTTGTTTTGGATCAGGGTTATTGCTTCTTCTGTTTTTCTTTGAGGTGCCTCATCTTTAGCTTCTGTAGGATAGGTAGGTGTAACATAGTTCTCTTGATGTTGGGTATAGAATTTGGCAGGGAGAATTTTGTTTCAGAATTTACAAAAATTCACAAATATACTGAGGACAGAACCTGGAATTTAAACTATTATTTTGGGGAGAAAGTTACCAAAAGTGATTTTCCCCTTCACTATTTTGGGCTGAAAAATGATAGGAGGAAAAAGATTTAAACTACCTCTTCTTACCTACCTTTTGCCTCTTCAACCTGTATCAGGCTGAAGAGAAAGAAACAGTAGTCCACTTAATGTGCAGCTAAATGACACATGCCAATATTAGTCAATGAAGACAAATACAAAATTTGTGACATCTTGCAATGAAGACAATGAACAAAATGGAAATTAGCCAACTGGTAAGACAAAGACTAGAAGGTACACTTCTGAGCACTCCTAGGCTATATTGCAGAGATGTTGAGCAATATCACCACTATATTCCTAAAACAGAGGTGATTAAATGTTAAGTGTGAAGAGACGAAAGGAAATTAGAAATACATGAAGCAGTAATGACTATGTGTGGTTTTTTTTTTTAAAGCTGACAGAGGACTAACTAAATTATCTTTAAAGGAGATCATGAAGAGAGTTTAAAGAATGATATGTTAGCTCAGGCTGTATCAAGGTGGCCAATTAATGAAATTGTTCTGAATGCAGCACTTTCACAAATAAAGAGATATATGAAAGGAAATTGAATCCAGATATGTGGATGTAGCTTTCAACCATATGTGCAAATTAGAGATAATGGAATCAGCTGGCTAATGTGCCAAATGAAATTAATTGTAACAAACCACCCCCTGTCTCTTAACTCTAGTGGATAAAAGAACAAAAGAATCTTTGCAATTTTTAGCTGATTAAATTGGGGCATAGCTGTACTTAAAAAAAGAATGTACCTAGCTGTCCAATGTCCAATGACATTCGAGTGGAAAGTATACTTTACATTTAAACTACATAGGAAAATGATGATTAACTCCATTCATTGGCATGCCTCTTGCTTTTTCCTCTTGACTCAAGAATTTATTTATTTTTAAATTTATCTTTTCAGGTTTGAGGAAAGGTTCTTGTTCTTTTCTAAAATTCTTGACTCTATGGTAGCATCCCCACTGCAGAAATAATCCAGTTTGACACCACCCTAACTATCATGGCTCAATGCTATAGAATGCTGGGATTTGTAGTTTTGTGAGACATTTAGCTTTCTCCTCAAGAGAGCTCTGGTGCCACAATAAAATGCAATTCCCAAGATTCCATAGCATTAAGTCAAGCCAGTTAAAATGGTGTCAACCTGGATTATTTCTGCAGTGTAGGTGCAGCCTACAGGACCCAAAGAGCATAAAAGATGATGTTCGCCATTATTTGCACACTGTTTGCTTGGAATTTGAATGCACATGCCTAGAATTGGACCACTAAAATTGATATGCTCTGGGGATATATTCGACACTGGAACACCAAAAGTTTAAAATATTGTTAACTGGAATAGAGGTAAATGAAAGATAGAAAGTTCACTAGTCTACATCCAATGACACCCAATTTTCCCCCCAAGAATGGGACTCAAAGTGGCTTATAGAATAAAATGAGATAAAAGTAAAATCACATATAGCTGAAAACCTACATGATATACTATCAGTAGAATTAAAACCTTGTAATACACACACACACACACACACACACACACACACACACACACACATTTAAAAAGAACCTTGTCCTTCCTCATTGTCTAAAATGGGTAGGGCTAATATAAGGTGCATTCCAATAACAGCTGGAGGGCCCAGATTGCCTAGTAGGGGTGCCACCACAATAAACACAGAGGCATAGCTGGGAGAAAGGCCACAACTTTATTAATTGCAAGCAGCAAAACAGCATAGGGTTGGCCCATAGCATGAGGCCAGGATCTGGCAAAATCGACCAACACCCTGGTTGCTCAACACCCAAGGCCTGTACCAGGCCTGCCGTCGGGAAGTCCAAGGGGCTATGGACCACCGGATAGCAACCAGTCGATTGTCCGTATTTCCACCAGCCCCTAGTCACTGGGTCGCGTAAAACGTAATGGCCCTCGCAATGGCCATACATAACTGCTCAGTGTACCCAGGTCCCTAAGGACTCCCGCTCCAGTGCTCCGCAGCCCTGGAGACCATCCAACCCAGATCCTGGCCTGTGCTGCCACCCCTGTTGTGACTAGCAACACCAACCCGAGGGAGGGAAGGTGGGGAGCTGAGCGCAAATGGCCCCAAGCACCGTGCAGCATGCCCTTAAATAGGCCAGGATTGGGGCAGGGCCAAGCAAGGTCGCTCCTCCCCCCAAGGCAGCACCAATCAGCTGCCTTGGAGGACTGGAAGGAGCGACCAATGATAAGTCCTCCGATCTGGCTAGAGCGGTCCCCACCAGAATTCCCTCCTCTGGCCCCGTCCTCAGCCAACCAGAGGCCTCGGACGCCCCTGCAAGGCATATTGGGTGCGCCGAGGCCCCAAAACGGCCCAAACTTCATTGGTGCTCCCGCCAGCGGCAACGCGGCTGCTGGGTGATCCCGGCAGCCATTCTTTGCCCACCCTTGATGTTCACTGAGCTAGTGGGCCAATGGTATCATTCATAAGTATAAGGTAGCTTCCTGTAATGTTTGTATGTTGACAGATAAACAACACAATCTTATTTTTTTTTGACTGATAATTACTTCCCTTTTGTTCAACAGAAGCATGCAGAGAAATGTAATACTGAGACAACAATACATTTCTATGCACAGGGCAGCTTTAGGTGACACAGGACAAATAGGTGATTCTACTGCTTAGCCTATTCATTTAAGATTCACCCAACATTTCAGGAAGTCTGTCATGATGTCCCAGCTAATTAGAGCTACAGTTCCCCAAGAATGCAGGGCTTCTTGAAAGTGTTTGCTGAAATCTACAAAGAGTTCAGCCCAATAAGCAACTGCCTTACTTCCATTTTCTTTCACACAGTGAATTAGATGATTACCTTTAAAAATATTTAATTAACAATTCTATCAATTATCCTGAACAAATATGCAGCTATAACCATTACTATTTCTTGCTGTGTGCACAGACTTTGGTATTTATTAAATATTCTTTTTTAGATTGTATTGCATATTAAATTCGTTTAGCAAATATGGCAATTGTCGTAGCTTGGAAAACCATCCCTTGTACTTCAAGCAAGCAAGTTAGACTGCAACCCAACATACTCTTAGTGAAGTATATGTACCTGGGATTTACTCCCTTATAAGTATATATAGCAGGTCTGTGCAATTTTTGCTTCTCCCATCAGCCTTAACCAGCATAATTATGGAGGTTGATCGGAGCTGCCATTCAACAATATTGGGAAGCACACAAGATGCTCAGGAGTAAGTCTCACTGAACTTGATAAAGTTTACTTTTGAGCAGACATGTGTACTATTGCATTCCAGTCTTTAAGATGTGAACCACATCTAAAGAAAGAAAGCAGGGATTTTGCTTCATTGTTTCTGGAACACAAAATCTTTTTAAAAAAGTATAAATGCATGTTAGAATGTTGCTGATGTTAATTAACGTCCAGCCATATAATATTTTTGATCTATTTTCTGGCAGGACATAATTAATCTATAGGAGTCATTGCTACAGAACACATAGATAATAAGAGGTGAAAGAAAATACTGTGGTCACCCACCTGAAATTATGCTGTAAACCAGGAATCCTCTTAATTTTGGGTGCACACATATGGGGTGATAGTGGCAGATGCAGAGACAGTTGTTTTGTTCACATTTTAATTTGACATTTTATATTATTTTGTTTAGTTCATACATCCAAAACCTACACTGGAACCAAAACAAGATGATATATATTTCCACTTTTATAAATTTTTAAAGCAACTCTTTACTCAGAACCTGTTACAAAAATACATGGTTTAAGGGATATAGCTCACAAAAATACAGATGCTAGTGAAAATAATATGTAATATGCTTTATGTTAGAAACATTGCTTCCAAAAATATAAAATGCATTTGAATCAGACTACAGTTTAACAAAGTATTCTATTGCCATAGAAAGATATGTTTACAAACAAACCTATATCAGCAAAATGATCCCTAAGATGTTGGGAGGTAAGATTTTTGGCTGAAAGACCACGTCTTTCAGATGAAGGAGTCCAACATTGTTCTTTGGAGGTCAAACTGGAAGGTAATCCAATCCCTTAATACCTTTTGCCTGCTCTAAGGAAACATATGAAGAGATTTTAACCAGGAGTCAAGAAATCAGAAGAAGACTAAGAATGGAGAGGGCAGCTGTTCAAGAATTTAAAAAGATCCTAAAGAGCAGTGATACACAATTAAGCATAAAAGCTGGAATAGTACAAGCCATTATATTCCCTATGTATGGATGCAAAAACTGGATAGTAAAGCAGACAGGATGAATATCAATTCATTTCAGTTGTGGCGCTGGATAAGAGTGCTAAGGATTCTGTTGACAGTCCCAAAGACAAGCAAATGGGCCCTAGAACAGATCAAGCCAGATATCTTCCTGGAAGCCAAGATAACTAAACTGAGGCTGTCACATCATGAGAAAGCATGATTCATTGGGGGAAAAAACAATAATGCTAGGAAAGGGTGGAGGGAAGTTGAAAGAGAGAAAGGCCACATGCTAGATGGATGGACTCTATTAAGGAGGTCATGAGCATGACTTTTCAGGAATTTAGCAGGGCAGTCAAGGATAAGGAGTCTTGGAGATATCTCATCCATAGGAGCAACAGGAGTTGAGATTGACTTGAGGGCAGTTAACAACAATAACAGAACCAGAATCCTTATACATAAAATCTCATGTCAACTCTACTGTACCTAATCTGGATTAAAAATACCACTGCTGCAGAACAGCATGCTTATAAGGCTAGCCAGTTGTTTTAGGTCATTACATTAGGCTTTTCCTGTGCTCAGAAGGATAGCAGAATGACAACGCTGCCTTTGACACCATAACTGCATCTCAATGCCTTATATCTTCTTTCTCACATTTGAACTAAGGCAATACCATATATATGATCCTGTTTGTTCCACGTCTGCTCCATGACTGGTGTTTAAAAACAACAACAACCAGGAAGCCATAATCACACAATTACATAATGATGTTTTTATGGAACTACCTCCACTCCCTGCCTGACTCAGAAAAAATGAACACATACCACACCACTTCAAAAAGCATTTTTTGTTAGTTTCCCCCTATAAATCAACACTTGCCTTTTTCTGCTTATGTATGTTACTCTTTAAACTTTTGTATATTTACTCCTTATTTACTCTTTAAACTTTTCCTGAAATCCATGGTTTCTCTGGACATTAATCCTTAATAGGATTACATCAGTATTGTACCATTGCACTACCCCCCCCCCGAACCTTTTAAAGTGGGGTGGTTCTTTTGGCAACTCTTGGAAATCATGGTATCTTGCCAGTCAAACCAATCTCCAAAGAAGAGGAAATGAAACCATACACACACTGCACCCACTATGCTCCCCATATTACAATGAAGCAGAATGAGACATCTGCACCCAAAGGGGTTACTAAACCATTGTGAGAGAGGGGGGTCATTATTATTCCAAGTGGAAATAGTGTTTATATCCAAATGAGCCACACATGGCACAGCACCAGGTGTGGTATGACATTGTACGATAAGCTCCAGCCAAAGATGTCAGTAATGTATTGCAACTGGTATATCATAGTGGCATGCGATAAGCTTCATAAAAAGGTTGTGGGGACATTGTAGCTTTTTCAATTATGTAAAACGTAATCATAAAAAGCATGTGTAAAAAAATAGTGTATTTGATCTTGAGGAAAATCTATTGTACAGTATGTCTTTAGATACAATGATTAATGTGTATCAGTTCATTAGGCTAACATTCCAATGGGTTACAGGTAGACTCTATAATATTCATAATATACTTGGAAACATACACCTTTCAGGATACGTTTGCATTCTACCCCAGGTTAGGACTCTGTTATGGGAGGACAGTTTAACACTTGTTCTGTCATCTTCTACCCAAATGAGTGAGGGTGGTCCTGGTGGGAGATTAGAGGCTTAAAGAGTACTTGACAGCTTTTATTATACAAATACTGAAAGAAAGAAAGAAAGAAAGAAAGAAAGAAAAGATTAACCACTCTCTTCCCATTCCATTGTCTTGATCCAGATCAGAATGCCTGTATGGCTTCCTTTTCTTAAAAAATAGAAAATCTAGAGCAACAAGTCATACATATAGTTTAAAACTTTATGCTGAACATATGTAGTTTGGTCTCTCACACACATATGTTTTGCACTGGGCAAACATAATTTTCACAGATTCTGTCTTCTATGACTGTTCCAGGTTAATCACTCCCATAAGTATGTTCTCACTTTCTCCATTCATCCTGATCATGCTAGTCAAGCCGTTTGATGGTACGATGTTCTGTCTGCTCTTTCCTTTCCTTAGGGTGTTTGCTTGTAGACCTAAGAGGACAATTACAGGAGTGAGGGCAATCACTTGAGCTGTAAATGTTGGGAGCTGAATGATGAATAGACTTCATCACACTATTCTGCTTCCTTGTACTACACACACACACTCTCTCTCTCTCTCTCTTTTGTAACTTGGTATTGATTAAATTGAATTTGGAAATTTCATCTGATTGCAGCCTAAAGGGTTTGGTTGCTGCGATGATCCACCTACCAAACACACCATCATCTTTTCAGGTATCCAAAATGTCAAGATTTTACCGGCCCCTTGCTGTTCTTATCATAATGGCTTTGTAGCTATTTAGAGAATTTGCTCACTTAAGCAATCTGTGCTCATAAATAAGAGCCAGCAGCATGAAACGGAAACACATTCTTGAGGCTTTTAGAAGAGATAAGAGATTAAACACAAGGCATTTGTCTCTGTTATGGCTTTTGTGTTCTGCTGGGTGGCATTTCATTGTTCTTTATGGGGCAATATTTGTGTTTGTCAAATTAGAAGGCAGCAGTATTGGAAACAGAAATCTTCTGTTTCTCCAAGGAAGGCTGAAGTGGTGCAATCTCAGCAAACCCTCAAGTAAAAGCAGCAGGAAAATCAAT
Organism: Sceloporus undulatus; assembly: GCF_019175285.1. NCBI lineage: Eukaryota > Metazoa > Chordata > Lepidosauria > Squamata > Phrynosomatidae > Sceloporus > Sceloporus undulatus. The sequence goes on along the minus strand of NC_056523.1, from coordinate 119,961,362 downwards.
CAGAGACTTCCTAGATATACCAGCTAGAGCCTTCCACTCCTGAAGCTAGTAATGACAGAAGGTAAAAGAGAGTAATCTTTATTCTACCCATGAGGTACATGTATTGAGAGACACTGTGGATTCTGCAAAGCAACATATCTCTACTTCCTGCATGTTTAAATTGGACCACAGGGTTGCTGCCAGTTGGTGTCAGTAATGATGACTAGCTCTTATTTCAGAAAAAGATTTACTCAGAAAACTTTTTTAAAATAAAAGATTGGCAGAAGATTTGCTGAAAAGCATCCAGTACTGCATATGATTGTTTGCTTTTTATATCATGGAAATGTTCCCTCAGACCATATATTGATGATATCTTGGACAGAGAGTTCCGTATCAATTGTTGGAATGTATGGAGGATCACGTTTCGTCACAGTGGCTACTAGAATACTATGTTTGTCAGTTGTTATCACTTCCATGAGATCTGGAGATATATCATAGCCACCTTTTGCCCATCCTATCTTCTAGGGCCTAGGGTTTGGTCTTACTGTCCATAGACATTCACACTGTCCATACATCAAATTTATCTTGAAAAATACAAATAGCAAGTAAAATGAAATACGAATCTTCAGTGTTTCAGCTCTGTTGGTAGTACTTTAGGAAACAAAGGGATATGCCTCTGAAAGATGGAGAACTCCAAAGGGACTAGGAACAAACAGATGCAACAAGTTAATTTTCCCAGGCTTCTTTTTCTACATAAATGTATTTATATTGTTTTTTATTGCAACTTCCAGAATCCCCACAGCCAACATGGGCAGAGGCATTGTCGTCTAGGAGCTTTGGGAAGTTGTTGTTGCATACAGATGTAATCTTTTAAGAAACGGGGGGAATCCAGTGATATCCTGATTGCTTCTCCCCAGAATGGGCATATATTGTTGAACACTTCTTTCTTTGTAACATATTACAAACCTGCCTCTGAGTTTTTGAAAGGCTTTGTCAGTTTGCATGTGTAAAGTGAACCACTGGCAAAGAAAGGCTCCATTAGTGCATTGCAGGTAGAACTTAAGGCATGTAGATGAGGCATGAGGCAGTCCCATCCAGATTTCTGCCAAACAGACTGGGATGCCATATTCTACAGCTTACTGTAAGGCCATGGATGTGATATGCAGTAGATGTGACTCTTTTCAGGTTTTACAGCTGAAAAGTACAGGAAAAAGTTTTAGAGGGAACAGTTCTCCCACAGGAAAACATTCATTATTATTATCTTCTATGCTAGTTCAGGTTCTTTACAAAAATGAACCAAGAGGAACCCATAGTTTTCCTAACCATACAGCCCTAAAATCTTGGATAATATATTTCTATATTTCCTACATAGACCAGTTATGAAACACATATTTTTAGTGTTAGATATGTATCAGACCTTAGAGTGATAGCTGAATACATTGGCTAAGTGTCCATGGTAGAGTGTTAACCTGTGTTGTTAGTTGTTGTTGTTGTTGTTGTTGTTGTTGTTGTATGCCTTCAAGTAGTTTCTGGCAGCCCTAAGGTTATCATGGGGTTTTCTTGACAAGATTTGTTCAGAAGGTTTTTTGTCTTTACCTTCCTATGTGTTGTATTTAAACATAGGTCTCACCTATATTAGGGTATGGTTTCAGAGTTCCTAGAAAATTTTATGGTGCAGATGTTTTCTGGATAAATTCTGGAAAACTGAGGTGTTACTTTTTTATTTAAAAACCCCAACAACATGGAATTTAGTATATAACTCATGACCCACTATGAGACACCTATGGCAGTGGGGCAGGTTGTCAAGTAAGAGAGCCTTAAGTGTATTGACCTAATCAATGTGGATGTAGTATTCTACCTGGGATACATCTGCACTGCAGAAACAGTTTAGTCTGACATGACAATTTAATTGTCATGGATGAATGTGATAGAATTCTGGGAATTGTAGTTTTGTTAGAGACCTCTGGTGCTACAGCAAACTAAAGTTCCCAGAATTCCATAGCATTGAGCCATGGAAATTAAAGTGGTGTCAAACTGGATTGTTTCTGCTGTGCAGATGCAGCCCTGGATAGTTAGTCGATCACTAATTCTAAACTATATTTTTCTCCTTTCCTCAAGCATACAGAGAGAAAGGAAGAAGGTAATTGTTTACAACCATTTATGTTACAGTGGGACTCTCTGCCTCAATGGTTCTTCCAGCAAGCAGGGTAGGAGAGGTATTAGCCTGCAAGAGGATTGGCTGATGATTGGATTTGTGCCTAGTGCTGTGCCAATTTTTTCCTGAATTCTTGGAATCATTTCTTCTCGTTAAATGTTGCTATATCAGTTTCCTCCTATTAAACATTGTTATTACAAGTTATGTTCTGCTCTCTCCCCAACCCTATTATGCCTATAGTTAGTAAGTACACAAAAATACCTTTCTGAAAGCTTTCATGATACCATGCCTGCCTGAATAATCAACCCTGATTCTCAGAAAAGACCCCTTTGGCTTGCCTGCATGGCCTTGGTGAGTTTGTTTATTTTCCTTGAAAGTAATATTCTAAATGTGTTCATTTGGGGGAAAAGTGTCTATGAAATAGCATTCCAAGTCTAAGGTAGATAGCTGTGAACAAACAGGATGTTATTACATCAAGCAAAGCTTCATATGATATATTTACCATTATAGTGTTACAGTTCGATCTTGCTCATCTTAGCTTAATCTATTGTGTAGTGATAAATCCTTACAGACATAGCATAAGGAATTCTTTAAGTGAGAGATGTTTATGCAAGTATATGTTCCTTAGGGGCATTGCATAGGAGGTATCTAGTACTCCTACCTGGTTCTGTCTCAGCAATAGTAGACTGAATCTCCTGGTTTGGCTCCATCCCACTGGCTATTGGCTGGCTACAGTATTAGGACCACTGGAAGTCTTCCAGTTTTGTGGTGTGGGTTCCCTTCTATGGCCTCGAATGGACCCTGTCAGCCATAAGCTTGAAAGTGGCAGAGTACGTACCAAGGCACCCAATCAGAAGATCAAATAAATAGTTTGAGAGTTGGAAGGGAAGAATTCACACCTCTAAGACAGGAAGGCTAGGTGATTTACAGGCAGGATGTTTTGCACCCAAGCCAGAGAGACACCTTTGACACCCCTCTCTTGAGTGAACTTTCACATACTAATCTGGCTCTTTGATATATCTTTGCCTAAGGCTATTTTTGCCCTATATAAAAACCAAAATTTCATTTGCTTCCTTGGGCTGGCTAGAATTCATGGTGTCTCCATTTCACTTTGGATTCTGACTAATTCCAAATCCCTGTCATCTCCCTCAGCAGTCCCCAAAATAGCCAAGTCCAATACCATGCCATCCAGTTGGACCATCCAGAGTCACCACACTTTAGTAAGTATCATCATTAGTGGAGTCTCTTGTCTATTCCAACGCTCAACCCTTTATTCGTTAGTTCATGTGTATGTGTGTGTTTGTGAGTGTGCTTGTATTGATGCGTGTTTTCCTCTTGAAATAAAAGACAGTCAATGGAAAGAATTCTGCCTCTGTGAATTTCCTATCCCAGCATCTCAGTATATAGGTGGGAAACAATTCCAAAAGGACTGCTTGTAACTCAATCTAAGTACTTGGGCTAATTAAAACTCCCCTAGTTCATTGTCACAACAGGGATGCTCCTGGATGAGTCCAGCTCTTCTTGAGCTCTAGGGAAGAAAGGAGCAACCTTATGCTGCAGGTGAATGGTACTTGAAATAAATCCTTGAAATAAACATGTGCTCAAGGGAAGATGGATTGTGCATATATTCCAAGAGGATCAGGAGGAGGCAGGAGGAATTGAGCTGCACCCAGGAGGTACTGCTGTACAGCCAGTGAAATGGAGAGAAAGGAGCAGCTTTCCCACTCTCTTTATAGTTACAGCATACATAAACTGGCAGAGATTTATCACATTGCCACACTACACTCTTATACTGCCACTAATCCACTTTGACTGCTCTGGCTGCCTCCTGATGCATTCTGGGGTCTGTAGTTCAGTGAGGCCTAAGAGCTCTCTAGCTGAGAATTCTAAATGGCCCTCTTTAATCTGCAAATCCCAGAATGCAACAAGAGGTAGCCAGAGCAATTCAATTAGAATAGCAGTGCCATAAGAGTGTAGTGTAGTAATTCAGTTAATCTCCGCCAGCATTTTTACTAGATCTTTGCTAGAATGAGCATTCCTTCTCTTTCTTTCCTTCATGTAATTAATGTCTGGCACCTAAATCCAGCTCATATAAAAGAGTTACACTATTTCTTGTTTGCCTAAATAGATAAAGCTGCAGTCCTATATGGACTTACCTACAGCAGGAGTAAGCCCCTCAGAACAGTGTGGGACCTATTTCTGAGGACCCATGCAAAGGATTGCACAGCTAGGTTTGCCAGATGAGTTGTAATTACCCAGGCTATTAGATCATAAATATTTCAGAAGTAAGAGGATGTATTTGTAATGCAATTAGTGTTTTAATAGCATAATAAATCCATTACGTAACAAGTTAATTGTATACTACTACATCTCAGGGGAAATGAAAGATGTTAAATGTTCCCAGAAGAGATTTTGCCCCTGACATGATCATGTCACTTTTTGAGATCCAGTTTTGCCCCTTCCCAGAAAAAATTAAAATTAAAAAGAAACGAGATATCAGGTTTTTGGATTAATAAATATAACCAAGTATCTGCATCAATCAATATTTGTGTCCAGATCAAGTGACATAATGACATTATGATTTCTGATTATAAAATTTTCTTCTTGACACATTCTCACCTGCTAGAACAAAATCGTTCTATTTGCTGCTTTTGTCTATTACTTTGTAACCAAGCAAACTGCAGTCGTACAATTAATAATACAGTGGACCTACCACATTAATGGGCTAGCAACCCATGAATTGGATAACCTGTGGATCACCACAGCCCATATTATTAAGTGCCAGCATTTGCATGTGGATGCGTGCATGTTGCTACCCACTGAATAATATGGGGCAGGACCATCCACATTTTTATCCATCTGCAGGGCAGGGCTGGCACTGATCCTGGTGAATCAGAAGAGTCCACTGCTGATGCTTTCATCCATAATATTTGTTTAAAAAAATCAGATGTAGAACTCCTTGGCCAACACACACACAAAAAAAATTAGCTCACTTGCTAATTAGCTTACTTGCTGTTCACCGCTATGATCTTTGGAATAGCGGTATATAAATAAAACAAATTATTATTATTATTATTAGATAAGAACCCTGTTGGATCTGACTAAAGATCAGTCTAGTCCAGCACTCTGTTCTTATAGGCATTGCATGAATGCAAGAGCAGCCTTCTACTTTTGTTTCCCAGTAATTGTTATGCAGACTACCTCTAAAACTGGAGGCAGTATCATGACTAGTAGCCACTGAAAATAATATCCTCAGTGAATTTGTTTAGGCCTGTTACAGACAGGCCAAAATAAAGCTGCTTCAAGTCACTTTGGAGATATGGTATTTCAATGATGCATGCGTCCTAAGAGTCCAAAAGCTGCACCAAAGCTGCACTCCAGTCCTTAGAACTGGCGCATGGCTTTGGTGCGGCTTTTGGCCTCTTAGGATGCATGCATAATTGAAATACCATACCTCGAAAGTGACTCGAAGCAGCTTTATTTTGGCCTGTCTGTAACAGGCCTTAATTTCTTTTTGAAGCTATCCACATTGGTGCCATTATTACATCTTGTAGAAGTAAATTTCAAAATTTCATAGTTTAACTATCGTTTCTGTAAATAAGTATTTCCTTTTTTTCTTGATGGATTTTTCCACTATTCCATGATTATAGCTGTGGGGAGGGATGAGACAAAATTTGGCATTGCCTTCAAATAAGTATTCTGATCTGCCAGTGATTTTTTTCTTCGGTCCTCGAATGACTCTCATTGAGTGAGACAATGAAAATAGTTCACTCCTAGAACTCTTACATTTGCTCTGTTAGCATTCCCTTGTTCATTTTGCATGCTTCCTTTCTTGGACGCCTATGAAGTATTGAACTGAGTCAGCAGTGTAATGTGGCAACCAAGAAAGCCAATGCAATTCTTGGTTGCATCAACAGAAGTATAGTATCTAGATTGAGGGAAGTGATAGTGCCACTATATTCTGCTTTGATCAGGCCTCACCTGGAATACTGCGTCCAGTGGTGGACAACAAAATTCAAAAAGGATATTGAGAAGCTATAATGTGTCCAGGGGAGGGCAACCAAAATGGTGAAAGATCTGGAAACCATGCCCTGTGACGAGGGGCTTAGGGAGCTGGGTATGTTTAGCCTCAGGAAAAGGAGGTTAAGAGGGGATGTGATTATCATGTTTAAATATTTGAAGGGATGTCATATTGATGAGGAAACAGGGTTGTTTTCCACAGCTTTAGAGACTAAGATAAGGAGCAATAGATTCAAACTGCAGGAAAAGAGATTCCTAAATCTCAAGAAGAACTTCATGATGGTCAGAGGTGTTTGATAGTAGAACATACTGCATCAGAGTGTGGTGGAGTCTCCTTCTTTGGAGATTTTTAAATAGGCTGGATGTCCATATGGAAAGAAGGCAGAGTTTGGCCACTCCAACAACAACAATAAGGAAAGATTTGGGTGAGTGTGTGTCACCATCACAGGCCAACTGTTGGGGATGCTTTGATTCTGTGTTCCTGTATGGCAGGGGGCTTGATTTGATGGCCTTTGTGATCTCTTCCAACTCTATGATTCTATGACTGTATGATTCTAACTGCCAGTCTGTATAGAATAGGGTCATCATGTCCTTTGATACCCAACCATGAAATAACGAGACCAGACACGTAAATTGGATGAATAAAGGGCCATTTATTTGACCTATAATCTATTTAAAGCTAAGCACTTGAACTTCAACCTTAACTTCAAACTCTGAGCAAATTGATTAAAGTGAAAAGCCTGGTGCGGGTCCAGCTGAAGCCAGGTGTCAATCCTAGACTTCCTCTTCAGCCTTCCCTTTGGGCACAAACACCGAACCCCAAGGTAAATCCGAAGATTCGGATTGCATCCTCAGTCCAGTCCTAGGAAGGTAAACATAAGGCACTCTCCCCCAAACCCCCACGAATTTGTAAGGTTAAGCAAAACCCCCATGTCTACCCCAAAGGCAGGTTCTCTCACAACTCCATGCCCCTTAACGTGTTAAGCTGATCAAGAGCCTAACCTTTCACCACAAAGGGGTGCCAATGGTACGTACCAAACAGTTCTTTAACCCCATATGGGCCAGTGAAACCTATTTAACAGCCACCCAAGGCCAATCACCAGTCCCGGCACACAGTATGGGGTAGGCAAAAAACCCCGGGAAAAAGGGAAAAAATTACTACCCGGCCCCGAAGTGACCAACAAAGTTCATGCTGCATTTAGGGTGGGAGGGTGGTCTGCTTCATGGAAAAGAGGCAGGATGGGGGGTGCACTGTCCTTATATACTGACTCCGCCTCCCATCACATGCCTCAGTTTAGTCCAATGGACCTTGCTGATATTGAAAATTCTAGTCTCTATCATGGATGGTATCAAAGCCCCACCCTTCCTCAAGGCTCTGCCAATCGTACTGGTGTGAATTGTCTTAGGCAGCAAAATTATTTGAGCCAATTCCAGGACATTTTGTGTGGCAGGGCCCAGTAGTTTTGGACATCCCACTGCTGCTGATGCTGTGTGCTGTGCCTCTGCAGCAGCTGTTACCATCTTAATTCACACCCTAATTGCTCAGAAGCATCCTGGGAAAAGTAACTGTTCTGGATACTTTTCTTTGTTTCTGTTTCTGTTTCAACACTAGGCTGCCTGCCTATCCTTGATACCTGCTGCTACTGTAATCGTGCCATGCATTCTTCTCCCATCAGGTCCACAGGTGTTCATGAACAGCACTCCCTTAAACCTGACACTGATTTAAGCACAGCACTGACACTTACTCTTCCTCCTTTCCTTTCCATGCTTACAGGTGACAAAGCAGGTGGGATTCATTTTGGAGGCTAGTGAGTTACTGAGATTGGGCAGACCAAACCAATCAGAGAGTTGTATAGCTTTCATTCAAGAGATGTATTATGAATAATCAAGGTTGGCATTTCAAGCTGAAGATTTACACATCTGGTGACATCTAATTCAATACCTTATTCTGCACAATCAATGAAAACTATACATACTTGCTTAAATCCCACTGATAGTTGCAACTAGAGTAGAACCATTGATTCTGTGTGATTTATGCAACAGTTGACTCAAGAAATGATTCAGTGGGTCACCTCTGGAATTCTGACCATAGTCTTAAAATGTCATTGAAATAACAATGAAAACCATCCTGAACACACTAGGCATTAAAACAGAAAAGTGAAGAATCCATAAAAGATTCCATTGCCGCAGACCCCCACAGAATAATAATAATAAACAATGAACAACTCATTTATATCCTGCCTTTCTCCTGATAGAGACGCATGATGGCTAACAACATATTTAAAACATTACAAATTAAAAACAAAACAACACATTAATAAAAATATAAATATAAGATTTTAAAACAAAGAGAAATTCAGGACATTAAAAATTATACATTGAAAATATTAAAATTCTTTAAAAGACTATACACAAGTCTTAAAAATAGCATCACACAGCATTAAAAGCCCTACCCTAATCAGTTGGTAAAAGCTTGAAAGACAGAAGGACAGCAAGAATAATATTTATTTATTTATTTATTTATTTATTTATAGCCCGCCCAATCACAAGGAATCCGGGCGGGTTACAGCAATAAAAATATAGAGAATACAATAAAATAAAATACAAAAAATAAATAAAATACAATAAAATAAAAGAGAGTGACGTGAGTTACAGAAATTCACAGTTAGGCCTGATGGAATAGGGCCTGTCTTTTTCACTCCCTCCAAGGTCTGATGATGACAGTTGAGAATGAGGCCATCCACCTTGAATCTCATTTTAGGAGAAAGATGGGATCTAAATCCAAATAATAACAATGGCGGGTTACAGACCGCCCATTTGGGGCGGGCTGCACCCACCCCTTTCCCCAGTGTATCGGGGCCTCAGCTGTCAGAACGGCAGCTGCTGAGGCCCCGATCCGCCACTTTTCAGGCTGCAGGGAAGCGGCAAAATGCCACTTCCCCGCAGCCTGAAAAGGGGTGTCCTTGGGGCTTCAAGCCCCAAGGACACCCCGCGGCGGTGGGGAGAAGGAGAAAGGGCCCCTTTCTCCCTTGCTTCGCTGGGTGCAGCCATCTGAATGCTGCGCCCAGCGACGCAAAGTGGCGACACAAACCAGGAAGGAGCTCCGAAATGGACCTCCTTCCTGGTCTGGAGAAAGGGCGCACTAAGCACCCTGGCGTGGACCGACGACATCGTGTCCGTGCCGCCCCGTATAGAGGTGGCACGGTCGTGACGTTGTCATGGCGGCCCCCATGTGGAAGGGGGGCCGCCATTTTGTACAGACTCAGTCCGTACTAGGGTTAGGGGGGTGCGGAAGCACTGCACCTTCCTAACCCCAGTACGGACTGGCTCTGTACTTTAATGGCGGTGTGTAACCCGCCAATATTTGTCAATATAACAGAAAGATGTCTCTGAAAGATGTCTAAGGAGGGAGCTTCTAAGTCTGGGAGCAGCCACCAGGGCATGTCCCTTGTTCACCCTACACACCACATTCAGCCACATTGGTTGATGGCTTCTATATCAGCAGGCTGAGGAAAGTGCCTACATTTTTAGTATAAATCTTAAAAGGAGATTCTGTATGCAAGGTGCTGAGCCTATTTTGCGGTTACAGTTCAGCACTGTGGACAGTTCCTTTAAAATTCAGCAATTGAAATGCTGAGAGAGGGGTAGCTAAATATACATCTTGAGGAAATGACTATGGCGGTTTACAGACTGCCCATTTGGGGCGGGCTGCACCCACCCCTTTCCCCGATGGATCGGGGCCTCAGCTGCCACAGTGGCAGCCCTGAGGCCCTAATCCGCCACTTTTCCAGGTCGCGGGAAGTGGCAAAAGGCCACTTCCCCATGGCCTGGAAAGGGTTGTCCTTGGGGCTTCAAGCCCCAAGGACACCCCGACACAGCGGGAAAAGGGAGAAAGGGGCTGCTCGGCCCCTTTCTGCTTTGTGTCGCTGGCGCAGCCGTGTAAAGGTTGTGCCAGCGACACAAAACCCAGAAGGAGCTCCAAAATGGAGCTCCTTCCGGTGCTGCGGAAAGGGCGCCACAGGCGCCCTACCACAGCGCCAGGACGTCATGTCCGCGCTGCTCCATTTGGAGGCAGTGCGGCCGTGACGTCCTAATGTCGGCACCCATGTAGAATGGGCACTACAATTTTGTTCGTACACTGTACGTACTAGGGTTGGGGCCTCTGAAAGAGACGCCCCCGGGCAACCCTAGTACGTACAGAGTACGTACTAGGGTGCCCATCTGTAAAGGGCCGTTATTACACAACCATGGGTCTTTACTGTTTTAAAAGCCAAAACATTCAGAGACATCTTTCTGTTATATTGACAGATGTTGTTATTATTTGGATTTAGATCCTATCTTTCTCCTAAAATGAGATTCAAGGTGGATTCAGTTTTAGGAGGAACCAATGAAAAAAGAAAATCCTGAGATAGAGAAGCCATAGACTGGATAGGAGAGAGAGAATGTGGTGTTGTTGTTTGAACATTGGGCTATGACTCTGAAGAAAAGAGTTCAGATCCTTCTTCAGCCATGGAAACACACTGGGTGACCTTGAGCAAGTCACACTCTCTCTGCCTCAGAGGAAGGCAAGAGTAAACAATAAAACATGACAAATGAAAAACAAAACAAAACATTAGTAAAAATATAAATATAAGATTTTAAAACAAAGAACAATTCAGGACATTAAACATTATACATTGAAAATATTAAAATTCTTTAAAAGACTATACACAAGCCTTAAATAACCATAACTGCCCTCCATAACTGCCATCTGCCGGCCTGAGAGGGAGTTTACCAGGCAGGTCCAGCTCCATCAGGGCTAGCCTGAAGGAAGGAGACTCCGCCCTCCATAACTGCCATCCGCCGGCCTGAGAGGGAGTTCACCAGGCAGGTCAGCTCCTCAGGGACAGCTGAAGGAAGGAGACTCCGACCTCGTAACTGGCCGGCCTGAGAGGGAGTTCACCAGGCAGGTCCAGCTCCATCAGGGCCAGCCTGAAGGAAGGAGACTCCGCCCTCCATAACTGCCATCTGCCGGCCTGAGAGGGAGTTCACCAGGCAGGTCCAGCTCCATCAGGGCTAGCCTGGAAGAAGGAAGAGCCCTCCCTCCAATCCATCTGCCTTGGTCCAGGCCTCAGAGGGAGAGAAGAGCCATTGGACCTCATCCCCTTTAACTCCATCATTCCTTTCTCCTTTTGTTTCGTGTCTTTTAGATTGTAAGCCTGAGGGCAGGGAACTGTCTGATTAAAAATAATAATTGTAAGCTGCTCTGAGAGCCATTAGGGCTGAAGAGCGGGGTATAAATACCTAAATAAATAAATAAATAAATAAATAAATACCCTCTGAACAACTCTAGCTAAGAAACCCCATGATAAGGTCACATTAGGGTCACTATAATTCAGATGTGACACAGCAGCAACAGCAGCAAAGACTGGATATGCCTTTAAAGTTACCTTTGAAGAATGTTCCAAAACTTCAGCTTATATAAAATGCCTTAGTGATCATCCTAATAGGAAATAGCTGTAGGGAAGATCCCCATGCTCTATCTTTTTTATTGACCTAGTTTATTTCAGAGATGCTATCTATTTTCATCATCGTAATATTAATTTATTGATTACATTTTTGCCTTTCCTCCAGAGAGTTGAAGGTAATGAGCATAAGTTCTCCTTCCACCATCTTGTCTTCACAACCAGAGTGTGGAAAAGTTGCTCTTTTGACTTAACTCCCAGAATACGCCAGCCATCGTGGTCAAAAAAGTCAAATAATTGTCAAGTTACTTAAGTACAGCCTTTTGTATTGGTGCTGCAACAATTCTGAAATTGAGGGGGGCCTTTCAAGCCTTCTAATTCATTCCCATTCTCAGTACAGGAGTTCCAGTACAATAAATCAAAAGCTTGAGTATCCAGTGTAGCTTATTTTTGACTAAAGACCTCCAGTGAGGGAAAGTCCAATGCCCAGGTAATGGTTTCCATTGTCCAACTGCCTTATCTGTTAAGAGCATTCTCTTGATGTTCATTTGAAATCTACCCATTTGAAACTACCCATTAGATCTGCCGATTATACGTGTGCTGTGCTACCCTTTGGGACAAGCGAGAATAAGTCCTGGCTTCAGAGTACTCAGGGGCAGAAGAGAGCAAGTGCCAAAATGTGGTTAGGGCAATTATCCCTAGAGTTGCCTATTAGAGAGAAGTGTGTCTTATTTCATTCTCATTCAAATAACTGACAAGTGTTATCTGCCATAGATCAAAGGCATCTGCAATTGAATAAAGTTTCCATTAACTTTATGGGTGGATCCAGAATATTGAATTCAGCTGGAGAGGAGACAAAAGAAAATTGCTCTGAGTGTTTCCTTGGAAGCACCTTCGCTATTGTCGCACTAGGTGGTTTTTCGGGTGAATCTCAGCAAGCAATTTTTAAATTAAAATCAATGAATCATATTTTTTGCCAATATGCTGTACTATCATTTCATTTTAGTGTGTTTTTATGAAAACAAATTAAATTTGAGGAGAGAATTTCCACAAATGATTACATCTGAAATGTTCACTGTGGTTCTGGCTTTTCTAAGGATAAAATTTTGAAAAAGTGGGGAAATAAATCAATCGTGTTTTAGGATTCTGCTTTTGTCTCTGTATCCCTTATATTTGTTTGACACCCTGCAAAAGGCATAATAAGAATATCTTTCAAGAAACAAAGAATCCATGTGCGGTGATGCTATTTTTGAGAATGATGGAGAGGAAGATAACATTTCAATGACAAAAAGAAAATAATATCAAATATCAGCTGGCTTCTCTTTTGGAACCTCCATATCCACAAATGTATAAATACAATTTTCATACATTATGTTTCCATTGTCAGACATAGAGAGTGAGCAAGCAACATGAATGAGAAGATAATCATTTGTGAAATGAGGTGTCTCTTTTCAACTGTTAATAAAAATAGATAGGATCAAATAAAGAATGAATATATCAGAGAAATGGCTGGTATTAAATTAGTATTAGGGCAGATAGACAAGCAGACTTTTCTCTACTATAATTGCTTTCAAAGGAAATGAGGTGTGGATGGTGTGGCAGAAACATATAATGAGAAGCAATATGCAAAAGCCTTACAGAAGCTTCCTGTTCACTCAAAGAAAAATATTTTGTGTTAAATGTATAAAAGGGGGCCTATTACACACAGACAAACTAAATCACAGTATTTGAATTTAAAGTTATTTTAGTGCCTTTGACTATAACCAATACTCACCTTGATTGTTGTTTCTGGAACAACAGCCCTGGTTGTATGTGTATTTACTTGTGGTCAGTCCCATCAATTGCAGTGGAATATATTTCAGACACATAATAATGGAGCCTTAGATCCAGCTTTGCACCTATCATCTGTTGTCTGTTTCCTAATATAAGGCTTTGTCTTTACCCTCATCTCCAATCAAGTGGCTAATGGCTAAAACCTAAAGCAATAATAATAATAATAATAATAATAATAATAATAATAATAAATCAGCTGGTAGATATAAAGTTTCTTACAAGGCTGCATTGTTGAACCTAGTGGGATTGACCCCAGACAAACATGTATACATTTAAGTTTGTACAAGCTTTTTTTCCAGGCAAAGTAGAGTTTAGTTTGGATCCGTACTCATTTAGACTAGCAATTTGGATTTGACCTCCGCCTGTTGCTAGATCCAGAATTGCTAATCCCTTCAACCTAAATCTATTCATACCAATTTGCCCTAACCACCTTGCACCTGATTCTTCATTCTTCATGACGAAATCTCTGCTGAGGCCTTCAACCTTCTTTCAGTCATTTTCTCCAGAAAATATGAAGCAGTGGTCCAGATGATAATGTTTCTGTGTGCAGGTAGACAGACAGATCAACAGACAGGGAGAAGGAGGTTAAATCCAATGTTATGTAAGCTGATATCCACAAGCATGATAGGTGTTTTGTCCCCTCCTGCCTGCAACTCTCTTTGCAATCTGAAATCATGATCTAGAGGATTTGCCAGCCTTATAGAGCAGGTTTTGAGGCCATGTAGTGAATTTCAGTAGGAGATGACCCATTTCTAGCTGTGCTGTTGGATCCTGTCTGTTTGCTAACATACACATGCAAATACAGGCATGTCTCTCTGCAGACAGATATGTAGATATGAAGAAACTAAGTGTTCAACAAAACTACCCTTCTAAAAACCAGCCCTTTCAATACTTAAAAGCCAAAATTGAAATAAAATTTACTCTTTGCTCTCAGCAAGAACTAATGCTTATCAAATGCCCTGGTCAAACACAATAAAATCATACTGGGTAAGGAAATTGCTTTTGTAATTGATTTACTACTTTTCATAGAAAAGGCATTTCAATATCATTTTCATTAAATTGTTCATCTACAACAAAGAAATCCTGCCTTTTGGTGTTTAAAGGCTAGATACCTTGGTTTCCTTGAAAAAAGCAAGGAATGATAGAGGCTTGGGGGAAGAAATGTCATTTTGTGAGGACAAAACAAGGTCTATTTTATCCCCCCAATACTGACATGTTGAATCTTTGACATTATTTTGAATTTACTTCCTTATGAAGAGGGAAGAGGGAAAGGCTTTGCACGACTGCAACTATATCAGAGCCAGTTCTCTGCCCCCCACCATACAGACATCCATATAAAATAAGCAGTTCAGAGCTTGAGAAATATTTTGAAAAGGGTTTTTTTAAACAGAGCAAAGCAAAACACACTAGAGATCCCAGAATCTGGGACTCAGAGTTTGTATACATTCTGTCAACTTTCTCAGGCACTGTCATCCATGTAAGAAAGACATGGTTAGTCAGAACTATCGATTCCACTTTCTCCTGCTTTCAAATTTTAGAAATTTGGATACAAAGCAAACAAATTCATATTCATTCCTAATCAGAATACCACATACTATATACTCCTAGACCTTCTGCATCCCACTCTGTCTTGTAGCATCTAAAGGTTCACAGTTTCTTCATTCCACAATAGGATGTTACTGACAAATTTCATTCTTATCTGAGATGGGGTGGTGCAACTACCCAAAGATTTCACTATTTCCATGAAGCAACAGCCCCCAACAAAATAAAGGGAGAATGCCAAGCCTCCTTTCAGTGTATATCATAATCTGCAATACAAAACTGTTGGATTGCAAAACAGGCACTGGGGGGAGCCAAGGTGATACTTTTCCTTATTTTCCTATAGAATTTTATTTGAATTCAACATAAAGATAAAATACAGTGAAGAGCACATATAATAATGCAATAAGATCATCAAAGAAACCAAGAAACTCAATGATTAGAATTTTTCCTATAAGATGAGTTTGCTTTATGGTACAACTAGAATAAAACAGCCTGGAGAAACATTTGATATACAGGTTATGTTGCATGTACTCAGAGAGACACACACTTCTTTCTCTGTGTAGTTTTTTGTGTATAAATACTACAATATCTGTACTTTATAGAAATTTGGGCTTTCACTTGAGGGACGTCCATACAGAAATCAGGCAGAAATCACAGTGCCCTAATATATTTTTCTTAAAAATGCAAGCCTCCTTCCTCGATACACTGATTGAGTTTATATACAATCATAATGTCCCATAAAGCAATCCAACACTATTTATCTTGCTTTGGACACTTGTAGTTTCAGGCTATCTGTGGATTTATGGCTGTGTACAGTTGCTTAAGATTCTTATGGAGGAATCCAAGGTCATTTAGTTCAAAATGACAAAGATACATAGCTTTAGAAGTTTCCAGTCTTGTGGAGATATTCATGATGGCAATCAGTAGGCATACACCACAACTCTAGTACTGTTGAATTTTCCCTCCAATGCTGAATAAGAACCATTTGGGCCAGACTTCTTCAGTACTATAGACTATAGTTTGTATGAGGTGAAGCCTTGAAAAAGTGATGTCCCATCTACTGAGCACTTGGCATCCTTATTATTTTACATTGGAATTTGATAAAAAGCTGCTCTATGGATCACCTTCATTCAAAGACTCACCTAAATTACTCTCCCATATCCATATATGGATTGACATCTTTCCATCAACGACACTAAATGGCTTCTATGGCGATTATCACATGGGAAATCAGCTGTGGCTTACACATAGGTTGCTATTGTCCCTGCCAGATCTTATTGCACTGGTCCATGCCCAGGTCTTTGTATACTCAGAAGATCCGTTCTCCCTTTCCATGGATACCAAAATCTGCAGATGTTCAAGTTCCATTGTTCCCAATAGTGGCACATGCACATGGCTGCACCATTACTAGGGATAGCCCCTGTTGTCTTGTAGTGGAGTGTGCATATAGCCACACCACCATTGGGACAATGGAACATAATGGCAGCACCGCCATGTGTATGCACCACCGTAGGATGAAGGGGGTGGTCCCTAATGGCAGCATGGTCATGTGCACACGCTGTCATTGGGGACAATGCAGGGACAATGTGGGCTTCCTGTCCTTGGATGCTTGAATCCACAGATGGCAAGTCTGCAAATACTGAGGGCTGACTGTATTTCAATGTTTTCACTGCCTACTTTAAAGTTATATAAATCATTTGTGGTCATTATTTTAGTTTTCTTAATGTTCAACTGTAACTCTGCTTTTGCATTTTCTTCCTTTTATTTTGTTGAATAGTTGTTCCAATCTCTGCTATTTTCTGCTAGCAGTAAGAAACAGTGACAGCCATAGGGTTGGATTCAGCCGGTGCAGGGAGAAGGCAGTGGGGGGTGGACTGCTGCATCCGGTGTAGTTTCTACCCCCACAGCCTCCTAGTGATGCTGCTGCATCTGCATATTTTAAACTGTTTATATTATTTCCTCCAATTCTCAAGCCCCCTATCTCCAGGTCTAATCCAGCCCTATGTATGGTACGTTCAGCATACTAGTAGAACAGATAGGGTGATAAAATGCATCTTTGTATGACTCCCTTTCCAAGTGAAAACCATTCTATCTTCTCCCAAGGAATTTACTAGGCAGCAAGCAAATTACCCCATGCATCAGAACAACAACAGAATCATCACAGATATATGTGATATATTTCTTCCAAGACTAATCCTTCTCTTCCTCAGGTCCTCCTCTCTCAATTTATCCAGCAGAGGAGGGGAGGGGGGAGAGGGAGAGAAACAGAGACCCCACTCAAAACTATTTATGTTCTCACTTCATGAATTTTAAATTCTGGAATGGATGAAAAGTGAATCTGAGACCCATGAATAGTCTATTGTTTATATTGGTTTCCGGGCAAGGTACAAGGTGTTGGTGATTACCTTCAAAGCCCTACATGGCTTGGGTCCAGAATACTTAAGAGATCGCCTACTTCCATACTGTCCAACTCTAAGGTCCTCGGGGAAGAATCTACTTCAGCCAATAAAATCTAGGCTAACTCCAGTCACCCAGAGGGCCTTTTCCATCAGAGCTCCGAAGCTATGGAATGACCTGCCGAAGGAGATCCGTGACATTTCCACTCTTACAGCCTTAAAGAAGGCTCTTAAGACGGATCCCTTCCGGCAGGCCTTCCCTACCTAGTTCTACTCCCCATTTACTGTGACTTATGTCACTGTGTCCACCAATTCTTCTCTTAAATTTAATGAGAAGAATTAAATTAAAATTAATTAAAATAAAATCCTTGCCTCAAGAAGAAGAGCCCTCCCTCCATGACATCATCATCAGACCTGGGAGGCAATGAAAAAGAGAGGCCCAACTTCCATCAGGCCTAACTGTGAATGTACTCACTTCGCTCTCTTTAATTTTATTGTATTGTATTTTATTTTATTATCTTTATTTTTACTGTTGTAACCCGCCTGGATTCCTTGTGATTGGGCGGGCTATTAATAATAATAATAATAATAATAATAATAATAATAATAATAATA
This sequence comes from Sceloporus undulatus, assembly GCF_019175285.1. Taxonomy (NCBI): domain Eukaryota; kingdom Metazoa; phylum Chordata; class Lepidosauria; order Squamata; family Phrynosomatidae; genus Sceloporus; species Sceloporus undulatus. Next base: position 119,943,378 of record NC_056523.1, on the reverse strand, counting down.
ATTGGATGAGCATAGCAAGTTGTTTTCTCACCTTCAAATTAGCTCCCACAGGCGCGTTACAGACTGCCCAAAAAAGGGCGGCCTCTCACCGCTGCCGGTTGCTGCATCCGGGAACCGCAGCAGCAAAATCGCGCGGTTCCCGGGCGCAGCAACAAAGAAGCACCAAAATGGCGCTTCTTCCTGCGCCCCGGAAGAGGCTCCTCAAGGTGCAAGGCCAACACTCGCGGCGCCATTTCTGGTGCGCGATGTCTGGACACTGTGCATGCACGACGTCAAAATGGCGGCGCCCATCTGTATGCGGAGGTGGCGCCATTTTGATGTAGTCGTTACGCGCGAGGGGCAAGACGCGTCAGGAAACGCCGCCCCTCACGTGTAACGACGGCGCCCCATAGGGCCCGTCCAGAACATGCCACAGTTTCTTACACAGAATCATTTTGGTCTGCCCCCAACTTTTCTCCATTAGTCTTGACTATTTTAATTCATTGTTGACTAGTATAGCCTATGAGAGATCCCAGTGAAGAGGCCAAACAAATTAATTCCCCTGCCCAATTTCTCCAATATGTTAAGATAGTTTTGGATTTTTAATATAGTTGAAATGTTTTATAGAAGCTGGAGTGAAGCAGCAGTTCTCAAAATTTGGCTCTCCAGGTGTTTTGGACTTCAGCTCTCAGAAACTAGACAACTTGTCCATTGGGTGGGAATTCTGGGAGCTGAAGTCCAAAACACCAGGAGGCCCAAAGCATAAGAACCTCTTACCGTCTTGACTTCACTTTTCTGAGTCTCTAAAAGAAGCCATACACTGGTCTATTTATTATGTTTAATTTATACCAATTGCCACAAGTGAAAATTATGGAAAGTAAAGTCTGCAGTGGCTCAGTAGTTAAGACACTGACTCTGTTGATTACAAGATTGGTAGGTCGGCAGTTTGAGACCCAAGAGCCTCATGACAGAGTGAGCTCCCATCACTAGTCCCAGCTTCTGCCAACCTCTATTTACATGTAAAAGTGCAAGTAGATAAATAGGTACCATTTCAGAGGGAAGGTAACAGCTTTCTGTGCAATTGGCCACATGATCACAGTCATCTTTGACAATGCTGGCTCTTTGGCTTTGTAATGGAGATGAGCACCACACTCTATAGTTGAACACAACTTGACAGCCTTGTCAAAGGGGAAACCTTTATCTTTAGAGACATGTTAGCTTCTCTGAAACCACATGCTGATTTTCCTGTGCAATAGCTGGCTGTGAAATTCTGGAATTATATGATGACATAGCCCATAAATCATTTCTGTAATTTTGCTGTATTTTGTAGTGAAAGACATAGAGGAATGGTTTGGAACAACAACAATGACAAAAAGGAAGAATCAGCATTTAGACTGTCACTATTTGGCCTATTCAGAATAAATGTATTTTCCCCACAGCTTTTCAATCATGGGTGAATTGAATTGATAAGGATTTCCAATTAAGGGACATTACTTATACAGCAGGACCTTGTTATCCACTGGAGTTTGGTTCCAGGATCCCCCATGGATAACAAAATCCGTGGTTGCTCAAGTCCCATTAAATATAATGGCACATCAAAGTTGTGCCCCCTATATCAAATGACAAAAGCAAGGTTTGATTTTTGGAATTTATATGTTTTTGGAATATTTTCAAGCTGTGGATGTTTGAATCCATGGACAAAAAATCCATGGCTAGGGAGGGCATATTGTATTCTTTGGATGTATCAATGCTGAATATGTTACCCTATCCATATTTAATGGAATACCAGATTTCTTTGTTTAAGCTTCCCCCTCTGAAAGTAAAGTTTATGCTCAACAGTATTTAATATTGAGGACAGAAATTATACCTCATGGTATCTTGTTAATCAGTTACAATGTTGTAACTTATTTTTATTATTTAATATTTATTTGCTTTTCAACATATATTGTATAACACCTATAGACAAACAAATTTACATTTACAAAACTACACATAAGACATCCTTATACCTATTTTATAAAAATTCTATTTGGAACACCTCTCATATTTGTTATATTTAAATAAATGTTTCATCTTGATTTCTGCTTACTTTGCAATATCTTTTTTTCCTTTAGCTCTATAAGTAGACTTGACTTGCTTATATTCTCTAGGCCTTCTTTTGCTGTTTCCTTAAGTAAACAACTATTATTACCAATATATATTATCTGATATTATTAATCGACTTCTATAATCTGCCCATACCTTACGCACTTTTCATTTGTGCCTTATATTTTTCTAGCATTTATCTAACATATAATTCTTTACTTCCTTATTATCACATCTTTCCACTGATTTTCTATACAGTCATAAAATACATTCCAATCTTTTAAACACTGTTTTCAAGCTTTCCTCTCATCTAGCACATCACAATGTTGTAACTTATGACTGTTTAATTGTTTCCTATTTGAGTTTAAAATCATGGTATCGTTGCTACAATTGTAAATACTACTACTACTACTACTAATAATAATAAAACTTTATTTATATCCCACCTCTCTGACAATGATAGTCGAGACAGCTTACAAGTTAAAAATTACATATAGTTCCATATCCCACTATCCCACCCTCCCCTAAAAAATCAATTAAACAATTAGTAATTTAAAATCATACATTAAAATAACAAATCAAGCAAATAGGCTATAGTGTAATTCAGATGGGTGGCAATTTCAGATTGGTGGCTGGGTTTTCTATTCAGGAAAGACCTGCTGGAAGGGATCCATCTTGACAGCTTTTTTGAAGCTGTCTAAGCTGGTAATATGACGGATCTCCTCCGGCAGGCTGTTCCATAATCTGAGAGAGGTTGCCGAAAAGATCCTTTGGGTGGTTGTAGTCAGCCTAGTTTTTATAGGCTGCAATAAATTCCTCCCAGAGGACCTGAGTGTGTGGGGTGGATTGTACGGAAGGAGGTGGTCCTGAAGATAGGTTGGACTGAAATCATTTAGGGCTTTAAAGGTCATGACCAACACCTTGTACTGCACCCAGAAACCAATGGGCAGCTAGTGAAGCGATTTTAAGATAGGTGTTATATTATCGCTTCTGGATTTGCCAGTAACCAACCTGGCTGCCATGTTCTGAACTAATTGAAGTTTCCTAACTAAGCACAAGGGTAGCCCCACATAGAGTGTGTTGCAGAAATTGAGTTGTGAGGTTACTAGTGCATGTACCACAATTTCTAGGTCCCCGACTTCCAGGAAAGGATGCAGCTGAAGTATCAGCTGAAGCTGATAACAAGCACTCCTGATCGTTGCATTTACCTGATTTGTCATGTGGAGCGACAAGTCTAGGAATACCCCCAGACTGCAAACACAGTCCTTTGTGGAGAGTGTGACCCCATCTAGGACTGGTGGTTGTATTACATTACCTGGATTAGGGGCCCCTACTGTGAGTACCTCTGTTTTGTCTGGATTCAGGTTTAGTCTGTTTTTCATCATCCAGTCGATTACCACTTTAAAACATTCATTGAGAGGGTAGATGCCATCAGTAGTCAAAGCTGTAGTCGGAGACATGGAGAAATATATCTGGATGTCATCAGCCTACTGATAACACCTCGCCCCATGTCTCTGGATGCTCTCTCCCAGTGGTTTCACACACACACACATCGAATAGTATCCAAGACAGGATGGTGCCTTGAAGGATGCCACCATTAAGCTCCTTTTTTGCAGAGCGACTGTCCCCGAGCATCACCCTCTGGAATCTGCCCAAGAGGAAGGAACGGAACCATTGCAATGCAGTGCCTCCAATTCCTAACTCTCTCAGGCATTCCAAGAGGATGTCATGATCGATTGTGTCAAAAGCCACTGAGAGGTCTAATAGCACTAACAGACAAAGGTCATCAGCTAAGGCAACCATGGCAGTCTCAACTCCATATTCTGTCCTGAAGCTGGCTTGAAATGGATCTAGATAATCAGTTTCATCCAAGACAACCTGGAGCTGAAAGGCAACAGCCCTCTTGATCACTTTGCTTAAAAATGGTAGATGGGATACTGGTCTATAGCTGTTGCCTCTGAAATCCACCTTAAAAGTCATTCAGGCATCCTTGGTGATGAAATTCTGTGTGCTGCAGGATAATGTGACCACATGTGTCAGTAAATAACCACATGAGGAAGAGAAGTATCTCTTCATTGGACCACTTGCTAATGGGAGGGGGTTAGTCATCCTGAAGTGCCCATCTGGTCAGCATCTCAGAGACCCATTTTCCAGAGTTAACGACAGGGTTTCATGGTTAGTTTCAGGTGCTGGATCAGGAGATGGACTGTAGCTAAGCCTCTGATGCAGGATCTCAACTAATGTTTCTTTGATGGGTATTGGATGGTACAAATGAAAGTATCAGTGGATTTACTGTAAATTCCTGTGACTATCTTGTTTTGCTTCATGCCAAGAACAAAATGCAGGAAAGGAAACTGTGAATTTTCAATCATATTATTGGATTAGAATTTGATTATGAAATGGCTATAGTTTATATAAATTATTCACACCCACACATACACACACACACTAAATTAGCAGTCTATAGAAGCCAAGAACTTCCATTAAAATAAATCTGCTTTAAATATAATGCAGCATTATAGAGCCCTGAACTGACATTTAAAAAACTTGCTGGTACAAATGACACTGTTCATATTACCAAAAATTAATTATCCAAATCTCACTCTCTTTTATGTATTATAATTCATGGATGAAATTCATAATTGAATAATGTGTAGAAGTCACCTAGAGGTACTAAAGCAATTCTCTCTTATAATTGCCTGGCTAAATAAGAATGACACTAACTTTAGTGTTTTCTTTCTGATTAGGGCTGCTATAGGCTTGTATTCCATTCAATGTAATATAAATCAATAAAGAATAATTTTCCAGGTGGTAAATCAATTGTCAGTTCACAGACCCTAATACCTCTATGCAGGATTTATCAAAAAATGAATGGCAGTCTTGTTAGCAGAAGTACAACATGCTTTATGGGGGCATAATTGTGTAAAACTCAAACAATTACATTCACTGCAGAATTTAGTGATCAAATGAATTAACCCTTCATTTGTCATTTATAAGCAAGATGTTATGAGCCTCTGGACTGAGGGGAAATACTCTGAAAGATCAATGGATGCTTTGCAGTGTGAAATGCTGCCTGAGCCAGCAGTTTAAGCTGACCCAGTTTCTTGTGCCAATGCATTGCTAGGCACAAATGCCATTGCATCAGATGCCGCTATCCCTGAATGTGCAGGGGATCAGGGGTGTAATTAGGGGTGTGCAGGGGATATGGACCATACCAAATGACACCCTAAGGGGGAGTGACATCACTGATCCCCAAATGTTTGTAGAAATGGGCTATGGTGTTCACCTGGAGCTCAGCAGAAGAGAAGGAAGGAGTGCATGAGGCTCTGTGGGTGATGAAAGGAAATGCCTCTGGGTTTTTAATTTTTTTTTTACTCTTTTAAAAATTTTTTTTAAATGATACAACAACCAGCATAGAGACTGAGGACCACAGTGTCTCTGCTGTAGGAAAGAAGAGGCTGCTGTGTTTGCTGCTGCTTTGGACCTCTGCTCCCCTCAGTGCTCTGGGCTTTTGGCAGGACTGAAGCCCTGACTCAGCAGGCACTGCTCTTTATACTGTACTTTACTCCTGTATTGGGTATAGGGGGCAAAGGCTTATCCTTCTGCTGGACAGAGACAAGATACCTGCATTGACCATCCTGGCTTTTATCATCTGTCTGTCTGTGTTTTAATAGTTACTGTCCTGTTATCCTAAAGGAAGGATGTGTTTTCCTGAGGAGGGAGGGGGTGTACAGATTCAGGGAGTAGCAATTGGAGTCATTCAGGGCAGAGGGAGATACAGAGGGAGGGAACAACTAAAATATCAAGGAAGAGGGGACCATAAGAGAGTGCTTGTTTTCCACAAATTGTCTCCTACCTCAAACAGCTTGGATAGCCTTGGTGACCCAATGGGTTGAAAATGCTGCTGCTGAATGTCAGGTTAGTGAATGGCAAAACAGCTGCCATTTAGGACTTGATCCTGGAAGAACAAGCTGACTTGGCATGTATTACAGATACCTGGTTGGATGAAGTTGGGATGGGTGGATTAATTTCTCCCAGCTTTGCCCACCAGGATTCTCTGTGCAGCAGGCAAGACCTGGGAGGTGGGTAGGTGGAGTTGCATTGGTCTATTGAGATTCCCTCCCCCCCCCCTGACCCCCTCACACAGTCCACAAGTTTTTAGTGAGTAGCTGTGACAGAATGGGATTCTGTTGGTGTACTGCTCACCGCTCTGTTCAACAGTCTCCATTCCTGAGCTAGCCAGGGTGGTCTTAGGGTTGGTGTTGGTGTGTCCTCAGCTAGTAGGGCTAGAGGACTTCAATATCCAAGCTGAGATTGCCCTTTCAGGGGTGGCTCAGCACTTCATAGCCTCCATGACAATCATGGGTCTATTCCAAGTGGTAACTGGCCCTATTCATGATGCTGGACACACTCTGGACCTTGTTTTCTGTGTTGGGTGGAGTGATGATGATCCTGGTGTAGAGGAACTCTCCACAGTTCCATTGTCATGACAGATCATTATCTGGTCAGGTTTAGACTCACTGGGAATTGCAGGGGTGGGGGCTCGATTAGGCTTGTCTGCCCCAGAAGTCTGATGGATCCGGATGGATTCCTGAGGGCCCTTGGGGAGTTTTCTGTCACCTCAGCAGGTGATTATGTTGAAGCTCTTGCTGACCTTTGGAATGGGTAAATGGCCAGGGCAGTGGACATGATCACTCCTGAGCATCCCCTCTTATGGGGTGGAGCCAAACCAGTCCCCTGGTTGTCTAGGGAGTTGTTGGTGATGAAGTGAGTGAGAGAGACAGAGACTAGAGCAATGTTGGTGGAAGACTCAGAGTGAATTTGACTGAACACAGGTTAGAGCCTCTTTGAAGGCCTACTCAGTGGCAGTGTGGGCAGCAAATAAATTAGTTTTTGCTGCTAGCATTACATCTGCTGGGAGCAGTCTAGCAGAGCTGTTGTGGGTGGTCATTACACACTCACCTGCTAGAAGAGAATGTAGACCACTTGGCAGCCAGCTGTGAAGTATTTGCACAGCATTTGCATCAGGAAAACTGTAGGTGGTGTTGAGGTAAAACATGCCAATCCAACAAAGGTAAAATATTTTTCTTCTTCTTAAATTTGGAGTGGATTGGCATGTTTTAACTCACCACCACCTAAAGTTTGCCTAATGCAAAACCATGGAGGCTTCTTGAGAAATCCAGTGTCTTCAGACTACAAAGGGGCCTGGGGCCTCACAAGGATGGAGACATACTGGATTGCAAAGGAAGTGTCTTTGTTGAGATGCAAATGGATGTTGGATTTCCTGGACTTTGAGAATCTCCCAGTTGCCACATGGCCAGTAGGAGAAGGGGCCAGCCTCCATACCATCTTAACTAAGAACAGAAACAACAAAATGCAGGCCTATGAATAACATCTTCATTTTTTTTCCTCCTGTTTGGTTTGAAACACCTTGCCTGATGAAGAAACTGGTGAAGCTTTGAAAGCCTGCAACATGTATATTGAGCATTTTGGTTGGCCAATAAAGATATCACTATTTGGTGGATTTTTGATTAAGTTTAGTGGGACATGCTCTAAGCTAGGTGTACTCAAATACCGGGAATAAAAGGCCCAAGCAACAGCAGTTAAATCCTTGGATGATCTCCTCCTTCTCCCTCCCTCCTTTCCTCCCTATAAGAGCTTGGAAAGTTAGCCTTAAGAACAATGAATCTTTGTGAAGGGTGGGATATAAATAAAGGTAATAATGGATGACGATGGTGATTGCTGATGACATGGTTAAACTCTCTATAACTGGACATGTAATAAGCTTTAGTGCGATTCTTGTCCTACCATTGCTCATGATTATATTCATTCATCTTAAAAATAACTTCCCAGGTATTCTTCACATGATGGCATTGACCAAAATTGTCTGGAACTGAAATGCTCTAAGTCTGAAGGCTTACTGGAGCATTTTAATTTTTATTGCTACTGTACTTCCTCCTCTACCAGATCTAATCACTATTGTTTAAGCAGTAACCCAGCTATTTCATGTCTATAGCTGACAAAAGAACCGAGAAGAGGAGAGCATACTGTCAAAACTTGCTGTCATGGTGAATACATAGGGCGTGAAATTGAGGTAATAACTGGAATATCTGCAGCATCTGTTCAAAGGTTTTTGACAATTTTGGCCAGGCAGGGTCCTCCCAACTTTGGCTGAGTGATGGTATTTAATATATGTCAAAACATCTTTGTCTTTCCTCTGCACGTATGATATAGTGTCAGATGCCTTTGCACTGATGTGAAAAAGCTTTCAAATTGTTAGGGAGGATTTAATGTTGACAGTTCAGTCACAGGAGGGATGTCAGGGACAATAGTACTCAGGGGACATGCATGGGTGACAGAATGTTTAACTTGGCCCTGTTACACAAAAAGGTCAAGGAAGATAAAGGAGGGAGATTCTTGCATGAGATTATGAGAGCTACAGCCATTTTAATAGGAATAGTTGTATAGAATTGTTAATTCCTTGCTTATGGCAGTTTTGGACTACCCCTACTATTAGGGGGAGGGTTCAGCAGTGGAAGCCTTTCAGTTGTTTCTCCTGAATTCGCCAGTTCTTCCATCTTTGTAGGACAGAGATGTGTGTGTGACCAACCAGTTCTGCCTTCCCTAATCTTAGTCCAAAACACGCTGCATTAATAATGTAGTTTGAGACCACTTTAACTGCCCTGGGTCAGTGCGAGGGAATTCTGGGAACTCTAGTTTTGTGAGACATTTATCCTCTGTTAGAGAGCTTGATGCCACAATAAATTACAATTCCCAGGATTCCCTGGTACTTAGCTAGGTCAGTTAAAGCAGTCTCAAACTGGATTATTTCTGCAATGTGTTTTGGATCCCAGTCTGTTGCCACATGTGGGTTGGAAGGTAAAGCTGACCTTCCATATCCATGGATTATGCATCCACAAATTCATTCGTCTATGGTTTGAAAATATTAAAAATAATAATCCAAAAAGCAAAACCTTGATTTTGCCAGTAAAACCTCAACCTTCTACTATGCAATTGTATATAATGAAACTTGAGCATCCATGGGAGGTCCTGGAACCAAACCCAAGCAAATACCAAGGTCCCACTGGACTATTCCATCATCAATGTTGAAGTAAGTTTTAATTGCCAGCTCAGTAAGCTTTGACTTTAGTTAGGATGGGAGCACCTTTACTAAAAAAATATCTTAGGCTGGCCCTATAGCAGTAGACATTATTCACTACATACCAAATATGTAGATTATTAGTTCTCAGTAAGCATAGAGATATCAAGAATCAGAAAATACTGGATTTCTGAAGTCTTTAAAGAATTACAGCATTGGAAAGGAACCAGTGAAATTCAAGTCCAGTTCAGTCTAGTCCAGTCCAGTCCAGTTTTCAGAATCTTCATGTTAACACATCACATCCTAGAGTTAAAATCCTTCCAAAATACTTGCTTTATCCTTTGTTGAAACCCTGCTAGGAGGTTATGCAATCTTTCATTTTATCTTTTATAAATTAAGATGGATCCAAAAGGCTGGACATATCCAGTGAAAATGTTGGCTTTCTCCCTTTGAACAGGTGGTCCTCTCCCTCTGACAGATCTTGAACAACATGTGATATGAAAGGAGTGTTCTTTGTGACCCACAAATTGAGAATAAACTTGATGATATGATGCTATTTACATAGGTCTTTGGCAACAGAGTGTAAGTGAACTGTAGATGCCAGCACTTCCTTAGACCTTGAGATTTTAAGTCACACAATTCCCCTTTCTCCCCATTTTAATGTCATTTAACACCACAGTTAAGACATTTGAGGCTTTAGGTTTTAAATGGGAAACTGCCAACTATAAGACATATTCCTTTTGATAATGGCCTATTAACAAGTGTAGGATCACTCCAGATTAGTAATGTGGAATTAAATGAGCTAATCAGTCACACTGGTTTTAAACTAATACTAGCTTTACTTAGACTAATTCAATTGAAATAAAGGAAATTGTTAATTATTATCAGGGGTGGGAATCACATGGTCTTCTAGATGCAAATTCCTGAAGTGCCAGCCAGTACATAAGCGATGATGAGGAATCCTGAGAGCTTCTATCCAACAACATCTGAAGGGCTATGTGAGTCCTACAACAGTGTTCTTAAGATATCTAACATGGGCGGTCAGCAGAGTTTTCCCTACAATGTGTCAGGGACCAGTCCTATATTTATGCCTATTGATTACAACTATTTCTCCCCCCTCCCCACAGAACTCCTCAGGGATCTGCAGCCAATGGACAAGCACCACCCCATGGACCACATTGAGTAGCACTGTTTTGTAAAATGTATAATGTAGAACACTGTCTGATTGCAAATCTGACCACCCTCTTCCAATCTGTCCCTTGTATTTCTGACCCAAACCATGTAATTCTTCAACCCCAAGGAACAAAACAACTGTCTTACATAGATTTGCAAAAAAATGTAAGAAAATTATATTTGAGGGAGAAAAACCAACTGGGTGATTGGATATTAGGGTCTGATTCTCACTACCTTTTAAAGTGGATCAGAAATTGGTTTGAGCTGGTTCAAATGACCCTGGTTCTCATTTGAATTTGATTCACTGAAGCGATTTGGAGAGGGAGCCTATGTGCTAGACCCATTTAACCCGTGTCTTTTTGGCGCTTTTTGGATAAATCAATTCTGCGCAACCATGAACCAGATGCGAATTGGAATCAATTTAATTTTGTCCTTTGGCCAGCTAGAGCAGGTCCATTTTGAACCAGTTCATTCATCAGTGTGAATCACAAGTGGGTTATTTTGCAGGGGAAAATGTGACTGGGGCAAATGTAGTGGGAACCATGCTCCTCTGTCGAATCCATCCATCGATTCAGATCGCAAACTGCTTTTTTTGTAACTGGGAATGAGGCCTTGTTGACCCTTTAGTTCTGTAGGTCATTTAATTAATTAATAATTTAATTCTGGAGAACTGTTAATGATACCATTTCAGTTTAGGTCAAAGAGATTCCTAGTCAGTCCATCAGCCAAACCACTACACTGCACTGGCTGTCTTTGTTACCAAGCATGCAAGTTAATTCATAATTTAATTAATTTAATTTTGTTAGTTCCCATTTCTGATATACTGCATTTACTACATGGGACCAAAGTCCAAATTTTCTTTAAACTGTTTATCTTTATGCACCAATAGACTTTTACATTTGGGGTTTGGATTGATATTACAATATTCAAAAACCCTTTAGAGTGTGAGTGTGAGTGTGTGTGTGTACTTTTGGTAAAATATAAAACTGTTGCTTTAGACAGTGGATGTTGATCATAAAATATAAAGGGTCAGATATCAGTGTTCTTCTTTGACAAGTTACACACAGGCTTTAAATATTGTTTTGAAAAACCCCATACACCTTGAGCCCCCAAGGAAAAATAGCAGCACATTTTCTTTTTTGTGTGTATGTGTGTTTTCTATTTTTTGAATAATTTGTCAAAGGTTTCTCTCCCTCCCTTCCATTGCATATTTTTCTTCCTCTGAAAACAAACTTTTTCTCATATTGAAATGATTGGTTCAGTGCCTCACAGCTATTTGTGGGGATCAGGAAGGGATCTCGCTGATTCAACTGACATCTTGCTGACAGACATATCAAAAGTCCTGGCAAGGATGTCATAATCTTTGGTTATGCAAATCTATGGATAAAGATTGCTTAGAGCCAGACTGTGGAGCAGATGATAATGTAGACCCCTTGTAGTACATCAGCAATTGTTTTGACATATGAATTTCAATGTTTCAAGAATAACAAGGCAGGGAGGGGAAGAGAGGTGCTTTTTATATGTTTCTGGATGATTATCATTAAAATAAAAAATACTAATAGCACTAAAAACATGATTTTTCACCTTCTGCTCAATATTTATTAATGAATAAAAGGGGAGATAATGTGTTTTTCTAAACAACATTTTCTCTTTACTTTTTATTTCACAAAACAATCTAACATCGCAAATGCAAACATTTGATACTGATTGAATGGGGAAGTTCTAAATTCCTGGTTCTGTTGCTTATATCCAGTTATGGACAATATAGAGTCAGTAATAGGCATTTTAGAGGGAGCTCTGTAACAGAATGTATCTGATGAAGTGATTAACTAAAATTTATAAAAGATTACAAGATAATCAATGTTTTTATAGAATCATAGAGTTGGAAGAGACCACAAGGGCCAATGAGTCCAACCCCCTGCCATGCAGGAAGGCACAATCAAAGCACTCCCAACAGATGGCTATACAGGCTCTGTTCAAAAGCCTCCAAAGAAGGAGACACCACCACACTCCAAGGCAGCATATTCCACTGTCCAACTGCTATTACCATCAGGAAGTTCTGCGTAATGCTGAGATGGAATCTCTTCCTGTAGTTTGAGTCCATTGTCCCATGTCCCAGTCTCTAGTGGAGCAGAAAACAAACTTGCTCCTTCCTCAATATGACATCCCTTCAAATATTTACACATGGCTATCATGCCACCTCTTAACTTTGTCTTCCCCAGGCTAAACATATCCAGCTCCCTAAGCCACTCCTCATAGGGCATGATGTGGAGATGTTTTACTATTTTGGTCACATTCCTCTGGACACATTCCAACTTGTCAACATCTTTCTTGAATTGTGATGCTCAGAAAGTGACACAATATTCTAGGTAAGGTCTGATCAAAGCATAATAGAGTAGTACTATTACCACAGACAGATTATATTCCAGTCAAACTGCTATAATCCACACCAACAGAATTGACCCTAGTGCTAACCAACATATGTCAACAAATATGGAAAACAAAATGGTGGTCATCAGATTGGTGTTTATCACATGTGAGACTAGAACTCTAAACCGAAGCGCTTCCGTAGCAGAGTCACTTCGAATCCAAGGCAATTCACGTGATGAACTATCACACGTGAAGAATGAAATTGTGGTAATTACAGGGTCAAAGCGGAGTGAGTGCACATTGTATTACCACACTGGTACATACCATGTGGATTCAATGATTCGAATTGGCACCCTTGCGCATGCTCAGTGGAAGTCTGAACACATCATGAATCTTTGCACTTCCGGGGTGCCTCACATGAATGACAGCTTAACGTTTCCTCTTCCCTTCTATTTTATTTCCCCTGAAACATCCAAATGTGCCATTCTTGCCAGCTCCCCAAACCCTGCCAGCATCATCCAAACATGCCCTCCATGACAGTCCTCCATTCCCCCCTGAAACATCCAGCACTCTTTCTATGGGCTTTGGAGTCCATTTTTTCATCCTAACCAGCACTCGTTTCTATGGGCTTTGGATTCAGATTTCCCTCCATGCTCCTGGGTCCCCTCTGTCAGATTTCCCTCCATGCCCCCTTTCTTCGTAAGAATGTGTCCTGGGTCCTCCATGTCAGATTTCCCTCCATGCTCCTGGGTCCTCTCTGTCAGATTTCCCTCCATGCCCCCTTGCTTCCTGTGCCGTGGGAGAGATGGAAGGCAAGTACCTGGGACATCCTCCTCCTCCTCCTCCTGGTTCCTGTTTCACGTGAATGCTAGCCTTACGTGAATGACAGCTTCATGTTTCTTCTTCCCTTCTATTTTATTTTGGTTTTTTTATTCAATTTACTCTAGAACGTGTCCTGGGTCCTCTCTGTCAGACTTCCCTCCATGCCCCCTTGCTTCCTAAGAATGTGTCCTGGGTCCTCTGTGATTTCCCTACATCCCCTCCCCCACCTGCTTCCTGCAAACTGTCCTGGCTCAGTGCTATGGAATTTTGGGAACTGTAGTGTCATGAGACATTGAGCCTTCTCTGCCAGAGAGCTCTGGTGCCTCAGCAAACTAATAACATTATTATTATTATAAAATAAATTATTATTATTATTTTAAAGTAATAAATTATTATTATTATTAAGGAATTATTATTATTATTATTATTAATACAAATTTATTTCACTGCAAAATGGGTTCCTTGGCTCAAGGCTATGGAAGTCTGGGAGTTGGAGTTTGTTGTTCCCCCCAGCCTCCGATGGCCCCCTCTGTTGCTCCCTACTCTCCCCCCAGCCTCCTGTTTCATTCCCTTCATCCTTGTCAGCTACATTCAAATGTGCCCTTGATGGAGCACTGGAAGCAAATAGGGCAAAATTGCAGCACAGCATCATGGGAAATGTGGGACCTTGGGTGTACCAGGACGGAAGCAAAGTTGCATTCCACACCAGACCAATTTGGAGTGAAATCGAAGTGAGCATAGAAGCAATTTTTGTGAATTCGCTTGATACCAAAATGAGGAGTCACTTCAGATTCACTGCGCATGCGCCTCGGAACGACCCCCCCCCCAGAGAAAGCAATCACGTGAGATAATACATCACGTTATCACGTGAATTTGCATCGTTGGACCCACAGTGGCTTTGGATCAGAGCTGCAGAAACTTCCATGTGATAAATACCATAAAAAACAATCAATATATTGTTAGGGATGATGGGAGTTGCAGCTCTTCTCCTGGCTTTCACTCTCACCACCCTGGTCAGCGGAAGAACAACCAGTTTGACCAGTAGCTCTGAGAATTGGCTGAAGATGTCTTCCAATCTTCTCTGCAGTCTGCTGGTTCTTGTTCAGCTCTCAAGACACCAGTCAACACAGTAGTCTTCTTAAAAAGATCTACTTTTATTCTAATATATACACTATGCACAAAACAATTCACTACTCACAAAATCCACACTACTATACTCCTCAATACCCACACTACTATACTCCTCTATACCCACACTACTATACTCCTCTATACCCACAAAAAGTATTGCCAAACATTATTGCTTATATAGACATTTGTCTCTCTATTCATTATACAGTTGCCACCTCCTGGGCGTGTACATACATTATGATTGACATACCATACTTGGCTCAATCTAGCCCTCACATTGCATCATACATTACTGTCCACTCAATGACTCTCAGGTGATATCAATTTGCATCTTTTCACTTTGTCATTGCCTCATATGTCCTTGGCTTTCAGGACCTTCTAATTACATTACTTACAACACCTGTGTGACAATTCAATAACTTTTGCTGTGTCATGTTACTTTCAAATACATTCATATACATATTATATTTCTTGTGACTATATATCCCATGTGGCTTTTTCCTGACAAATATATCCCCATCCACAAGAAAAGGAGACATAAAAGACTGTAGCAACTATCGGATCATAGCACTGATCTCCAATGCAAGTAAAACCATGATCAAAATTCTTCAAGAAATACTCCAGCCATACATGAAAAATCTCAGCTGTCCAAGTGGGGTTCAGCAAAGGAAGAGGCACTAGGGAGCACATTGCAAACATACTATGGCTAATGAAATGCACCAAGACATTCCAAAAGAAAATCAGCATGTGTTTTATAGACAAGAGCAAGGCCTTTGACTATATAGATCAGGAAACACTACGGAATGCCCTTAAAGACAGTCGAGTACTAATGTATCTGATAATCCTTGGGACAAGAGGCTACTGTCAGAACAGAACATAGAGAAAGAGAATGATTCCCAATTGGCAAAAGGGCCAGGGAAGGCTGCATCCTTTCACCTTATTTGTTCAGCTTATATGCAAAACATATTATATGAAGTATAGGCTTGGACACAGAATGAGGAGGCGGAGGAGTAAAAATAGGAGGAAGTAATATCAAGAATCTAAGATATGAAGATGACAACATAATACTAGCAGAAAACATTACAGGCCTAGAACAACTACTAAGGAAGATCAAGAAAGAAAGTGCAAAGGCAGGCTTAGTGCTGAACATAAAGAAAATAAAAATAATGACCACAGAGGGTCTACACGAATTCAATTTTGGCAATGAGGAAATTCAAATAGTATGAAGAAGTCTCATATCTTGGATCAAACATTGATCAAAAGAGGTACTGCAGACAAGAAATCAGAAGACTAGGAATAGGGAGGGCAGCTATGAAAGAACTAGCAAAAATTCTAAAGAGCAAAGATATACAACTGAGCATGAAAAAGTCAGAATCCTAAAAGCCATGATACTCCTATTACCATGTACAGAAATATGAGTTGGACAGTGAGAAAGCAGATAACAATTTCTTTTATGAAGTAGTGCTGGAGAAGAGTACCAAGGATACCATGGACAGCAAAAAAGACAAACAAATGAATCCTAGAACTCATCAATCCTTGAATTTCCCAGGAAGCCAAGGCGGTTTACAGACTGGGTTCTTGAATGTGGTGCGTTTTTTTAGTATGGGGTTTAGTGTGCCCGTCCCTTTCCCCGATGAATCGGGGCCTCAGCTGCCACAGTGGCAGCACTGAGGCCCCGATCCACCGCTTTTTCAGGCCACGGGGAAGCGGCAAAAGGCCACTTCCCCGCGCCCTGGAAAGGGGTGTCCTTGGAGCTTCAAGCACCAAGGACACCCCGAAGGCCGCAGGGAAATGGAGAAAGGGGCCACTTGGCCCCTTTCTCCTTTCTGTCGCTGGCGCAGCCACATAAAGGCTGCACCAGCGACACAAAACCCAGAAGGAACTCCAAAATGGAGCTTCTTCTTGCACTGCGGAAAGGGCGCCACAGGTGCCCTTCCGCAGCGCCAGGACATCACGTCTGCGCCGCTCCGTTTGGAGGCAGCACGGCCGTGACGTCCTAATGGTGATGCCCATGTAGAATGGGTGCCTCCATTTTGTACATACTCTGTATGTACAATGGTTGGGGGCGTCTGAAAGAGATGTCCCTGGGCAACCCTAGTACATATGGAATATGGCTGCGCCACCCTCCATGTAGGGTGCCCATCTATAAAGGGCCCAAGACTACTAAACTGAGGCTGTCATACTTTGGCCACATTATGAAAAGGCCTGACTCACTGGAAAAAATAATAAAGCTGGGAAAGGTTGAGGGCAAGAGAAAGAGAGGAGCATTGCATGCTAGATGGATGGACACTATTAAGGAGATCATGGATATGAATTTGCAGGACCTGGACAGAGCTGTTGAGGATTGGGACTCCTGGAGATGTCTCATCCCCAGGGTCACCATGAGTTGAGATCAGCTTGAAGGTGATTAACAACTACTATTATTTCCCTTCACACCATATTCCCGTTAATGCAGCCTGGAATCACATTGGCTTTTTAAACTGCCTCACCACACTCATGTTCAGCTTGTGGACTGCTAAGTCTCCTATGTCTCTTTCACAAATACAATTGCCAAGCTAGGTGTCACCAACCTGCCTAAACGTAGTACCTTCCATTTCTCCTTGTTGAAATTCATTTTCTTAATTTTGGCCTATCTTTCTAATCTGTAAAACTCATTTCAAATTCTGATCCTGTTCCCTGGGTAGTGAATTCCTCTCCTGATTTTGGTGTCATTCCCTCTGTTCCTTCATCCAAGTCACTGATAAAGATGTTGAATAGTACTGAGACCAGGGCAGAATCCTGTGGCAGCTTGCTAGTGATTTCTCTCAAGGATGAAGAGGAACCATTGGTGAGCAACTTTGAGTTTAGTTTGTTAACCAGTTATAAATCTGTCTACCTTTAGCAAGAAATGACAATGATTTGAAGGCTCACCTTTGAGACAATCTTCATCAGCTCCACACTCCTCTCTTTGGGCCCATACAGACAGGCCAAAATAAAGCTGCTTCGGATCACTTTGGAGGTATGCTGTTCAAATGATGCATGCGTCCTAAGCGTCCAGAAGCCATGTCAAAGCCACACTCCAGTCCTTCGGCATGGCTTCCAGCCTCTTAGGACGCATGCATCATTTAAACAGCATACCTCCAAAGTGACCTGAAGCAGTTTTATTTTGGCCTGTCTGTATGGGGCCTTTGTTAATCAAAATAGAATCATAATTTCTAATCCACCAAGTGGGTCAGGCCAAATTTGTGATGCCTTCTTCAGTGAATGTTTGTCCAAGACTTTGCTGCTATTTATTAAACAAAGTACATTGTAATGTGTCCCAGGAAGTCCACACGAATACTCTTTTGTCTGAAAATTTCCTTTTGTTTTGGAGAGATTTCCTGATCTCTGGCTTCTTTTCTCATCTCAGGTCCTTTAAAAAGACCTCCAGTTCAAAAAGTATATTGTTCTGGGGGTTGACAGTGAGATGCATGTCACTTGAAGCATAAACTATCAGCTCAGAGCAGAGTCTTCTGCTGAATCACTCCATAAGCCTAGGCCATGCTCATTTCAAGCTGAAATCACTCTTTCAGATTCTCCCCAGAATCTGGCTATTTGGCCAGAAAACACTTGGGCTTAGCTCTTAGTTTGAGGACTTTGGTTCGCTTGTGTTCCTTTTCTTGTAATGCTTCCTAGCTTCTACACAAGAATATCAAATGAGACCAAGGAGAGGTGACCTTTTACACCTCTAGTAAATTCTGTCTTTCAATGTGTATTTTCTTTATTCATTTGCTGCTCCACCTTCCTGCCCCCACCTTGTTTGTGTGTGTGGTTTAAGCAAAGTGTTGTGCTAACTCTACTTTTTGAATCTCTGCTTCTCTCTTTTCCCCATCTTCTCTTAGCAACCTCTAAATTTTAGGCACTTTATGTCCAGTCCTCTTGACCTTGAGAATTTTCTCGTTTACTTTAGAATTTCCCTGTTTAAAATAGCTGTGTTCTCTTAGATAATTATTTGTATTTCTCATGTACTGCTTGCCATTTATGATGATCTACCATAGGATTTACTATCCCTAAAAGATCCTCGTGTGTTCAATAAAATTTCCCTTTTATTTCTGTGTGGATGCTGTTAGCACACCCTGCACTCTCCACACTAGACTTAAGGTCCCATATTTTCCTATTTCATATCTGGAGCCATCATGATCTTGAGAGGTCACAATGAACTTTAGGAACACTAGGAAGGATCCCCAGGAAAAAATAGAATGAAGACCTGAGGCATGTGGATGATCCAGATAATAACTCAATCAAGGCTAAATGTGTGTACTAATTGTCACTTCCTTCCATCAAGTCCTCTGTATTTCCTCTTGCACTAAGAGACAAAGGAGGTCTCACGGCACTGAAGCAATAAGCTGATTCTCTCTGCCTACCCCCTGCTGTGCTTCCTGCCAACCTCGCTGTCCCTTTACCCTGGGGTTGTCCTGATACAATCACTATTTTTGTCACATTAAAATTAAAGCCATCAACCAGCCCAGAATCCCATTGTCAATTCTTGAGAAAAAACATCAAGCATTTGTTACTGTGCAAGATAACTCATCCCCAGAGGTTAATTTTTGGGTATAAATATTGGCCTCAAAAATCTAGCTTCTCCTCACACAGTACACATATAGTTGTCCCAGGCTGTGTATGTTCTGTGTCATGCTCAGACCTTAGTCTGAGCCACTGGTCTAACCTTCAGACTGGTAAATGTTTCCAATTAATTTCCATATTTCCATTTCAGTTAAATCTGAATGCTGCATCCATGTAAATTGCTATCATGTGTGTGATTACACTCTGCATTTTCTAAATAAAAACCTCTTAATTCACCCTAACCTGGAGTTCACTTCAGTTATTACCAGTATACACAGGTGCCAATGATCCTTTTGCAAAGCCAGTTTCTCCAACATTTAAAGTAACACTGACATACTTTGTGGGAACCTCTGATAGACATTGATCTACACCTTTTTAATATATCTAAATGATAATCTCTGGCCTGCATCTTGATATCAAAAGTGCATCTTGACCTGAGCAGCTATATGGCCCTAGCATATGATCTGAAAAGAACAGGTTCTCACTGAAACAAGGGAAGCCATGCGTTTTGATATGCAAACGAATTTCCTTTCCCAGCTTTGATGAGATCATGCAAGGAGCTGCTAAGTGCTATCAGGAAAGATGCTATCAAATGTCTTAAGGAAGTGTCTCTCTTTGTGATTGAGGGGGAACCATTTCAATCAAAGGAATGGCATTTGTGTAGCCATTTGGGTCCCTACTCTGGCAGAAACATTTGGGTTAGATCAAAACATTTGGTTAAGATGTGAAATACACTTCAAACAGTTTCCTTTGATTACCCTTTGTCTAGAGCCCTGTTAAACCCTTAAAAAGGTCTCCTAAATTTAGGGAGGGGGCCAGCCATTCACTTCTGGTAGCCACTCGCTGCTGCTAGCCTCTCTCTGCTGCTGGCAGCCAACAGCTATGTCAGTTTAAAGTCAGTCTCTCTCTCTGACTTGTCTGCTAAACCAGACCTGCAAACCCCTCCCCCCCACACAAATTGGACACACCAAGATAGAACTTCTATGTCAGGTGAGTATTTCCATTAGAACGCCTAATATCTATCCCACATTTACTACGTTATTTCCTGAGTCTTGTATGAATGTATGAGAGTGTGTGCCTGTATGTTTGAATCCTTGTTTCCAATAAAAGAGACATTGATTGTACTTAGAGCTTCTGCCTCATTTCTGGATTTCTAGTTCCTGGTATACAATCAAAGGGGCGATCCCTTCTGAAGTGTAGTAACAGGCCTACTCTCGTGACCTTGAGCTAATTAAATTCCCCATTGATAATTTGGTCACTGTTCACTGTTACACCTCCTCCCAGTCCCCCACCTTTCTTTGGGTAACAATGGCCTGTTACAGACAGCCAAAATAAAGCTGCTTCGAGTCACAGTGGAGGTATGGTGTTTCAATGATGCATGCGTCTTAAGAGTCCAGATGTCGCACCAAAGCCACACTTCAGCCCTGGCTTGACAACAGTACATGTGAAAGGAATCTAGAGGTTTTAGTAGATCAGTAGCAGAACATGAGTCAACAGTGGTGCAGCAGCTAAAAAGCCAATGTGATTCTAGACTGCATCTGTAAGTATCTAGATCGAGAAAAGTAATAGCACAATTCTGCTTTTGTCAGATATCACCAGGAGTACTGTGTCTAGTTCTGTCGGCAACAATTCAAGAAAGGTGTTGACAAGCTGCAGTATGTCAAGAGGAGGTCAATTAAGAAGGTGAAAGGTTTGGAAACCATGCTCTTAGCAGAGAGGCTTAGAAAGTGAGGTAAGTTTAATCTGAAGAAGAGAAGGTTAAGAGGTAACAGCCCTGTTTAAACATTTGCAAGGATTTCTTACTGAAGACGGAACAAGTTTGTTTTCTGCAGCTCCAGAGAATAGGACCCGGAGCAATGGATTCAAACTACAGGAAAAGACATTCTATCTCAGCATTAGGAAGAACCTTCTGACAGGAAGATCTGTTTGACAGTGGAACATGCTCCCTTGGAAGGTGGTGGAGTCTCCTTCTTTGGAAGTTTCTAAACACAGACTGGATGGCCATTTGTCAGGGAAGCTTAGATTATATCTCCCTGCATGGCAGGAGACTGGACTGAATAGCCCGTGTGGTCTCTTCCAATTCTGATTCTATGATATTAAGCAAGTTATGCTCTGTCAGCCTAAGAGGAAGGCAATAGCAAACCACTTTTGAATAAATCTTGCCAAGAAAATCCTAGGATAGGGCCTTTATAAGCTGGAGTTGACTTGAAGGCACATAACAAGAAAAATATATATCCTTGCTTATAACAGAAGGTCTCAGGATAGGATACAGATAGCAAAACAGCATTAAACAATTTAAAAGGCTGTTAAGAGCTTCTGGTTTCCATTTCAGTTTTGATGGAACATAGAGTGCATTTCTAGGGCAAAGCCTCAGGTTATAGGAAACTCTATGAAATACAGCTGGGTGCTGAGAAAGGATGAGATTCTAATGGTGATGCAGAAGCATGTCATTTATCTGTCCATGCTGCAGAGCAGCTTCCTTCCACTTGTGCCCCTGGGCTGTCTTCATATGTGCACTCACCCCTCCAATCTGAGACTTCCTGTCAGAGTGAAATTCTGTCTGTTTTGCACTGCCATTGGGACTTTCTGTCATTGTAAGAACATGGCAAATGTTAACCTTTAACTGAATTGCCCGTCACTTACTTGATGTCACTTGCAGGGCTCTCTAGGAATTTGGCTGTCATGAACATCTGATGCAACCATTAGGCTTTTCTGGGAAGGACTGCAAATAGCCACTTGCAATGGCACATTTATGCCACCAGCACTAATACCCCTCTTAACATTCCTGCTGGTTGAGAGAGAGAGAGGAAGAGAGAAAGAGAGATTGTGAAGATTAGCTATTTCTACACTTCTGTCTGTCTGGAAGGAGATATTCCTTCTTTTTTCTAAACCTAAAATCTTATAAAATGCAAAAGATGACAGCCTCCCAGCACATGCACACACAAACACACAGAGAGAGGTACTGATGATTTTAAATGAAGCACTAAAAGGCCCAGCTTCGCTGAGGGGCAAAAGAAATAAAGTGTCTTCCCTTAAATTTTTATTTCTGCCATCATGGTGCCCTGCTGTAGAGATCCTGATAAATGACTGCCATTTACAAATGAACGAATGCTTACCTATTTGTAAGACAAGTCACCTTGGATGCCATCTGTCATTCTCACAGAGCCTGCTTTCTATTCCTCACAGCAATTGAACAATGTGCCTGAGAGAAACTCTTTAAAATCATATCACTAAAGGTGTTTTGCTAGGAATCTATAAAGCATCTTGGAGCTTGCTTCCCTGTTATTATCTCCTGCCACTTTGGTGCTCTTTCAGTCATCCTCAGAAACAACAAATAAACTCAGTCAAGCAAGCACAGAACAGCTTTTAACCATTATTTTCATTTTCATTTTCCCCTTTCCTAATTTTAATTTTAATTATGCTTTTTGATTATTTTCTGTGTGTGCATGCATGCATGCATGCACTGTCTCTGCACCAGATGTTGTATGGAGCCAGTATATAAACATGTTACATAGGGGCTGCAATAAGATGCACTGGTGTCTATATAATTCTTATCTTTTTCAAAAAAATTTTTTGTTTTTGTTTTTTAGAAGCAAGCCACTGGGAACATTATCTCAAGTTCTACTTGGAATGCTTCTGGCAAAACAAACAGGGGAGGAACAATTGATCTTTACTGATTTCTCCTGCCCATGCTGCCTGTAGCATCATTTCCCTGCTGTTTTGAAGGAACCCCCAACCTTTTGGACATATGAGGAACTGCAGAGGATGGAAGAGTCAAGGAAGGTTATCTCCCTCATTTTGCCCATGGAAAAGCTCTATAGTTCAGAAGCCTTCTACAGACTTTGGGAACATTTCCTTTCTTTTCAATAAAACACTGTATCCGAGCCACTGAATCACCCAGTGTAATAATGTAAATACTCATATAGTTGATCAAACCCATAGACCTCTTCTAGGTCAGATCAAGAGTTTATCTGACAGATGAGACAGTGGGATGTTGGATAAGAGAAACTCTATGTATTCTTTCTGTTTTCAAATTGCAAGCCAAATGTTTCTGGGAGCCCAAAGCAGAGTAGGAAGTCAATAGTTTCTCCCTGCTATTTGTATTCCATCCCTTGCCCCAAAGCAGATATTTAGCAGGTTGTTTTTCTTTTGAACCAATCCTTGAATTAACAGAGCTCTTTCAGAGGTGAAAAAAGGAAATGGGAGGGCAATGTCTCTCTCATCTCTCATAAAATTCCCATAGAGATGAGAGAGACATTCTCATCCCATTTCCCTCACTTACCTCCAAAAGAACTTTATAGCCCAGTTATGGGATATTTTTATCTGTCTGTTGCTGAAAATGGCTAATTGTTACTGGTACCTCCCTTGTTTCTATCTCTAGTGTGATGATACCTCTTTAAGAGATTGTTATATTTTACAGGAAAACTGACAAATACAGAAGGGAAGAGTCAGGGCAAGAGGCAGATAGCTGCATGGCAGCACCGGCATTGGAGTAAGAATTGGAGCAGAAGATCTCTGAGATTAACAATGCAATCCTTACTCAAACTTCTGAGAGTAGATTAGGATTATATTAGACACATTTTTTCTGTATAAGCAGAACTTCCAGTCCAGGGATGCAGCTGCAATGCTATCACTCAGTTAGGCCAGGGTGAAAGTAGTCCTAAAAGATTCCCATCATCCCTAGCCTGAAAAGGTTTTGGACTCAGCACAGCTTCATCAGCCTAGTGTCAGTTTAACTAGCCCTTAGCTATTTTGGCTAGTCAGTAATAAACTCTTAAGTCCTTGATTGTCCCGCACAGGGTAACACCCAGTGGGGGGGGGAGGGATTTCCGATGCCAAGGTTCCGGGGTTGGAGGAGCACCCATGTGGGTCCTAGAGGCACCCACACGGATCTGAGGAGTGCCCATGCAGCCTCTAAAGTGCCTGGGTCGGCCAGAGGAGCACTAGTGTTGACTGGAATGCCACGCTTGCGGGCCTGGGGAACACCTGTGTGAGCCCCTAGAGTGCCTGTGCGAGCCCAAGGAGTGTGTGTGCAGGCCCAAGGAGTGTCAGTGTGGGCTGAAGTAGTGCCCGCAGGGGATGGGGGCCAACTGGGTGTTACCCCCCTTCTGGAGTGTCACCTAGTGTGGCCTGGCCCCCCCAGTGACACTACTGCTCTAAGTATGTATGTAAGATTCATGCAACCTGCAAAATAAACAGGCAGAATTTTACTGAAGATTCTGGAACTGTCTGTTGAACAAAAATATTATTATTATTATTATTATTATTATTATTATTATTATTATTATTATTATTTAATATAGCGCTGTAGATTTGCACAGCGCTGTATATACAAACAAGAAATAGATAAGAGTAAATCTGCCTATGGCATACAATCTAAGAAGCTATAGAAGACGATGATGTGTAGCTGCACAATATGGGCAGCATTAGAGTGTGTTGTTTTCATAGTGGAGAATTTCAGATTCGCACAACTCTAACCCTGGCTAATTTTATTATTCTGCATCAGTAAACATAGAAAGCAGGGAATATGAAAACGAACTTGTTGAATCTACCACACACTTCATATCTGCAATTGCAACGAGTTTCCCCAAGTGTTTGAAACCTCATTGCTGGTAAGGTTTACTTTTAATTTCATGGTGTCACTTGTAAAAGAAATAAAACCAGGGTCCTAATTGACTTTGGAATGTACCCTACTTAGCCTTTGTCAACATAATTTCTCACCTTTTCCGCCAACGGCATGATCTTTCTTTTTAAATCTTGGAGAGCCGCTGATTTCCTTTTTATTATGCCACAAGCTGTAATTCACAAAATGAGCCGAGATTGTACTTTCTGTTATTTGCCATTTGCATTAATGTTATTACTCCCATGAAAGTCACTTACAATACAGTGTAGTTAGGCATTACTCGTAGCTGTTCTAATGTTAAAGAGCATTGCACGTACCTGCAGGAAAAAAAAAAGAGATTTTTATTTGAGAAAGTAATTGGCAAGCAAAGAATTTTCAGTGCAAAACACCTTGTGTTTTTCAAGGATTATGGACTATGCACATATCTGTGTAAGAAGAAAAGAAATGGTCTTAGAACTTTTTGGTTATTTCATACTGAAGTTTCTTTGCACATTTATGTTTAGGTGTATTCTTAAATACGCAAAATGTGTGCATTGTACAATATAGTACAAACATTTGCAACTGATGTGTTTTATTGTATGGAATATATAGCAACTTCAGAGGGATGTTGTTGGGGAGGATTTCTAACAGATCCTTCTTCTCAGTACCACAGTTGACCTTTCCTCCTCATAGCTACTATTTAAAGCTACAGAACATCTTACTCAAGCAGCTAGGATGCTCTTCAGGGGTTTAGATTGGCTACAGGTCCCTCTTGTCTACATAGTCACTGGCATGCCTGAATGCTACTTTTTAATGCATTTCACTATATTCTGCAGAATTTGCAGCCAGAGCTTAGTTTTGCAATGTTTCTAACCTATCTAATAAGCAGTGGCCATGTCACAACAAACACTCCGCTATGTGAGAGAGCCTGGAGCATGGTAGCCAAGGGCATCATTATCTGACTCATTTGAGAGAGTTTTGACAATTTTCCTCCCCCATGCCCAGAGGAGTGCATCATTCTCCATGTTTAACCATGCTCTTTTCCTTAGACAGTGCTCCAATATCATCTGTGTGAAGAGGCATTTGGAAGCCACAATGGTATCACTCATGTCTTCTACCAAAGACATCTTGCCATCTGATGGAAAGGAAAAGATGCTGTCTTCTCCTTAGTCCATATACAGAGGCTGGCTGGACTACAAGTTGAGTCCTGAACATTGATAATGACATTACATTCTCCACAAGATGACACAGAATTGTCAGGAGACGACATACAGGACTCTCTCATTCAGCAGAAGGGAACAGCTGGAAAATTCACAAAGGACATCCAGGAGGCTACCACTACTCTTCTCTAGAGCTACTTCTTGTATAATTGTGTAGGACTGGTTCTGACATGAGGCAAAGACAGAGGGATCCCAATCAACAGCTTCTTCATTCTAGAATTAACATAGATTTCAAAAATCCCATCTTCCCATGGATAGGAACCATGTATTGGCTCCTCTAATCATGTAACCAAAGCTGTCTATTAAAATCCCTATGCTATAGGATAGAGTGTAGTTACTGTAACTCCCATGCCACTGAGCTCAGAAAAGAAATTGGACTAAAACTTACTGCCCGGCTTAAATAACACTATATACATGGGATTTTGGGGGATGGGGTGGCAGGGTGTTCTGTATTATTCATGTTTTTCTCTTTTCTCCTCCCCCCTTTCTCTTTTACAAGCTTTCTGTACTATTCCCTCTGCTGTCAAATTAAAATATTAAGCCCCTTAGGAAAGAGGACTGTCTGTTTTATTTTATTTTATTTTGTGTATGCTACTCAATTCTATAACATCTTGTATATTATAGAGCAACAAAAATCATATTTCTGTACATTTTTCATCTTAACACTTTCCAAAACTTTGCGGAAAAGGTCTCATTAGGATTGCAGCTTGCTAGACGAACCTGACCAGTCAAAATGCATGCAGTGAAGCAAATAAATGGCAGACTTAAAACCCACAAAGGCCTTTCCCCCACTTTATCTTGTCACTGTTGACTCATGTACATGGTAAATCAAAGTTGTACATACTGAGATCTTATCCTCATTAACTGGAAGAAAGGTCAGTCTATGTATAACAGTACAGCATATGTCAGATTAGAGCATCAGTATTATTATTATTGTTAAGATAACCATATCTTCAGGATATGTTCCATTAAACTATTTTGTTTCAAATACAGATGGTAATCAGCAGTTGACCTTTTACAACAAAAGAAATAGTCTTGCTGACATTCTCATGACAGGGATAAAAAGAAAGCTGGTTCCAGAGTGCTGCATTGTTGAATTTATCTGTGTAATTGGGATATAACACAAGTGAAAAGATAACTTTTCTAAACATCAGAGCATCACTGAAATTTATCAGATGGGTCTAAGATCAGCTGCCAGTGTTGAACACTCAAAGTGTAATGTATGTTCTTTCAACCATCTTAACCAGTCCAGTCTCAGCATACTTTGTGGCTGTGTTTGTATGCAAGATATCTGTAACAATATCACTTGCAGAATTGCCAGATGGATTGACAGATATTATTAAACTAACACAGATTCCAGCAAGTGATAGCTGGTGGCTTGTATGTTTGGGATAAATATGCTCTGAGTTTTCTTCCAGATCTTAAAGGAGCAATCAAAGATTCTGAATTCTATTCCAAAATGACTTCACCAACTTAGATATGTCTTCAAAGTCTGAAATAAAATCCAAAGCAGGTTCACTGCATTATGCAATGGAACCCAACAGCCATCACTGGTTACAGCAATGACTTCCAGTTGAAGTCAGTTCTGAGCAACTTCCACTAAACCCAATTAAACCAACCTTTCATAGATCATCCACAGAGGTGCTATGGATCAGTGTTTCTCAAAGTAAGAAACTGAGTAGTCAACCTTTTCTGGATGAAGAGGCACCTGCCTAGAAGGAGCAGGCTTGTAGATAGGATGTTGTTTGTGTGTGTTGTGGGAGGGCCAAATGACTACTGTGATATGTGACCATTTCTGATGTTCTATGGTCATCAAGGTAATCTGATTCTCCATGCACTGGTAATAATATCAGATAGATTACTGTAATATGCTCTTAACCATATTTTGATACTAGTATACACGCATATCATGAGAAATTTTGTCAAATGGTATGATGATATCAAGACATAATGTTTCAGGTCATCTAGTTTAGCTTTTCCTACACTTACTTGCAGATGCTCTCTGGAAGAGAACTTTGACAATGCATGTTACCTTATAGTTTTCATTGGAGGTACCACACTTTGAAATTAGGACCTTCTGCATGCAACACGTATGCTGTATCCACATCAGTTTGGAACTAGCAGCTGGGGAAAATATATTTATGTATATATTTCTATATTTTAATATATATTTCTCTATATATTTCTCTATTTATTTCTATATTTCCATGAAGAAATACAACTTTAGGCATTATACAATGAACAACATGTTTGGGACCCTGGAGATGTACAAAAAATAGGGACTAATTTTCTAGGAGTCATGATGCAGAAATGAAATAAATTGATAAAATACAAAGTACAACAGATAGCAGTACAAAAAATCCAAATACGAGCCCATTTTCATCCCTGTAACTTTAGTGACAGTAGCAGCCTGATCCCAGGCATTTTTACTGAAGTTACATACAAAATGTTGATGACAACAGAAACACTCAGAGACTTGAGAATTGAATGGGGAAGCAGCAGCAGCAGCAAGATGCACCTTTTTCTTTCAACACTGGACCCCTAGCCGCTAAGGGTGCTGAAACAATTGCACCAAATGTATCACTAAATCTAGCTCTGGTGAGCATGAAAATAGTATAGGTCTACAACTCATCATGTTCCCGTTGATAAATGTGGGCTCACATGTAAAATTTGAAATATTTAATTCACCTTACATGCAGAAGTTCAGATTGGATCAATGAGAGATGATGGTCACTATAGTTTGAAATCAAGTCTATGTTGAAAAGTTCCATATATAGAACAGATGAAAAAATCACCATAATGCTTTCAAATCATCCACATTGCTCACTGATGAATGCGAAGTTACACAGAGAAATTACTGCTAGACAAAATCACCACAACCCTATATAACGAAGACCAATAGACAAATTCCACATGACAAATTCGACAAGGAATATGAAGTACAGCCATCCCCAGAAAGAATGTTTTGATAAACCCATCAGTCTCTCAACAGTCATGGGTTGTTCCTAGGAAAGCATCATTATGTGTATAACATTCTAAACATAATAAAAAATAATTAAAATGTAAAGCATACTTACAAAAACAAAAAGCATGATCTAATCTAACATTTGTCAGTGAATGGTGAAGTGGATTCTGGAGTTTTCTTATTTTTGAAATTAAGCCTCCCAGGGAAGCCATGAGACCTTAAATAAATTAAAACAATAAAAGTCTGCTGCTGCCTACTGTTTCTTGAGATTTTAATGTGTAGTTTTGAATAAAAAATACTGGGAAGTGTATTACAGAGTGATGGAGTGTTGTTATTGCTGCAGCAGTGGTGTGCTGTCCCTTCATGTGTTTGATAGTGTAAGCTTTGGGTCACAATCAACTTGTGATTTTGAAGGAACCATAGCCATTTTCCAATAAATAAATAAATAAATAAAAATTGTTTCTATTCGGTTGTTCAGTGACTAGTGGCATACAATGTTTTTCTTTTGTTTCTGTTAGCAAAAATTGTACACTTGTCCCTCCACGTTCGTTGGAGTTAGGGGCACAGGACCCCCATGAATGTTGAAAAACCACAAATAAAAACACTATTAAGCTTACCGCACAGTCCCCAGGGACGGGATCAGGGCATGACGAAAGGGAGTGGGATGGGAACAGAATGGGTGCTATCACCCATTTTATCACATGCCAGAATGCTGCCACCATCGCTGGAAGTTCCCATGCCATTCCTGATCCGTCCCAAAGGAGATGATTTTCAGGAACACTTCTGAACAGTTTCTGAGAATCGCCTCCTATGGGACAGATCAGGAACGGAATGGGAAGTTCCAGCGGCATCAGCGGCATTCCAGCGTGCAATAAAATGGGTGATAGCACCCATTCTGTTCCCACCCTGCTCCCTTTCGTCATGCCCTGACCCCATCCCTGGGGACTGTGTGGTAAGCTCCTATATTTTTACCTGAGGGAACACCTCTAGGTCCTCCAGTGCAACTCTGTGGTCAACATCTGCCAGACATTGGTCATAGAATTGCACCGGAGGAGGTATAAATGCCTAATGAAGTGTCCTCTCTAAGAATCTCTAGGTCCTTCAGTGAAACCTTTGGTTAAAGTTGACCATAGAGTTGTTCTGGAGGACCTAAATATTCCTAGAGAGAAAATATTAAATTTAAATCTGTGAGTAATCAAATCTGCAAAATACAAACAAACAAACAAAAACCAAAGCTGCAAATGTTGAGGGACAAGTGTATAGGATTTCAAAGTTGGAGAAAACATGTTCCAAAACTCCAACCCTCCAACTTTCCCAACCCCAAACTATCCCTTTTACTCCTCCTGTGATTATAGCATAAAGAAAAATAACCGAAAAGTGGGAAACTACCCTTCTTAATCCTCATGCCAGAAATGTATATCACATACAGAAAAATAAGTGGGAAACTGGAACTGCCTCAGATAGTTTTGTTCAGACCCATGGAATGAAGTTTTCAAGAAATTATTTATCTTGACTTTTAAAAGTTCATGAAGAAGAAAAAACCCAGATGCTCTGAATATGTAAAGAAAAAGAACAATGCTACCTCCTCTGGTTTTTGATATGCCAAGATCAGTGATAAGACAATCTCTGCTGTTATAATAACCTTGTGCTCTGTCCTTTGAAGCCATTCAAAGATTTCTTTTGCTGCCACCCACGCACCTTGCTTTCACTTATCCTCTTTGCAGTGCTGCTGCTTTTGTTTTTCTGGGAGCAGCCTGATCTGATCTAATCTTCTCTGTCTTCTTATATTGAAATTAACAAGCCATATACCCTGAGGCACAGGCTATATCTATGCCAGTGAAGCACAAATGAACTTGAACACGAGGTCAATCAACTGCACAAAATACATCACACAGTTATTCCAGGCCTCATGCTGGGTCTATAATTGCCCCTTGTTCTGTCATTAGAGCTCCCCTACAAGTCATTATTTTGAGTCAGCAAAGCTGCAGGGAGCATTCAGCCCAACGGTT
Source organism: Sceloporus undulatus (assembly GCF_019175285.1). Classification (NCBI taxonomy): domain Eukaryota; kingdom Metazoa; phylum Chordata; class Lepidosauria; order Squamata; family Phrynosomatidae; genus Sceloporus; species Sceloporus undulatus. The sequence continues at coordinate 119,912,342 of NC_056523.1, read as the reverse complement.
AGAGAAAAGCTGGATAGATAATATAAATATCTCCCTATACTCACATACAAGAAGCAGGTATTTAGATTAGCTCTTATAAAGTGTGCAGCTGTTTAGTCCCTTTACGAAACCAAAGCAAAGCTATAATCATGAAATGTTCAATATGGGCTCTTTCTAAAGTATTCTCCAGGAAGGAAGAAGGGACTCCACAAGCTGATGTTGTTTCAAAGCAAAGGAACAGCAAATGGACCCCATGCCCTCCATTATGGTTCTAAACCCGGCTTTATGACTTGCAACTGGTGAAGTGCTAATAAATAAATAAATCACAAAGGTATCATAAAAATGTGGCCTTGAAAGTTGCTTTAAGTCAACTAAGTTCTCAGAAAAGAGGGCCTGCTACAAGCCAGTTGCCTCTTAGAAAGAGGCCGATGAACTGGTTGGGGATCAGGATCATGTATTTTTCTACAGTTCTCAGGGTGACCATCAGCATTTCTAGGGCAGAGCATTTTCTTCCAGAAAAACTAAGCAAAATGACATATAAGAAATGGTGAAAATGTCCAGCATGTTTAGAGAATGAGAATCTGACAAGTTGCTGAATAAGGATTTTTAGATACACACTTCACAAACACTGCAAATAGGTGAAACCATCTCACGTTTGTTCCATACTGAAACACTAAACTCAGCCAGCTCAGAAAATAAACCATTGAGATAAAGTGCTGCTAGTGACAGCAGCCATCCACACCATCTCCATTATCACTGAAATGCTGACATGAAGCAACACTAATGATCTTCAAACTAATTATGAATCTTGTGTGAAGTTAATAGTATTTTCCTTTAAATCACTACACACTACCTTCCCAGAAAACTGCACCTCCCCACTCTTGCCTAGCTGATTGGAACTTGGAAGAGTGGAGGGACCCACAAATCAGCATGCTCCTCAGATGTTCTCTCTGCCAGTCAACTAAATGTCCTGCACTGACTTTAAGTACCATGAAGTCTAGATGGTCAGTGTCTGGGTTTCTGTGAGCTGTACTCAAGGAAAGCCAAGTTCATTACCAGGAGGCCAGGAATACTTGTTAGGGGAAAGAAATGTGTAACAGTCCTAAGACAAAAGTGTTCTCAGATGTGCTACTCCTGCCTTAATTGTGGTCACACACTGTGGGCTGATAGGGAGAGTATCGGTTAGTTACTCCTTTTTCCTGTTTGTTTAGACCTTGAGCTGGCTTGCACATGCCGGCTAGGTCACCTCCCACTCCTGCTGGTATGGTAAATTTGGCACTTCTGATTAAGATTCTTCAGGCATCAGAGTAGGGTTAAAATATCCAGATAGGGGCAAAGCAGCCCAGCATAAAGAGTCGGCTTCAGGGTGGCATGGGAGCATGACATACTCACGCCAGATGCTCCAGTGCCGCTCTCCTGACCACACAGCAGACGGCATCACAACATTTCTGTGGCACAGAGTTTACATGCACCACACCACAGAAATGGGGAAACACTATGGCAGTGGCAGAAAGGGCAGCTTTTTTCAGCCCCAAAAGGAGTGGCATTTTGCTGCTTCTTTAGGGGCTAGAAAGATGCCGGTTCAGGACCACGGTGTGTGGTTGCTGTGGCCATGATCCAGCACACAAAGGGGCAGCATGACACCACTCCTTTAGGGTTGTCTGTTTTGGCTCTAAGACTCTTGTGTCCCCTTCCTGCTACTATCTGAGCTGGCTCATATCCTTTGAGACCACTTAAATGAATTACTGTATATACTCAACTATAAGTTGACCTCATGTACAAGTCGAGGGCAGGTTTTGGGCCAAAATTATAGATTTTGATATGGCCCATGGATAAGTCGATGGTAAAACTTGAGCATGCAACAAAATATCTAAATAATGAAGCAAAGGAAAATGATGGCAAAGAACTTTCAAAATTCTGACAGGCATAATAGTTTGGGCTTACTGTAAAGGCTGGATGGATTTGGGGGGGGGGGGGGTCCAGTGCTTCCAAGATACATTATGCTCTTGCCTTTCACCAGGGAATGGGTCTCTTTTTTATAAGAGTTACCCCTATACATGAGCATATACAGTAAGCAACCACCACGTACTGATTTGACCCTCCCTCCTTCCCATAGCACTTTCGGGTACCTTCCATTTCAGATGTTGTATAGACTTTTCTTCACCAACCCTAGTGTGGAGATGAACACAAAAGGCATGTGAAAGAGGAGTGTGAGAGACAGAAGTACTTCTAAAGGAAAATGCTTTATTGTAAGTTAGAAATCTCCATTAGCAGAAGGATATCAATTTACATGAAAGGCCACCTTCCCTCCAGGCACACTTAGGAAAGTTATAAATTACAGAATAGATTATATCATTTCAGCCAGGTCAGTAAAATAATCAAAAGTTCCTGATGTGACTTGCTTATACATTCTCCTATTCTACTCACAGATCAGATTAAATTTGTAGTTGATGTTCATAGGGGTAGCTAGGGGTCTGGACACTTATGTCAAGTCTAGACAAGTTTCCTCAGGTGAGACAGGAGCCCCTGCCTCTGAGCATCCCTTCATTTTAGTTCTCTGCCTTGTGGTCAGTTGAAGCTTATTATAACCTGTGCTGAGAAGGATCTTGAAGGTCTGCACTTCTGCCCAATGGTCCATCTTATTGGGCAATTGCTCTCTCGACACCTGTGTGACACTGAGCCCCATTTAAATGTAACTTAACCTCATGACATCATTTAACCCTTTGTTATCTGGAATAAAGACTATTTGTGCTACCCAAATAAAGGGAGAAGCAACATTATCACAGTAACTAATATATTTTGGTGACAGAAGAACACCCAGAGGTGACAGTACAAGTGCCGATGGCTTCATTTGGGATCAGACCACAACTCATAGGAAATATGAGAATAATGTAATAGCCAGTCTCTCTTCTTATATCCATCTTACCTACTAAAGCTCTATTTTTTTAAAAAAAGAAATCTATTTAATTGCCATAGTTAATATCCACATATAAATGTACGTTCCATTATTTCCCCCCTCACATCCATAAATACCCAGTAATTGGATCAATCCATTGCTTGGGAGTTCAATCTAGATAAAAAGAAGTTTGGATTGGATAAGCATAAATCAAGAAAGAGCTTTGAACCTGTTAACTCTTGCTGACTATTTCAGTTCTCTTATGCATTGGACTACTACCCTGTTGGGAAGAAAAAAATGTAACCCAGCATATGTATTCTGATGGTTTTTCTTTTTAATGAGAAAGAATGGCCTCAGTAATGTTTAAAAATGAAGGGGGAAAAAAAGAACTTCATTTTATGAGCCCATTGACTACTTGATGAGAGGAACTAAAAACAAAAAGCATATACAAAAAGAAAAGAAAAATAGGTCCCTCTGTTACCCCTGACAGAAGACTCAGATTAGACAAAACTACCAGGTATTGTCACTGTGCATTGGCTGTGGGACTTCGAGGCCCATTCACACTAGCCAATTATAGTCAAATTATTCCATTTTAACTACCATGGCTGCATCCTATGGATTCCTGGGGTTTGCAGCTCGGTGAGACACAAAAGTGGAACTCTCCAGTGTTGAATTCTAAAGATCCCTCCATCCACTGCCAGTCCCAGGATTCAATTGGATGCAGCTGTGGCAGCTAGAGAGGAATAGCATCACTATCATTGTGTAATGTGAAAGGGCCCCTGAGCTCAAGCCAGACAGCCTATTAATGTGAAATGCTAAATACCATGGCCAACCTTCCCTACATTATTTCCCTGGGAATAATAAAGTTATTTCCGGTGTGCTTATTACTTTAGTACTTCATGATTTTTCCTCAGTGTTTATGTAAGTTATTTTGGAATTTATTGCAGAAGGTGAGGAATGCAGGAGTTTTCCTTTTCAGCTTCCTTTTGTGCAACTGCAAGGGAAGTCAACAACAAACAACTGCAAACAAGTCAGTGAGGGAATTGGAGGAATGGGTGAGAAGAGAATAAATGAGGGAAACAGATCAGCAAAAGGAGGAAATAAAATCTAACATAACAAATAGCAGGGGGGAAAGGAAATTAATGCTAATTGTGATGTGGTAGCTTGAGTAGCCAGGGACTGCTATACCATGAGAGACATTGTTATAAAAGGAATACAGAGCCATATATCTCTTTAGTTCATTGTTGATGAGATTATAGTATCAGAAACTGGGTTTCTAGGGAGACCAAATGAATTACTGTTGTTCATGCATCTTGAGTCCCAGTTCAGCTGGTTTGCTTTGCAGATGTACAGCCCTATATTTCTGTATATAAGTGAATCTTCCTTGTCTTGAATAGAGCACATGTCAAGAACCAAGATTCCTCTGCACTTCCTTTCAAGCTTTTGTGTACATGATGAGCTAGAATAACCTCCATGAACTGAATTATCCTTCTGTACTCTGGTTCAGTGCACATCATTATATTCCGGCACAGCTTGAGTGATTTTAATGCTAAAAAACACCAGCAAAAATACAAATGTTACAAAAATATTGAAACAATACATTAAAAAAACCCATACACCACAGGATCATAAATACTTTACTTTGCTTGGTTTTAAGGTCAACAGTGTTTGAGGGTTGAAAATTAAAATGCTCCCTGTGTGAATGTTATTGCAGGAGGGACATTCACAATCAACTTTAAAAAGGTAGAATTCCAGCCTCGGAATCTATTATAGGCTGATTAAGAATAAAATGCCACTTTTCTGGTAGTTGCAAATGACAAAGTTATTCTAGTGTTTTTGATTTCTGTTCCCCTGTATGATCTTACTAATATTCAATTAAATTAGGGCAGGAAAATCACGGTTAGAAAAATAGAAGCAATTCAGTTGCTTGCACAGAGAATATAGTGAATACCCACAGCAAATAGGATTAGTAGCAAAAACACATACATAGTTCATAAGCAGAGGAAAAGAAAGAAATGAAAGACTTGGTGTGAATCTTAAATTCTTTACAGACACAATTTCCAGTTGTGTAATATTATAGGGTTTTATTTAAAAAATTATTTCATTTTTTAAAATGTTAACAAATCTTGCAAGAAAAACCTATGATAGGGTCACTATAAGTTGGAGTTGATGTGAAGGAACAGAACACATTTAGAGTGAGTATTCTTGTGAATGGACCCAACACATCTTCTCCTTCTCTGAAGTCAGATATCAAATACACCTGAGTTTAAATGATTCTGTCAGGATGTTTGTTGCTGTCATGTGCCTTCAACACATGTCAGCCCATATAGAAAACCTGGGTCCCTGATTCCATTTCAATTGCCATGCACCCTCCTATAAAATCTTGGGATTTGTAGTCTGGATAGAAGCATAATAACTCCATAGCTATGCTAAACATCCTTCCTTAAAGTATACATCTGAAGCATGTAGCCATGTCAGGTAAAATGAAATCTATAGAGATATAAACTTGTAGTGTGAAAGGGCCCTAAGTGCAAGGAGGCCCTGTGATGATCTCTGGGCTCCAAGCAGCCAAACAGCAACCCTGTTCTTGGCCTTTAGCCCCAGCAGATCCTTTAATTTCCTCTAGTCTCCTGGATATCTGTTCCCACTCCTTGCTGAGCTGAATGATACCCCTTGAGATCCTCTAGTCAAGCTGCCACCACCTAGTGAATCTATAATGAATTCCCCTTAGCATACACTGGGACTTGCTAAGGACTCATGGGCGGGGTACAGACCGCCGCTTTGCGGCGGTCTGCCGCCGCCGCCAGAAGGTCCGCAGGGGAGCCGGAGCCTTCAGACGGCCCGACTCCCGCGCGGACCGAAAAAAGAAGCTCCAAAATGGAGCTTCTTTTAGCGTCGCGTTTGCGACGTAGCGAGGCGCCAGGGGCGCGCTCGCTACGTCAGCAGCGGCACGACGCGTCTGGACGCTGTGCGTCCGATACGTAAAGATGGCGGCGCCCATGTAGAAGGGGCGCCGCCATCTTGTACGGACAGAGTCCGTACTAGGCCATGGGGCGTCCAAAAGAGACGCCCCTTTTTTAAAATGGGACGTCCGGAGGACGTCCCAAATGGCAATGTAGAAAGCCCCAGAGTTTTCTTTCCTTGCTAACCTAAGCAAGCAATGACCAAGCTAAGGCACATGTATAGGAGTAAAGAGATTGCAGATACTTTTACAGAAAGTATTTATTCTAACTAGGTAGTATAGAGCAATATGTTATCATTCATGTAAGGCCTCCCTGCCTGCAGGTACAGAATGTGTAGTTACAAGACATTCATTTCAGGCAAGCCAAAAAATAACAAAACCTAGATGCTCTAGCTCACACATTTCCTAAACTACTCACACAGAGATGGGATCTGCAGCCCCAGATGGGTTTTGGATGTGAGGAGCTGGCCCTCCACTGCTTAACTCCAACTGCATCCATTAAGCCTGCCCTCTTGGCCCAGGCCCAAAAGCTGGACTCTCGAAACAAGACCACACAAAGGAAAGGCTCAAACTGCATGGTCTCAGGGGCCTTTTAAAAGCTTCTGTTGGAAGATTCTTAAAACTCCCAGTCCTGGTCTACTGATTGGCCAGTTGGGCCTTAAGTCAGCGATGATGTAAATTCTAATTAGCATGTGATGTAAGTTCTCATTAGCATGCACCTCTTCCCAGTTTAACCCATTGTTGTCTGAGAGAAGTCCTTAAATGACTGGTGGGCCCAACTAGCCCCCTCTATGCAATCCTTTTTCCAGCAAGCAAAGAGCATTTTAATTTTAAATAGGCACCTGATGGTTAAATGGTTGCAAGAAATCTTTTTATGGTGTTTGTATGCTCATGTTATCTTTAATATTAGTTTTTAATTGATTTTACACCTTTGTGTAAATTAATGGCATTTTACACTTTTTAAAACAAATTAGGGATGAGGGATGCAGTGGCTTCATGGTTAAGACACCAGTTCTGATAATCAGAAGATCAGAAGGTTGGCAGTTTGAGGCCCGAGTGCTGCACGATGGGGTGAGCTCCTATCATTAGTTCCAGCTTCTGCCAACCTAGCAGTCTGAAAGCATGCAAATGCAAATAGATAGATAGGTACCACTTCTAAAAGAGTTGGTGCAGTAGTGCTGGCCACATGACCACCAGAGCAGTCCTCGGACAACGCTGGCTCTAGCTTAGAAACAGAGATAAGCACCACTCCCTACAGTCAGTTATGACTAGACATTCATGCCAAGGGACTACCCTTTACCTTTTAAAATGAATCATACATTCTTTAATTGTGCTTTATTTTTTTTAATTGTCTGGTTTTAAGCTTTTTTTTTAGCCTTGTTGTAAACCTTCTTATGTCTCATGTTGAAAAATAGGAGGAACTGATTTAAAGTTATGGCCACCATATGAATGAGAGACCTACGAGAGTCCCATTCATCAACTACCTAACTGAGGTCTTGCAAAGGCAGGGCTATGACTTCCTTTACTGAATGAATCCACTTGTAGTGTGGTTTTTTTCCTACTGTTTTCCACTTCACCAAGCTTTATCATCTATTCCAGTGAGTCACATCAGTCTTAATCTCAATTTGGGTCCAAAACACACTGCAGAACTAATCCAGTTTGAGACTGTATTAACTACCCTGGTTCAATGCTAGAGAATTCTGGGAACTGTAGTTTTGTGAGATACTTAGCCTTCTCTGTCAGAGAGCTCTGGTGCTGCAACAACAACAACAACAACAACAACAACAGCTTTATTTTTAGCCCGCCTTTCCTGGGATCAAGGCGGGTCACAACAGCCAAAAACACGATACAATTAAAATACAAAAAATGCAAAATCTCACAATATCTTACAACAGTTAAAATCCAGTTAAATTTTTTCCAACTAGCACAAGATTACAAGAACAATGAGGAGAGAGAAGGGGGCAACATGGAATGTTAGGGGTAAGCCTGCTGGAACAAAAAAGTTTTAAGCCCCTTTTTGAAGTGTTCCAGGGAGGTGGCTGAGCGGAGCTCGTTCGGAAGCGAGTTCCAGAGGATGGGGCCCGAGATAGAAAAGGCCCTCTGAGTGGTGGTAGAATATCTTGCCTCTGGGACACGTAACAATTGCTTCCCAGCAGATCTGAGTGTGCGGGGCGGAATGTATGGGGAGAGGCGGTCCTCCAAGTACCCTGGGCCCAAGCCATATAGGGCTTTATAGGTAATAACCAACACCTTGTATTGTGCCCGGAAGCGAATAGGCAGCCAATGGAGATCTTTCAGAATTGGTGTTATGTGACTGGTCCTGGAAGAGCCAGTGACCAGTCTCACTGCCATGTTTTGAACCAACTGAAGCTTCCAAGTATGGTACAAGGGTTGCCCCATGTAGAGCGCGTTACAGAAATTCAAACGAGAGGTTACCAGAGCATGTACTACCGTTTCAAGGTCCTCCTGGCCCAGGTAGGGTCGCAGCTGGCGTATCAGCCTAAGCTGATAACAAGTGCTCCTGACCGTCACATCCACCTGGGATGTAAGATGGAGCGACGAGTCCAGAAGCACCCCCAGACTGCGAGCTGAGTCCTTCACGGGGAGTATGATCCCGTTCAGGACAGGTGGACAAACAACCATTCCCAGGCCAGGAGAACCTATCACAAGCACTTCTGTTTTCTCTGGATTCAAACTGAGTCTGTTTTCCCTCATCCAGCCCATTACCGACTCCAGACAGGCATCCAGAGGAGAGATGCCATCCCTGGTCACTGCAGCAGCCAGAGGCACAGAGAAGACTATCTGGGTGTCATCAGCGTACTGATAACACCGCGCCCCGTGTCTCCGGATGATCTCTCCCAGCGGTTTCATGTAAATGTTGAATAGCATGGGGGACAGAATGGCTCCCTGAGGGACACCAGATGTAAGTGCCCTCCTATCGGAGCACACGTCCCCCAGCTGCACCATCTGGGACCGACCTGAGAGGTAGGAATGGAACCACTGGAGCGCAGTGCCACCAATTCCCAACTCTCTCAGGCGTCCCAGAAGGATACCATGGTCAATGGTATCGAAAGCCGCTTAGATGTCTAAGAGCACTAACAGGGACACGCTACCCCTGTCCATGCCCAGACGGAGATCATCGACTAGGGCGACCATGGCAGTCTCAACCCCATAGCCCACCCGGAAGCCGGTTTGAAATGGGTCTAGAAAATCAGTTTCATCCAAGATTGATTGAAGCTGGATGGCAACCGCCCTCTCGATCACCTTCCCTAGAAATGGCAATAGCGATACTGGCTGATAATTATTATGCATCAGGGGGTCAAGGGAGGGCTTCTTTAACAATGGAAACTGCAATTTCCAGGATTCTCTAGTACTGAGCCAGGGCAGTTAGAGCGGTCTCAAACTGGATTATTTTGGCATTGTGTTTTGGACACTAGTTATCCTGGAATACGATACAGACAACTTATAATGTCAGTCTTAATAGAATTGCACTGGCTAACAATATATTTCAGTCTGAATTCAGATGCTTATGACACTTCAAGCCCTAAATGGCTTGGGGCCTCCTTACTCAAAGGAGCACCTCTTTCTTTATAGGGTTGAGAAAGAATTGAGGTCTGTTGGAGGTGCCCTCCTCTGTGTCCCACCAACAAGACCAACTCACCTTTTGGATACATGGGAGAAGACCTTCTCCACTATCAAGTTGAGAAGTGCCTTCTCCATGGAGTTCTGACTGGCATGACGTTGTCTTCATTTAGCCAAGTTAAAATATAGCTTTGTGGGCTAATGATTTTTTTCCAGATTACACATGTACATAATTGTAAAGTTTTTCATACCAGCTCTTAAGCACTAGTATATCACCTCTCAAACATTGAGGAAGTGCACACGTGTGAAAGCCTGGTGTGCTTCCTCATCATTAGGGAAACTGTGAAGATTTTCACACCAGCTCAGAAGCTCTGGTAAAACTGTTGGGATATAGTAATGCATGTCTATGGTGGTTTATTGCCTGCTAACAACCCCTCCTCATTGCCCCTCCTCATTTCCTGTTTACCCATGAGGATACCTAACCTTTTGTCCCAAGAAGAAGAAGAAGTAAGGATGAGTTGCCATTACTATCTACTTACCTACTAATCTCCTTGCCTGTGTCCAGAGCTGATGAAAGGATGCTCAGGCAGCACCTTTCCTGAGATGCATGTAGACTACCTTTCTACCTCATTTTTCTTGCAACATGAAGCTAGACCTGTGTATCTCTTCATACACATGATTTTGTAAGTAAACTTATTTCTTTTTTCACTTTTAACCAAGTGACTGTGGCCTGTTACAGACAGCCAAAATAAAGCTGCTTCGAGTCACAGTGGAGGTATGGTGTTTCAATGATGCATGCGTCCTAAGAGTCCAGAAGCCACACCAAAGCCACGCTCCAGTCCTTAGGGCTGGAGTGTGGCTTTGGTGCGACTTCTGGACTCTTAGGATGCATGCATCATTCAAATACCATACCTCCACTGTGACTCGAAGCAGCTTTATTTTGGCTGTCTGTAACAGGCCTGTGTTTTTATTGGGGACACGTGGGCTGGAAGAGAAAAGTGGAGCTAGTTGAGTTTTCCTGCTTGCCTTATATTCCGCTGTGTGAACTCTGCTAGTAAGATTAAACCATCTTGCTTACTTTCCTGAGTTTCTAACAATCCTCAAGAAAGAACTACATTTCCCAACAAAAACGCTGCTGGATAGTTGAGGAAGCACACATGTGTGAAAGCCTGGTGCACTTCCTCAACATCAGGGAATCATTGGCTACTCTCTAGTGAATCATTCGGGAAGAGGCAACTTCCTCTAAACGCAAAATTTCCATTCAGAGGAAATTCCCTCTCCCTGAATGATTCACTGACGCTAGAGGGGATCCGCCGATTCCCTGACATTGAGCAAGAGTGCCATGTTTTCACACACACATACATCCTCAATGATCCAGCAATGTGTTATCAGCGCTTCTGAGCTGGTGTGAAAATCTTCGTTGGCTTCCTCTAGCATCACTGAATTATTCCAGGAGAGGGGATTTTCTCTGAAGGCAAAGTTTCCGTTCAGAGGAAATTCACTCTCCTGGAATGATTCAGTGATGCTAGAGGGAGCCGATGATTCCCTGACAATGAGGAAGCATGCCAGGCTTTCACACACACACACACACACACACACACACACACACACACACACACTTCCTTAAGCACTGACTCTCCAGCACTTAAGAGCTGGTATGAAAATCTTCTGTAACCATTTTACATTTTTGTAATTTAGTATATTTTAGATGGCAGATTATTTTGTGTGTGTGTGTGTGTGTGTGTATGCATGAATTTTATTTATTGTATACCACACTAAGATCCTTGGATATAGAACAGGGGATAAATATTTTAATAAACAAGCAATAAAGCAAGCAAATGTATATCTGCCTGTCATCTCTAGGGCCTGCATCTTGCAGCAGGCTTAAATCTTCTCTTTAATCTTAGAGGCTGCATACCTTTTCTTAGCCAATATACCTCAGTGCCCACCTCTTTGTTATTGTTTGTGAGTAGTCAAAGAAGGAGGGGTAGTCTCTTTAGGTAAGCAAGGCTATCTGTTTTGGCACATGGGACACATTGGCTCACTTTCAATAAACTCTGACTTTTAAATGTCCCCATATTATTATTTTTTAAATGTAGTGTCATCAGAACCAACAACTCTGATCAATATTGTGAGGCTTTAAAGTGCATAATCATTAATCCTTAACTCTCTGGTGTATAGCCTTATAGACACTCTGCAATAAGTAACATCATTTTAAAGGGAGAGAATGAAGTGTTTATGTCAACACCTGATCAGAAAACAATCATTTCACACAATCAAGGTGCATGGCTCCCCAAAATTTGCATAGATGGCAGCAAATCAAGACGCCTGTTTGTTTTTTACAAATAACCTCAACAAACGGTCACCTTGCCAAGTGGCTGCACTTTTGTTCTGTGAGCTCAACAAGCAGATTGTCTTCAAAATCCAACATGTTGCTGAGAAGGAAAATCAAAGGGACTGACTGTATGAAGGAAAATGTTCAAACATTTGGACAAATGTTCATACCTCTAGTTACATAAGTATACAAGTGAGAAATATAAGAGAATATTCAGGCAGTTTAGCTTTTTTTGATTGGTACATTGAAGTGTGGGAATTCAAAAAATGCCATGGCTGCAAAATGTAATTTCTTCGTGTTTCAATGACAAAGGACTAGGAAGATGTTTTCAAAAGTAATTTGTTTTTGGTACTCATTACAATGGTTACATTATGGCCTGTTACAGACTGCCAAAATAAAGCTGCTTCGGGTCTCTTTGGAGGCATGCTGTTTAAATGATGCATGCATCCTAAGAATCCGGAAGCTGCGCCAAAGCTGCACTCCAGTGCTTAGGAATGGAGTGTGGCTTTGGTGCGACCTCCGGACTCTTAGGACCCATGCATCGTTTAAAGAGCATACCTCCAAAGAGACCCAAAGCAGCTTTATTTTGGCAGTCTGTAACAGGCCAATGTTAGTTACTCATCATTAGGTTTGAAAAGTAATTTGGTACATTACTTGTTGTTGTTTTTTAGTTTCCTGTTAGTTAGGATACTTAGGATCAATGAGAAAATTATATAAAACTTTCAAATAAGCTTTAAAATACCCATATATGTAATTTTAAAACATAATTAGCAAATATTAACTTTTTACACTGTCTATTCACATCTTTCACACTTGCTTTTAAGTCTGATTTGCAAGAGGGGGGGGGCTCTTTATAGGTTTATGACTTCTAACTTATTCCTTCAAAGCACTTTTGTGTATCATGGCTTAGTAGACACACTACTTTTTTTTGTAGATATGAAGGTTTCCTTCTAGGAATACTTTCTCTTTAAGATTTGTTATAATGATGTCATTGGCAGAGCCTGAAAATTAGACAGAATACAATGGAATGCTGAAATGTTGTGTTATTAATGGATGTGCTGGTGTATAACCTTTTCTCTCACAGAGAGAGAGAGAGAGAGAGAGAGGAAGAGGAGGAGGAGGAGGAGGAAGAGGAAGAAGAAGAAGAAGAAGAAGAAGAAGAAGAAGAAGAAAGGGTTATCCACATGCTGCTTCTCTTCGAACTGTAGGATATCCAAAGTGAACAACGAGCATGAAACTATCTGAAGGTAACACATGTGAATAATGACAAGCCAATATATCTTGGTTGCCAAATTAGATATTCAACAAGTTGTACTGGGATTCTTTGTATCATTATTTGCTCACTAATACACTAATAATCACAGTTTTGTCTTGGAAAGAAAGCGTTGTGAAGTTCAGAAGCCTTGCTGCAAGCACTCATGTGCACAATTAATGTTGTAAAAATTACTCTTATTCATCCTGTTCCTGGAGTGGCAGTAGATTTTTTTTTAAAAAAACTCTTATTGCTTTTTACAGAACAAGATATTTTAAGTTTACTGCCCTCCCTCTGAGGGAAAGGTAACACATTCCTGACAAATTCTTCAAACGACCAAAAACAAAGAAGCAAACATTTCCTTAAATTATGTCTGTGTCCACTAATTCTATTTGTAATAATCTGTGCTGCAAGCTAGGCTACAGCTTTGACTCCAAAGCATACCAGGTGCTGGAGCCAATATTTCAGAGGAAGATACTGTCAAAATCACTTCTGAGTATTCTTTGCCTAATAAAACTAATTGTGTTGAACTACAACTCCCTTCATCCTCAGACAGATTAGTTCAGATGGGGGTTGCCTTTGCCTTCTTCTGAGGCTGAAAGAGTGTGATTTTCCCAGAGCCACCCCGTGGGTTTTCATGGCTGAGCAGGGATTAGAACCAGAGATTGCTGTAGTCCAACATTCAAACCACTCCACCTCCACCACTCTACCAGTAAATATATTTATATATTTATTTTTATATTTACATAGAAACCCTTTTCAAGATTCAGGGAATGGAATTATAAGATTAAAATCCAAATTTCATCTTAAACCCATGCCATTAGCATGGGCCAATTGCTCTTATAGCTTTAACTATTTACTTGTTAGTTGTTATGAGAGAAAGGTGGTATTTACATCCAAGCCAAACCAGAATTTTCCCCTTGGCCAGCAGGGCCATCATCATAGGAAAGCAACAGAAAATAATCAGTTAGCGTGTATCTCCTGGTAAGACCCTGTCTAAATGATTATTTAAGTAAAGTACATAAGCATATATAAGTACATAAACATATACAAAACATACGCACACATACACATCAGTTAACACAGCCCCTAACAAAGCAATTTCCCTTTATAAAGCCTTTTAATGCTTCTCAGCCCTTCTCTTTGTCCTCTGCTTATCTTGAAGGTGTTTTGTTAAAAGCAACATTGGTACTGGGAAGAGAATAAAGGAGGTCTTCATAAACACAGGCTTTTGGTGTTGGGTTGCAACAGCATCATCTCTACTAAACAATGAAAAAAAAAAAGCTTGAGTGGGGAAAGAATGGGATTCTGATCCATTTCACCCTTCGGTAGCTATGTGTGCCTGCATACAACAGACAAAGTAAATAGCAGCTGCCTCCAGGGTCCTTTTCTGAGCATGAATGAATAGCAAAATAGAGAAAAAGGTGGAGATCCGATAAGCTGCTTCACAAGCTATGCCCAGCATGTTTTAAAAAAATAAAAATCATAAAACTATAAGTTTGGCTGCCAAAATGAAAATCATGACAAAAGTGGAGCCTGACAGGGAAAAAAAGTCATCCCTGGAAGTTTTCACATGGTCTTTAGAAGGCTCAAAATGTTTTTGCTTATTTATGCAAGGTGTATTTGATCTAGTTATTTCATTTACTTGTGTGTAATAATAATAATAATAATAATAATAATAATAATAATAATAATAATAATTGCTGAAACATGTCAAGTGGCTCTTATTTTTTGGTGATGTAGGAACCTTTCTTTATTTTTTCCATGTTAGTATCTAATTATCTGTTAAAGAAGTCGTGTCCCGGGAACAGTTACTCTCTTAATTGAGTTATACCTTTGCTGTGGAGGGAAGCTGCCCCAATAAAATAATACCCATGTTTATGGAGAAAAAAGGCCACAATTTTATTAACAAACAGACACAAGAGTAGGGTTGGCCCAAAGCATGAGATCTGGATCTGGAAACATCATTCAACACCCTGGCTGGTCAATGAACAAGATTTGCCTGGTCATGGCTAAGCTTTGGGATGACATAGGGGCAATGGGAAACGCCCTCTCGCAAATATGCAACCAGCCTGTCACATATTTTAATTAAGCCCCTAGTCACCAGGAGATGCTGACTTGGTGTGGTCCCCGCAATGACCACACCGCCTGTCTTTAGCGCTCCTGAGTCCCAAAGGACTCCTGTTCCAGGGCTATGCAGCCCTGGAAACCACGCCCACCAGATCCAGGTCCTATGCTGCCACCACAGAAGGCTGTTCCAAGCAGGAAAGCTTTCTGCCAGCCCTATACAAAACCAAACTAATGTCCAAAACAAAGGTCCATATGTGGGCAAACATAGCTAGCAAAGGCTCCAGACTTTCACCTGCCAAGCTTTTTGATAGATTAATTGGGCATCCCACATTGAGCTGCTGAGGTCGCTGCACCAATGCAGAAAGAATGGCTGCCAAAGTCATCAGGAGGGAGGCCCAGATGTCTAATGGCCATGCACAGCTGGCAGCGTGTCAACAGGGAACCACCACTATGGCAGAAGAAAAGACCATCCAGGGGAAGACATGTAACCAGAAACTTGTGCAGGATTCACACCGAGCACAGGTGGGAGCCTTGGAGCCACCTCAGAGTGATGGTTGAACCCCAACCCAACTGGTCACATTTGGATCTATGAATACTCAAACAAACAGACTTATGAATGAAAGACACATCACCAAAGTGGAGAGATCTCATGGACACATCATGCTTAGAGGAAATTACCAACTTACCCACCCTTAAGGCCCAAAGAACGCGGTAACAAAAGCAGCTCGGAATAAACAAACAAGGGGGATCTGATCAATAATTTGAACCAAAAGTTGGAAGCAGATGGGCTGCCTGGTATCTCCATGGACATGATGGGGCTGTCTCCAACTCTCCAGAACCCTTCTGACAAGGAAGGAAGAACAGGGATCACCAAAGCCCCCGGATTTTGAAAAGAAGAAAATGCTTGCCAGGTGGACAGACATGGTCCTAGGGGCAACACCAGCCCCTTTTAACCAAACCAAAAACTGGGGGATGGTGGAAGAATCAATAGGCCAATGGGCCTGGAGGCCAGTCGCCCCAAAAAAGGCAGCCAGCCTGGGGATGGCTCTCTGAAAGGGCCTGAGGGTGGAAGGGGCCAAGGAGGATAGAATTCCCTTCATCACAACAGACATCCAATCTCCCAGAGGTCTTCCAGGAAGGGCACAGCTGAGGGGTCGGCCTCTAGAGCCATTTGGCAGAACTTGGCTTCCTGGAAGTGAGGGAGAGCATCTGCTATGTTATTTTGGAGACTGGGCACAGAACAAGCTGTGAAAGAAACATTGTTATGGAGAGACTGCACAGAAGAAAGCAATGCACCATAACTCCCTCAGATTTAGAGGATTGGCTGTTAACAATATGGACCACCACTTGAATGTCATACCCAAAACACACCTGCTTATTGAAAAAGGCATCATGCCAAATATGAAAGGCTGCCACAATAGGGACAGTTCAAGA
Organism: Sceloporus undulatus; assembly: GCF_019175285.1. Lineage (NCBI taxonomy): Eukaryota > Metazoa > Chordata > Lepidosauria > Squamata > Phrynosomatidae > Sceloporus > Sceloporus undulatus. Next base: position 119,895,832 of record NC_056523.1, on the reverse strand, counting down.
AAAGTAAGGTCACGCAGGATGTCGGTCTGTGACCAGCTGGGTGGCCAGAGATGAGCACACCAGTGGCCCTGGAAAAGCAAACCAACACCAAGGCTCCCAGCTGCATCAGAATGAACTTGCAACCCATCAACCAGATCCCAAGGGTGTTGCCAAATGGAAGTACCATTGAAATCATTCAAAAACCCTTGCCAGATCCAAAGGTCATCTCAGATGCCCTTAGAGAGATGGACGTGGTGGGCAATTGCAGGCCAGCCGTGATCCTAGCCAGTCTGGAACAGAAGGCCTTGCCAGGTGTAATAACTTGGCAAGCAAAGTTAAGGTGGCTGAAAAGGGATCGCATCTGAAGCAAGGTAACCTTTTGGGCCCCCATGATTTGCGAGATAAGGGACTGGAGCGCCACAAGGTTGTTCTCTGGGAGGCGGGAAACTCCAGCAACGGAGTCCAAACAAATGCCTAAATATGTGAGAGATGTGGAGCAGACTTCAGTGTTTTCTGGAGCAAGGGGAACACCAATCTCCTTGGCCAGAGAAGAGAAAGTAGAAAGGAGCTTCTGACAACCATGATGGTTGGCCTCACCAACAAACAGAAAATCATCCAGGTAGTGTGTGACCAAGACAGGTGAGGCTCGTCGCTTGACTTCCCATTCAAGGAAAGTACTGAAAGTCTTGAAGGCCACACAGCTAACGGAACAACCCATTAGCATAGCTTTGTCAAAATATCAGTGGCTGGAAAACCTGAACCCAAGGATGTGAAAGTCTGCAGGATGGATGGATAGCAGGTGTAAGGCAGATTGTATGTCACATTTAGCAAGGAGGGCCCCCCGACCGCAAGACCCAACAAGGCAGACTGCAGGGTCAAAGGAAGCATAGCAGATGGAGCACAACTCAGGAGGGATGGAATCATTGATACAAGCCCCTGGGGGTGGGGACAGGTGGTGAATGAGGCAGAGTTCACCAGTGGGCTTCTTGGGCACCATCCCCAGGGGAGAGACATGGAAAACAGGAAAAGGAGGAGTCAGGAAAGGGCCCTCAATCCAGCCAGCTTTGTGCTCCTTGTTCATTTTAGCCAGAAGGATATGAGGCATGTCACGGGCCGACTTCGAATTACGAGCCTCGGAGGAGGGCAGGGAACCCACCACTGGAATGCAAAAGCCCAAGGTGAATCCTTCGGTGAGGAAGGAGGCAGCTTTATGGAGAGGGTAGACCTGGAGGAGTGGGAGGAGGGTTGCCAGGCGAACGGGTGAGCGAGCGAGGGGGAAAGGGCCCGGGTCAGCCAAGGTGGGACTGTTCAGGGGGCCCTGTTCCCCCGGCCTCAGGAGTGGAGGCTCCATCCTTTCTGCCAGCAGCTGCATGGGCAGGGCACCTTGAGCAAAAGGGCTGCTGAGAGCCCGATGGGTGAGTACACAACACCTTAGGATGACTGCCTTGGCACAACTCACAGGAATGGTCATATTTACATTGAGAGCAGGAACACTTGCCAGCATTGTATTCCCAGCAAACAAGTCTACAATCTTTTTTGCCCATCACCTTGGCAGCACCTTGGCTTGGGTGCCAACTTTAAGTAACCAGATATGATTGTAGAGGAGGTCCAAACGCTCCCTGGAGTTCTGGGACACACGCTGGTGAAAGGCTGCATCATAGGCGATGGGCGCAGCCTCACCAGCAAAGGACTTGGCTCTCAGCACATTGAGTAAATGGCTGTCAAGATACCAAGCCATCTCAAGAAAAGCCATGTTAGCCACAGCCCTGAAAATAGTAAAACCTTCCAACCAGTTGGAAAAAGTGTACTCAGCAGGAAGTGCCTTATTATTATTATTATTATTATTATTATTATTATTATTATTATTATTAACCTTTATTTATAAAGCGCTGTAAATTTACACAGCGCTGTACATAAAATCTTTTAGTTAGACAATTCCCTGCCCGCAGGCTTACAATCTAAAAAGACACAACAGAAAAGGAGAAGGGAGAGGTGGTGGGGAAGGGGATCAGGTCCAGCAGTTTTTCCTCTACCTCCGAGGTCTGGACCAAATCTTTGGACTTGTTGGTGGAAGTAACAGCAACAGCATCCTGACCCTTAGGCTACAGCAAATAAAAGACGTCAACATAACAGCCTCACAAAATGAGCTTCCTAACCTTTTTGGAAAGGTGAGAGCAAGGAGGGTGTTCCCCAGGGGCGAAAACAGGAATGACAGAGGCCTGGGGGTCAACCCAAACTCCTTGTAAACCAGGACACCAGGACCGGTGCTTAATGGCCCAGCAAGGTAAACCAGGGACCAAAGCATGCTCAACCCCAACCCCATCCCTGCCCACAGGCACTCCAGGGCACGTATCACCCACAACAGTGTGGGCAGAAGATGGTCGGAGTGAGCTTTATGCCCCTTTTTCTTCTTCTTCTTTCACTTTTTGCGCTTAGCAGCTGGGGTAGCTCCAGAGGCAGGGACTTCACCATCAGAGTTAGAGGATGAAGATGAAGAAGAACTAGAACTGGAACTTGAATTGCTGGACCAAACCCTAGGATCAGCACCACCAGGAGCTGGAGGAAGAGCCTGAGCCGCACAGGTAGCGGCTCGGAGATCAACTCGGAGATTGAACATGTGAGATCTGCTGCAGCAGCCTCAGACAGGAGTGGAGCAACTTGTATTGAAGAGGAACCGCTAGGAGTTGGTTGTCTAGTATTGAGGGTGAGATTGGACCAGGACCTGCGGGGGAGCCCAGCCTGACCTGGTGGCAGGGCGCGAAGTTCTAGTCCTTTGCTTGGGAGTTTTTTTTAAAAAAAACTTTATTTTTACATACATATACATATATAAAAAGTTCTAAAACAAATGCTTCTACATAAACTCATAAAAATAGGATTATATTCTATAGTTTTTATCATATCTTATATCACATGCATTGTTTATACATATCCTTTACATCCATCTATATATATATATATATATATATATATATATATATATATAGTATATATAATATACTACTCTTATTTTACTTCTTAAAGTCATCTCAGTAGTTAGCTCTGTAAATTGTTAGCTCATTGTCTTATTCTCCATCCTTTCCAAGTTATAATACAAAATCATCTATAAACTATGCAGCAATTCTTTCATAATAAGAGAGAGTCTAAGTTTCTAGGAACTTTATTACTTGTTTCAGTCCCTGCTTTTGTATCCTTCAACCCATTTCTGGGTACAAGCTTTAATTATGGGGGACCACTCTTCCTCTGTTTAATTAATGTCTTTGTTATTCAAAAGAGCTGTCAGCTCTTCCATATCTTTCATCTCTAATACCTTCAGTCATCTAAACTTGGTATGTCTTTGTTCTTCCATTTTTGTGCTAGTGTCAATCTCGCAGCTGTGATCAGATACAGCAATATACGCCAATATTTCCTTTCAATTTGTGACGGCAATTTGTTTAACATGTTTAAAAGATAAATTTCTGGGCTGAGTTAAAATTTTATCTGGAATGTCTTTTCAATAAACCTATGTATTTGTTTCCAAAAAAAATTCATTTTAGTACATTGCCACCAGGCGTGTATCCATGTACCAACTGTTGACTGACATTTCCAACAACTGTTTGACATTCTGGAGCAGATCATTAAACAGAGAGTCTGTGAACATCTAGAAGGCAATGCCATAATCACAAAAAGTCAACATGGGTTTCAGAGAAACAAGTCATGCCAGACAAATCTGATCTCTTTCTTTGATAAAGTTACCAGCTTGGTAGATGAAGGGAATGCTGTAGATATAGTATATCTTGATTTCAGTAAGGCCTTTGACAAGGTTTCCCATGACATTCTTGCAAACAAGCTTGTTGTAAATGTGGGCTAGACAAAGTAACTGTTAAATGGTTCTGTAATTGGTTGACCGACCGAACCCAAAGGGTGCTCAACAATGGCTCTTTTTTCACCTGGAGGGAAGTGACCAGTGGGGTCCCACAGGGCCTGTCCTGGGCCCAGTGTTATTCAACATCTTTATCAATGACCTGATGAAGAAAGAATGGGGAGCATACTTATCAAATTTGCAGATGACACCAAATTAGGAGGAATAGCTAATACTCCCAGAGGACAGGATCAACATCAAAATGATCGAATAGACTAGAAAGCGGGCCAAGCTAACAAAATGAAATTCAACACAGAGAAATGTAAGGTACTGCACTAAGGCAGAAAATGAAATGCACAGATACAGGATGGGAGACACATTGCTGAATGAAAGGACATGTGAAAGGGATCTAGGAGTCCAATTAGACCATAAGTTGAACATGAGTCAACAGTGTGATGCGGCAGCTAAAAAGGCCAATGCAATTTTAGGCTGCATCAATAAAATATAGTGTCTAGATCAAGAGAAGTAATTGTGCCACTGTATTCTGCTTTGGTCAGGCCCCACCTGGAATACTGTGTCCAATTCTGGGCACCACAATCAAAAAGGACATTGAGAAACTGGAGCGTGTCCAGAGGAGGGCAACTAAAATGGTGAAAGGTCGGAAACCTTGCCCTATGAGGAACAACTCAAGGAGCTGGGGATGTTTAGCCTGGAGAAGAGAAGGTTAAGAGGTGATATGATGGGAAATATTGAAAGGATGTCATATTGAGGAGGAGCAAGCTTGTTTTCTGCTGCTCCAGAGAACAGGACTGGAACAATGGATGCAAGCTACAGGAAAAGAGATTCCACTCAACATTAGGAAGAACTTCCTGACAGTAAGGGCTGTTCGACAGTGGAAAACACTCCCTCGGAGTGTTGTCGAGTCTCCTTCCTTGGAAGTCTTTAAGCAGAGGCTGGATGGCCATCTGTTGGGGATGCTTTGATTTGGATTCCTGCATGGCAGGTAGTTGGACTGGATGGCCGTGCGGTCTCTCTCCAACTCTATGATTCTATGATTCTAAAGTTCTATGATTAGATTATAAATCTTTGCCACTTTAATAGGGTCAGGTGCCATTTTTTCCATTTTGAATTTCAATATTTGTGATTTTGTAAATTTCTTTGTTCTAGACTCGCATACCCAGCTTTCAAGTTCAATGATCCTCCCACAATCAGTTGTCCATTTTACGATCGTCCGATATGGGTCTTCTTCTTGTTCCAGGTTGTGCAAAGCTGTATAGATATTGCTACTTTTTAAAATTCTTTTATCTTTAATGCTTCCTCCAATTTGACTTGTTTCCTCCAAAATTCGTATATTTGGTGTCCATTTTAAATCTCTCTTTTAATTGTATTCTCTGGTCAATTTGAGTAAGCTCCTCAATAGGTTTCATTTCATACTCATATTGGTCGGTTTATATAAAGATCTTTATATGTGAGCCAAGGTTTTAAAGATTTCCAACAACCTAG